>NC_042615.1:447883566-448183566 GCF_901001135.1 Rhinatrema bivittatum | reverse complement strand
CTTTTTGACTGCTGCAGCACACTGAGCTGACAATTTTAAAGTATTATGCACTATGATGCCTAAATCCTTTTCCTGGGTGGTAACTCCTAATATGGAACCTAACATCATGTAACTACAGCAAGGGTTATTTTTCCCTATATGCAGCACCTTGCACTTGTCCATATTAAGTTTCATCTGCCATTTGCATGGCCAATCTTCCAGTCTTGCAAGGTCTTCCTGAAATTGTATCACAATCCGCTTGTGATTTAACTACTCTGAATAATTTTGTATCATCCGCAAATTTGATAACCTCACTCATCATATTGCTTTCCAGATCATATATATATATATATATATATATATATATTGAAAAGCACTGGACCACTACAGATCCCTGAGGCACTCCACTGTTTACCATTTTCCACTGAGAAAATTGACCATTTAATCCTACTCTCTGTTTCCTGTCTTTTAACCAGTTCGTAATCCACGAAAGGACATCACCTCCTATCCCATGACTTTTTAGTTTTCTTAGAAGCCTGTCATGAGAGACTTTGTCAAAAGCCTTCTGAAAATCCAAATAAACTACATCTACCGTATCCACATGTTTATTAACCCCTTCAAAAATGAAGCACATTTGTTAGGCAAAACTTTCCTTGGGTAAATCCATGTTGACTGTGTTCGATTAAAGCATGTCTTTCTATATGCTCTACGATTTTGATCTTGAGAATAGTTTCCACTATTTTTCATGGCACTGAAGTCAGGCTCACTGGTCTATAATTACCCAGATCTCCCCGGAGACTTTTTTGAATATTGGGGTTATATTGGCAACCCTCCAGTCTTCAGGTACAATGGATGATTTTAATGATAGGTTACAAATTTTAACTAATAGATCAGAAATTTCATTTTTTCATTCCTTCAGTACCTTAGGATGCATACCATCCAGTCCAGGTGATTTTCTACTCTTTAGTTTGTCAATCTGGCCTACTACGTCTTCCAGGTTCACAGTGATTTCATTCAGTTCGTCTGAATCATCACCCCTGAAAACCATCTCCGGAACTGGTATCTCCTCAACATTCTCATTAGTAAACACAGAAGCAAAGAATTAATTTAGTCTTTCTCAATGGCCTTATTTTCCCTAAGAGCACCTTTAACCCATCGGTCATCTAATCGTCCAACCAACTCCCTCACAGGTTTTTTGCTTTGGATATATTTTAAAAAGTTATTATGAGTTTTTGCCTCTATGTCCAACTTCATTTCAAATTCTCTTTTCACCTGTCTTATCAATGTTTTACACTTAACTTGATAATGCTTATGTTTTGTCCTTTTTTCTTCAGATGGATCCTTCTTCCAATTTTTGAAGGATTTTTTTTGGCTTAAATAGCCTCTTTCACCTCACCTTTTAACCATGACGGTAATTGTTTTGTCTTCCTTCCACCTTTCTTAATGCGTGGAATACATATGGACTGCGCCTCTAGAATTTTATTTTTAAACAATGTCCATGCCTGTTGAACACTTTTAACCATTACAGCTGCACTTTTCAGTTTTTTTTCTATTTTCCTCATTTTATCAAAATTTCCCTTTTGAATGTTTAGTGTTAGTGCTGTAGATTTACTTATTATCCCCCTTCCAGTTAGTTTAAATTTGATCATGTTATGATCACTGTTGCCAAGTGGCCCCACCACCGTTACCTCTCTCACTAAATCCTGCATTCCACTAAGAATTAAATCTAAAATAGCTCCCTCTCTTGTTGGTTCCTGAACCAGTTGCTCCATGAAGCAGTCATTTATTACATCCAGGAACTTTATGTCTCTAGCAAGTCCTGATGATACATTTACCAAGTAAATATTGAGGTAATTGAAATCTCCCATTATTATTGCACTGCCAAATTGGTTTGCTTCCCATGCTAATATCTTGACATCATGATAATGAGCTAAATCAGTGTTTCATGTTCTCATATCTTCAAGCCCTTCTAGCACACTCTGGAATTCTGCTCTGTTTGAAGCCATAGTGACTGGGTTATTTGCAAGCTACCCACAGAAAAGAGGCATAAAAAACACAGATGCATTCATTTTTCCCCAGTAACAAAGTACTGATTTCTCCAGTTTTGTTGGACCCCAATAATGTTTACAGGAATCGGGTTGCATCTCTTTACAAGGAGCCTCACTTTGCTGATGGCAGCAACATGTTTGCATGCATTCTAACAATACAATATACTTATCTATATATCTTTTCCAAGTGCAACAATTTTCCTGAGAGCACCCCAAACATCTGGGTGCACAGAACTCATACCAATGGATCCCACTGCTGCCACTGAGAGAGAGGAATTAGGAGCTCTGCCACTGAGAGAGAGGAATTAGGAGCAGACAGGTGATTGTCTCATTCAGGAGCTTGTGCTATGCATATCATGTATGCCTGAACCATCAAATGACTTCATGCATGGAAACTGTGGAAGTCAGAGAGGAACTTGGCCAAGATATCACATGGAGCATCCATGTCGGATTCATACCAGTGATGACTGCATGGAACCTTACAGCCCAGACTCAGGAGGGCAATGTCATCTGAGCATTTTCCCTCTATAAGTACCCTATAGTGCTGAGGTAGTAATAGTATGATGATACAATCTGTGAATGCCTCAGAACTATACAGAAAGAGCTATACATTCAAACCCAAAGAATTTCAGTAATTGAAGTGAAAGAACACAGAGGCCTCTCCCCAACAGCTATTAATACTGAAGTCTCTGATTGCCTTCTGTGCTAATTGGACAGACTAAAGCAATTACAGGAATTACCATCACTGTATGCCAGATAAAAAATTCCAGGCAATTTATTTATTTAGTTGACTTTTATTCCACTTTTCAGGCACTTCAACACTAGCACTGGCAACCCGTCCAAGAAAGGTATTTGTCTCTTTCCAGCCAGTGATATGTGGACCTCAGGGGCATGTCCCCATATTTTTGGCTCAAGACCTTACCCCTAGCAGTGAGGTCATATTTTATCTGAGTCAGCCCCTTAAAAGTGCAACAGTTAGACAGCCTGGAAGCACTGAACTCATTGCAAATCCATGATCCCTTGCTCTTTTAAGGGAGTGAACTTGAATGGGAAAGACCACTGCCATTGGGCTGGACATGTAAACATTTGAGGCCATTAAAGTCTCTCTGTTTATTTTTAGGAGGTAATTATTTATCCCTTCTCAGTCCCTTAAAAGTTCAGGAATGTCTGGGCTGAGTACAAAACTATTTACATAATTGATCTTCAGCAACCTGAGAGAGTAACACTTGAATAAATTAGCTTCCTTAACCACAGAGGGAGAGTGAGAAACAGCAGAGACAGAGCAGGAAGAGAGTGAAGAGACAGGAAATTCAGTGTTGCAAAATAGGACTTTTGTAGCCACTGCAATGAAGACCCATATAGGATGGGGTAAATGATGGAATGAGGTGACTGGCCCCAGTGCCCACTCATGTTAACCTTAGACTCCCCCCCAAAAAAAAAAAAAAATAAGTTCTGGCTATGACCCTGCTTCCACTATATCTAGTTCATCCATATCATGAAGGATCAGCAATCTCAGAAGGCTCTGGATCAGAAAGATATTCAAGCTTTGCTTGGAAGAGGCTGCTTCATTTAATTATTTATTTTTATTTATTTGGTGCTTTTCTATACCGGCATTCATGATACAATCATATCATGCCGGTTTACATGGAGCAGGGGTACAATAAAACCTTAAATATTAACATAGCAAAGAGAAGCAGAAGTTGCAATAAAACAGGGGTGCTGGAACTGGGGGAAGAGGAAGAACAAAGCATAAGTAACTCAATGGCAAGAAGAGCAATTATTTACATTGTGCTGAATGTACAGTAATGATTGCTATGTTGAATCAGTGAGTTTCTGGAAAGGCTTGTTTAAATAACTAAGTCTTAAGCCTTTTTCTAAATGTCACCAGGCAGGGTTCTTGTCTAAGTTCGGGGGGAATAGCATTCCATATGGTTGGTCCCACTGTAGAGAAGGCCCATTCTCTGGATGCTAGATGGTGTGTGGATTTGGTTGAGCGGGCGTGCAGGGATCCTCTATAGGCTTCTCTGATAGGTCTGGATGAGGTGTGTAGTCTGAGTGGGAATTGACGGTTGAGAGGGGCTTGGTTGTGGATGGCTTTATGGATGATGGTGAGGGACTTGTGTAGAATTCTGAAACGTATTGGTAGCCAGTGTAGATTTTTGAGAATGGGAGAGATGTGGTCTCTTCTGCAGGAGTTTGTCAGGATTCTGGCTGCCGCGTTTTGAGGCATCTGAAGAGGTTTGATGGAGGAGGTGGGGAGACCTAGCAAAATGGAGTTGCAGTAGTCTATCTTGGAGAATATTACTGCTTGGAGGACAGTTCTGAAGTCTTGAAAGTGAAGAAGTGGTTTAATTCTTTTTAGTACCTGCAGTTTATAGAAGCAGTCCTTGGTTGTGTGGTTGACGAATGTTTTTAAATTCAGATGGTTGTCGATTAATACTCCCAGGTCTCTTGCTTGGGTGACAAAGGTATTGGTGAGTGACCTTTGAGGAGTATCACTGTCGACCGGGGAAATGAGGAGTTCAGTCTTAGCTGAATTGAGTATCAGGTTTAGGTTAGAGAGGAGGAGGTTGATCTCTCGGAGACAATTTTCCCAGTGCTTGAGTGTTTTTGTAATGGATTCTGTAATGGGGATCAAGATTTGCACGTCGTTGGCGTATAGGAAGTGTTTTAATTTAAGGTTACTTAGCAGCTGGCACAGGAGAAGGAGGTATATGTTGAAGAGAGTGGGGGACAGGGAGGAACCCTGAGGAACTCCTTGTGATGAATTGAAGCGAGGGGACTCTTTATTGTTGATTCTGACTTTATAGCCTCTGTTACTGAGGAAAGATTTGAACCAAGTAAAGGCAGTTCCTGTAATTCCGATGTCAGATAGTCGGTTGAGGAGGATGGAGTGGTTTACGGTGTCGAAAGCCACAGAGAGATCAAGGAGAATTAGTAAAAAGGATTGTCCTTTGTCCAAACTCATGATGAGGTGATCAGTCAGAGAGATGAGTAGGGTTTTGGTGCTTAGTGCCTTACGGAACCTGTATTGGGTTGGGTGCAGAATTTTGTGATCTTCGAGATAATCTGAAAGTTGAGAGTTGACTAGTTTTCCTATAATCTTGGCTACAAAAGGTAGATTTGAGATAGGGCGGTAGTTATTGGGTTCCTTAGGATCCAAGTTCGGTTTTTTTAGAAGAGGTTTAAGAGAGGCAAGTTTTAGGGCATCTGGGAAGATTCCTTGTGACAACGAGCAGTTTATGATATCAGCCAGAGGTTTGGAAATGGTGTCAGGTACTAGCAGGAGTAGTTTTGTTGGGATTTTGTCGTAGGGATGGGTAGAAGGCTTAATTTTCTTTAATAGAGTTTGAATCTCCAGGGTGGTAGTGGGTTCAAATGATTCAAGAGAGATTCCTTTATTTGGGAGATAGTAGGAGCTAGTAGAAGAGGAGGGGCAAAGGGGCAGGAAAGTTAAGAGGTTGGAGATTTTGCTTTGGAAGAAGATTGCCAGTTCTTCAGCTTTGGATTGTGCTTGGTCGTTAGGAATAGATGGTGCGCTAGTTTGTGTTAGTTTGGATACGTAGGAGAATAGTGCTTTAGCATCAAAAATGAGGTCTTGAATCCTTAGAGTGTAGAAATCCCTTTTTGACCATAAGGTGGAGTTCCTGTAGAGGTGGAGGGCAGATTTGTAAGCGGATAGTGTGCTGGGGCATGGGGCTTTGTGCCATTTGTTTTCTTTCTGTCTGAGGCTTTGTTTAAGTTTTCGGAGTTCATTGGTGAACCACGGTTGTCTCCTTTGAGAGGTGGGATTGATTTTTTTAGTTGATAGTGGACATAATTTATTTGCTACTGTCTCTGTGATGTTGCTCCAGGATAGTAGAGCTGAGTTGGGGTTTGAGAGGTCTATGTGAGGAAGTTCTTTGGCCAGGTGATTACTGAGGACATCGGAAGAGCATGATCTCCTATAGAGAAACGAGGATTGAAGGGGGTAAGTATTGGGGGCTTCTGTCATTGTGAAGGTGGCGGAGATTAAGGAGTGGTCTGACCAGGGGACCGGAGTGCATTTGGGGTGGGATGAGTGAGTCCAGAGTTTATGAAAATAAGGTGTGGCCATCTTTGTGGGTGGGCTTGTTGATAATCTGCTTGAAGCCCGTAGCTGAAAGGGAGGTGAGAAAGGCCTCACAGTTGGTTGTGAGTGTGGAGTTATCGACATGGAGGTTGAAATCTCCTAGGATCATAGCTGGGGAGTCCAGATTCATGTGTTTTGCAATGATTTCTACAATGAAGAGGCGTCTGAGTCAAGAAGTCCTGGCGGAGCGTAAACAAGGAGGATTTGGAGTTGGTTGGTTTTGAATAGGCCTAATTCTAGTTTGGAATCAGACTTGGCTGGGAGTTGGGTGAATCTCAGCTCTTTTTTGGCTGCTAAAAGAACGCCTCCGCCTTTTTTCTTTTGTCGGGGAAGTGAAAAGAAGTCGTAAAGATGTGTGGGGAGTTGATTTATCAGTGCTATATCTGTTGGTTTAAACCAGGCTTCTGTTATAGCACAGATGTCAGGCTTTGAGTCTAGGAGATAGTCCTTGAGGATCAGTGATTTCTTAGTGCATTGAAGAGAGTTAAGGAAAATAGTGCAAGGCCTAGTTATTGAGTAAGTGGTGAGATCATAATTGGAATGAGAGTCTTGGTGTTGCGTAGTCGAGATTGCATGGGTGCTTTTCCTGTGTTGATGAGACTGTGGTGAAGAATGGGGATTGGGAATCCCGGTGTCATGTCCATCCCTCTTAGTTCTTCGTGTCCATCCTTCTTAGTTCTCTCTTGATGGCTTCTTTGAGAGATTGAACTCACCTGCTGCAGCCTTGTCTCTACTGTGTCACAAGCCTTGGAGACTGTGGGAACCATCTGAGACCATGCAAGATATAAAACAAATGCTGTAAAATGTTTATGCACAATCATAACAATGGTTAGCTTGTTCAATATGACATAATTCAGGTGGCAATCCCAGTCATTGGATCAGTACGACAATTTGTATGTTGCTATGAGGTTCATATCAACTTTTTGAGTAATGCTGGCTAAATCAGAAACAATCTATGCTTCAAATTCTGAAGTTTTGCCATGAAAACAAGTATATTGTGAGTCTACTAAATGATACTGCTAATACTGCCCCAAATATTATTAGCACTTTATATTGAATACACATCATTTATCTTTATCTTTATTAAAATTTATAAATCACCTACAAAGTACTAGGCACTGTAAAAATCTATAGAATCTAAAAAAAGAAAGGTTTTCGAAAACAATCATATAAGAAATAACAATAAAGCCAAACTCAGCATCATCAATACTGGCAAGACTGCCACAATATCATATGGCTTGAAATTGTTCAGTCCCTATAGGACAAAGTTATAAATATGCGAGACTTGTTTAAAGAAAACATATTTAACATCGCTTTAGAAATTTTAAAGCAATTTTGAAGCCTTAGCTGAATTGAGAAGGAGTTCTATAAAGTGGGAACAGCAATAGAAAAAGCTCTCTTTCTTGTCTGTACAAACCATGCATAACTTCGAGCATAGGATCTTCTCCAGAAGGCCTCGCTGAGAGGACCTGAGAGAACCAAGTCATGTTGTACAGGCATAATACATTTGCCCAAGGCGGGGAGCTGGACATTAACAATTTATGAACCACCACAATGACCTTGAACTGGACACAGTATTGAACAGGAAGCTAGTGAATTTTGACCAACACTGGGGCAATTTGCTCATGAATACTCTTTCCAGAAATAAGCCACGCAGCTGAGTAGTTACAAGGTGTTCAACGAGTATGCTGAAAGAAGAATCGAGGCTTCTACCACACCTTTTAAATAGAATTTGATAAATAATTCTGCCAGTGTGCGCTCTGCACATTTTGCTCCTTGTATCACTAGCCGTCTGAGTTCCCTGATCCTTATTT
This sequence comes from Rhinatrema bivittatum, assembly GCF_901001135.1. Taxonomy (NCBI): domain Eukaryota; kingdom Metazoa; phylum Chordata; class Amphibia; order Gymnophiona; family Rhinatrematidae; genus Rhinatrema; species Rhinatrema bivittatum. The sequence continues at coordinate 448,175,614 of NC_042615.1, read as the reverse complement.
GCACATCTGCAAAAAAAGATGTACAAAGTTCAAAAAGGACAAAAGGCCTGGTGACACGTCTGTCACAAATTAAGCGGATCTTGATTGCAATGATGGTATTGATGTCTCAGTGTCTCAACTTTTCATTTTGACAAACAAAAGATAAAAATTGCAAATCAAACATGAAAACGTTTTAGGGCTACAATAAATAACCCAGCAATGCTTCTGCAAAGGTGGACGGTTTCATGCTAGGCAGACGGCCTTAATTGTGGCAGTAGCTTGTAGCTGCTCTGACACACTCAAGTGAATTATTGCACCACACTGCTTCTGAATGACACAGCCATTTCTGATTCCATTAATATGGAAGACTTCAGCCAAATGCTTTTAAACGATAGCTTCTCTTTATTTGTAATTTCAGACTCTATTGATTTCCTTCTGTTCCCTTCATTATAATCCTCAATTGATTGCCGTGGCAACTGCAATAACAATGATCGTACTTGACACTGCCTGAGACTCTTGAGATTGTATTTGAATAGAAATGGTATAATTTGGGGAAGGGGGGAGACGATGGGTGGAAACCCTGCAAGAACCTGCCATTAGCACAACACTTATACTTTCACTTTCAGTGACTTCTCTCTTTTGAGTGGGCCCCTGTCACCATGTCTGCTGTTAACGAGACTTGATGTTAGTGCTCTTTCGACCTCTGCTGAAATGTTTTTTTTTTTTTCTTTTTAAATGGATCACCTGATTTACAGTAACCACTTGGGACCCTTCTACAACCTGCTGTTATAATCCTATTCCATCACATGTCCCTGGTGATAAGGCACCACAGAAGAATGAGGTCTTTATGTGCTTGTCCTGTCAGTTCCAGCTCGTGACTGCTCACTGTATTGGATAAAACCACATTGTAACATACACACACACACACACACACACACAGAAATAGAGAGACTGTGTGCTGGCAGAAAAACTGTATCACAGTCCTCATTTAACTTTCTCAAAACTGAGTTTGAAATGCATTTTGTTTTTGTTCTTCAAAAACATTGAAGTAAATGTGGATAAAATTCAAAATTGGAATATGTTCAAAATGCATTGTGGGAAAGGTCTGCATTGTGGCATTTGAAGCATGGGGTGTATTCTTTTTTTTACTGTATGTGACCAAACAACAAGATGAGCGTTATCGAATGACACTAACTACCGTAATTGTCTCACGAGCACATGATTCTAAGGGACACATACCATTTCAAGCTGCAGTAACAAAGCTCCTGTAAAGATATGCCCTTAACCAGAAAACTGAGCACATATGTACTGGAAATTAAAAGAGCAGCTCCAGAATCACATTTCAAAGATTCCATTTGTGCACACTACAGTGACTTTTATCTCCAAAGGGATACTTTTAAAGCTCCATTGTGGCAGCTGACCAAGATTTGACCCTGAATCACAGAGGGTGAGACAATGCTGTGGGCATGAGGGTTTCAGATTTGTTAGGAACTGGGGAACTCTCTGGGGGCAGGATTATTCCAGCAGGATGGGCTGGCCTAACCTTTAAAAAAGAGACAGAGCAACTTTTAAACTAGAGGATGGGGAAAGCCGACATTTGCTCAGAAGCACATGGGTCAGAATGATTTATCTTTGAAGGATACTAACAAAAGAGGGATGTCAGGGCATCCCAACAGAGAGCTTGCAATATATGCTAAAATATCCCAGAGAGATTCCAAATTATCCCTGTAAACTGATTAGCAGGTTGTTAATACAAACAAAATAGATACTTTGAAAAGTCTGTGTGCAAATGCTAGAAATCTAAAAAATAAGATGGGAAAGTTAGAGTATATTATTCCACTGAATGAAGAAGTAGATATAGGGGTAGATTTTCAAAACGTAGGCACGTGTGTCCATGTGCGCATGGTACCCGGCGCACACACATGGATGTGTGATTTTATAACATGCACACTGGCACACATGTTATAAAATGCCGGGTCAGCGAGCACAAGGGGGGCAGTCAGCTTTAGCAAATACTCGCAGCGACGCATCGAGGCCTTCCCCAGTTCCTTCCCAGTCTGCTCCAATTAAGGAGCGGACTGGGAGGGAACTTCCCAACCCACTAGCCTGACCTCCCTTCCTCTTTCCCTATCCTGCCCTCCCCCTATCCCTGTCCGAACTACCTCAAATTTTCTTATTTTACCTTTTGCTCCTGTCTCGGAGCAGGAGCAGGTTGGGTGCGTCGGCACTCTGCCGGCACGCGATCCCCCGGCACAACGGCAAATGAGCTGCTGTGCTGAGCACTTCTAACCCCGCCCCACCCCCAACCACCCCGTCCCACCCCTGGACCACCCCTTTTTCAAGCCCTGGGATTTACACAGATCCCGGGGATTTACGTGAGTGGCCGAGCTGTTTAAAAATTGGCCCGGCGCAGGTAAGGCCTGGCCACACGCACAAACCCCAGGATTTACGTGCACTGGGGTTTGAAAATCTACCCTATACTTGGCATCTCAGAAACCTGGTGGAAGGAGGCTAACCAATGTGCAACTGTGATATCAGGGTGCAAATTATATCGCAATGACAGGATGTATCAAGTTGGTGGGGGAGTGGTGCTATATATTAAAGAGGGCATAGAGTCAGTATAAAAGTTCTACAGGAAACAAAATATATTGCAGAATCTTTATGGAGAGAAATTCCTTGTTAGAAAGGGAATAGAATAGCAGTGGGGTATATTACTCTCCACCTGGCCAGAATGAACAGTAGATGATGAAATGCTAACAGAAACTAGAGAAGCTTACAAAATTAGAAACACAGTAATAATAGATGATTTCAATTACCCCAGTGTTGATGATTGAATTTCACAGCAGGACATGCTAAGGAGGTTGTTAGGATTTGTGAGTATGTAGGCCCTGGGCCGAGGTGAGAGATGGCACCACCCACGGGGAGGAGCCCCATGAGCCTCACCATCGGGAGGTGAGGGCTCAGCTGTGACGTGCACAGGGCAACAGGTGGTGGAGAGAGAGAGAGTAGAGATGAAAGGCTGAGGTAGCCAGGTGGTGACGCCAGGGAATGCCAGCTCAGGCGCTGACGTGAGGTCAGGCTAGGAAGTCCTTAATCTTTATTAAAAGGAGTAGAGTGCCATGGCCCATGGAGTGAGGAGCGTGGCAGAGACACACACACACACACGCTGAGGTGAATCAAGTCTGTGAAGTGGGGTATTCCCACGAAGGAGTCCTCTTGTAGTGAAGAGTCGGCAGTGGTCCATGGAGCGGGGTACACCAATGAGGGTCCTTGGTAGCAATGGCACGGCAATGGTCCGCAGAGCATGGTACACCGAAGAGAGTTCCTCTGTAGCAATAACACTGTAGTGCTCCGCAGAGTGGGGTACACCGTAGAGGGTTCCTCTTGTAGTTGTAGGTTGACAATGGTCCACAGTGTGGGGTATGCTGAAGAGGATACTTCTTGTAGCAGTAGTATGGGAATGGTCCGCAGAGCAGAGTACTCACAGGAGAAGAGCGATAGTTCCAGAGAAAGCTCCGGGAAATGGAGCAGGCAGCAATCCTAGGAAGAAGGCCCTCTGTGAAGCGGATAGCCAGAGACGAAAGGGGCCTCCGAGGAGAGGGTACCCAGAGCATTTCATACCAGGAAGCAGGAACTGGAACCAGAGTTGTAGCGAAGTGGATTCAGCAATGAGGGAACTCATTGCCAAGTTGTAGGTAGGCAGGGTCAGCCGGCTTAAGAGTCCTTGAGAATTGACATCATTCGAGGGGGATGCCTCCGAGGTTCCCACCACGATGTGCATAAAGACTGGGCTGGTAGTGCGTGCGCATGCCTAAGGAACTCCGGGGTCAAGATAGTGGTCAGCAGCGTCGATGCCATCCTGGGAGGCCCGGGAACCAGAGCGTGCAGGCCGGCAATAGCTGGCGAGTCAGTCAAGGAAGAGGTGAGCAACATCGCAGCCGTCTGCGACCGACGGGCATAACAGAGGTAAAGTTTCTAGATGAAGTAAATGAGTGTTTCATGGAACAGCTGATACAAGTACTGATAAGCAAGGAGATATTTCAAACCTAATCCTTAGTGAAATACATAATTTTATAGAGGTAATAGTGTTAGGACCATTTAGCATTAGTGATCATAACAGGATCAGATTTGACTTACTAACTGGAGGGAGGACACTAAGGAAATCTACTGCAATAGCATTTAGGGATGTGCATTCATTTGTGACGAAATAGGAAATAGAGACGATATTTCCTATTTCGTCGTGTTTTTTTTTTTGGGGGGGGGGGGGCGACAAAACGATTAAAAAACCCCCACAAACTTGCGTGTGGTTTTCTTATTGTTTTTGGGGAGGGGAGAAAGGGCACATTAAAAAAAACCAAACCCAAACCCACCCCAACACTTCAAATTTAATTAATTGCAACCCCCATCCCTCCTGACCCCTCAAGACTTGCCCAACCCTGCCCCAAGACTTACTGAAAGTCCCTGGTGGTCCAGTGGGGTCCCGGGAGTGATACCCCCTTCTCAGGCTGTCAGCTGCCATTAATCAAAATGGAGCCAATGGCCCTTTGCCCTGCACCATGGAGCCAATGGCCCTTTGCCCTGCACCATTTTCTAAGATGGCGCCGGCTGTCCATTGCTCCTACCAAGTGACAGGGGCCGGCCAATGGCACCGAGAGCCCTGTCATATGGTAAGGGCAAAGGGCCATCAGCGCCATTTTGATTAGTGGCAGCTGACAGCCCAAGAGGGGAAGATCACTCCCGGGACCCCGCTGGACCACCAGGGGCTTTTGGTAAGGCTTGGGGGGGGGGGGTCAGGTAAGTCTTGGGGGGGTTGAGAGGGTGGAAGGGTTGCAATTAATTATATTTGAAGAGTTGGGGTGGGTTTAGGGTTTTGTTTTGTTTTTTTTATCTGAAGGTTTGGGATGGGTTTCGGGCATCATTTCGGAAGCAGATGAAATAAAATTGGCCAAACCGTGGAAAAATGATATTTACCGTGGCAGGCTGATAATGAAGGCCGAACCCAAAGGTTCGGCCTAATCACATCTCTAATAGCATTTAACTTTTAAAAGGGAGATTATGAGAAAATGAGAAAAATGGTAAAGAAAAAACTGAAAGGAGCAGCTGCAAGTTTCAAGAGTTTATATCAGGCATGGACGTTGTTTAAAAATACCATTTTGAAAGCTTAGACCAGATGTATTCACGCATAAAAAAAGATGGAAAGAAGGCAAAATGACTGCCAACAGAGTTAAAAGGTGAGGTGAAAGAGGCTATTCTAGCCAAACAACATAAAAAAATGGAAAAGAGAAATGAATAAAGAAAACAGGAAACATCATAAGTACTGGTAAGTCAGATGCAAAAAATTGATAAGGAAGGCAAAGAAAAAATTTGAAAAAACGCTTGCTGTAGAAACAGAACTCATAACAAAAACATTTTCAGGTACATTCAAAGCAAATAGCCTGCGTGCGAGTCAGTTGGACCATTTAATGACTGAGGGGTAAAAGGGATGCTAAGGGAAAACAAGGACATATTGGAGAGATTAAACAAATTCTTTGCTTCGGTCTTTACTGAGGACAATGTAAGGCATGTAGCCATGCCAGAAGTGATTTTTAAAGGTGTTAATTAGAGGAACTGAAACAAATCTCACTGTATCTGGAAGATGTACTAGGGCAAATTGACAAATTAAAGAGTAGCAAATCATCTGGTCCAGATGGTATATATCCAAGAGTGCTGAAAGAACTGAAAAATGAAGTTGCAGATCTCTGTTAGTAATTTAAAGTATCATAAAAATCGGCCATGGTACTTGATGATTGGCGGTTAGCCACTGTAATGCTATTTTTTTTTTTTAAAAGAGTTCAAGGGCTGATCCAAGAAACTACAGACCAGTGAACCTGATGTTAGTGCCAGGAAAAATTGTTGAAACTATTCTAAAGAACAAAATTACTGAATATATAGAGAGACATAATTTAATGGGATAAAATCAACATGAATTTAACAAAGGGAAATCTTGCCTCATCAATTGGATACATTATTTTAAAGGCATGAATAAACAAGTGGATAAAATTAAGTCAGTTGATATAGTGTATCTGGATTTTTAGAAAATATTTGACAAAGTTGTTCATGAGAAATTCTTGAGAAAATAAAAAATCATGGGATAGGAGACAATGTTCTACTGTGGATTAAGAACTGGTTAAAAGAGTAGGGCTAAATGGTCAATATTCTTAATGGAGATAATTTAATAGTGGAGTGCCCCAGAGATCTATACTAGTTCTGTATTTTTAAACATATTTATAAATGATCTAGAGATGGGAACAATGAGTAAGGTAATCAAATTTGCTGCTGATACAAAATTATTCAAAGGTGTTAAATCACAAAAGGATTGTGAGAAATTGCAAGAGGACCTTGCAAGATGGGGAGCCTGGGCATCCAAATGGCAGATGACATTTAATGTGGACAAGTGCCACGTGATGCACATACAGAAGAGCAACCCAAATTATAGCAACACAATACAAGGTTCCACATTGGGAGAAACCACCCTGGAAAAGAATCTAGGAATCATCATGGATATGTTGAAATCCTCTGCTCAGTGTGCAGTGGCAGTCAAAACATAGTAACATAGTAATGATGGCAGAAAAAGGCCAAAATGGTCTATTTAGTCTGCCCAGTAAGCTTCCCAAGGCAGTCACTACTGCTTCATGCATGTTTCCCCCATGTTTCTCTTAAGGGTAGTAACTGCCGCTCCGTGCCAGTTAAGCTTTTTTTTATTTATTCCCATCTTCTAGCCTTTTAGGGATCCACAGTGTTTATTCCATGCCCCTTTGAAATCCTTCACAGTTTTAGTCTTCTTCACCACTTCCTCCGGAAGGGCATTCCAGGCATCCACCACCCTCTCAGTGAAGAAATATTTCCTAACATTGGTTCTAAGTCTTCCTCCCTGGAGTTTCAAATCATGACCCCTAGTTCTACTAAATTGTTTCCAATGGAAAAGGTTTGTTGATGACCATGGATCATTAAAACCTTTCAAATATCTGAAGGTCTGTATCACATCACCCCTGCTCCTCCTCTCCTCCAGAGTAAACATATTCAGGTTCTTCAACCTCTCCTCATAAGTCATTCAATGGAGACCACCCACCATTTTGATTGCCCTTCTCTGGACCACCTCCATCCTCTCTCTGTCTCCTTTGAGATACTATCTCCAGAGCTGAACACAGGCCTCACCAAGGACCTATACAAGAGGACTATCACTTCCCTTTTCTTACTAGATATTCCTCTATGTAGCCTAGCATTCTTCTGGCTTTGGCTATCGCCGTGTCACACTGCTTCGTCGACTTCAGGTCGTTAGACACTATCACCCCCAGGTCTCTCTCCTGCTCTGTGCACATCAGCCCTTCACCCCCCAATGCATAAAGAGGCAGATTTTCAAAGCCCTATGCGCTGTTCCTATTTTCAAAAGGCCCAGCGGTGAGTGTAAAGCCCCGGGACGTGTGTAAGTCCTGGGGCTTGAAAAAAGGGGCGGGGATGGGGCGGGGGCAGGGCCGGAGCCTCCAGGCACAGCGGCCATTTGCTGCTGTGCCCGGGATTGCAGGCCGGTCATTGGCTGGCACGAGCAACTTGCGCCTGCCCAAGGCAGACATAATTGGGTAAGATACATTTTTTAGGGGGGTTTAGCTTAGGGCTGGGGGGCGGGAGAGTTAAGGGAAGGGAAGGTGGGGTGGGGGTAGGGAACAGAGGAAGGCAGCGCGGCTCGGCACACATAAGGTGCACAATTGTGCACCCCCTTGTGCACGCCGACCCCTGATTTTATAACATGCACGCGGCTGCGCGCGCATGTTATAAAATCGGGCGTACATTTGTGCGTGCCAGGTTGCGCGCACAAATGTACCCCGCGCGCATATGTTTTAAAATCTGCCCCATAGTTCTTTCGGATTACCAAACCCCAGATGGATGATTCTGCATTTCTTGGCTTTGAATCCCAGCTGCTATATCTTCGACCACTCTTCCAGCTTCCTTAAATCCTGTCTCATTCTCTGTACTCCTTCTGGCGTGTTCACTCTGTTGCATATCTTAGTATAATCCACAAATAGACAAACTTTACCTTCTATCCCTTCCGTAATCTCGCTCATGAAGATGTTGAACAGAACCGGTCCCAAAACCGATCCCTGTGGCACTCCACTTAACACCATTCTCTCTTCAGAGTAGGTTCTATTTACCATCACCCGTTGTCTTTTATCCATCAACCAGTTTGTAATCCATGCCAATACCTTGGAGCTGACTCCTAAGCTTCTCAATTTGTTGATGTCTTCTGTGTGGGACTGCATCAAAAGCTTTACTAAAATCCAAGTAAATTACATTGAGCATTCTTCCCTGATCCAGTTCTCTAGTCACCCAATCAAAGAAATCAATTAGATTCATCTGACAGGACCTTCCCCTGATGAATCCATGCTACTTCTGATCAAGCAACCCACTGGATTGTAGATAGTTCACTATCCTTTCCTTCAACAGAGTCCCTATTAATTTTCCCACCACCGATGTGATGCTAACTGGCCTGTAGTTTCCAGCCTCTTCTCTGCTCCCACTCTTGTGAAGCGGGACCACCACCGCTCTTCTCCAGTCACTAGGCACTACACCCTTTTCCAAAGATCTATTGAACAGGTCACACAGTGGACCCGCCAACACATCTCTGAGTTCCCTCAGTATTCTGGGGTGAATCTCATCAGGCCCCTGGCTTTGTCCACTTTCAGTTTTCTTAGCTCTTCCCATACATTATCTACCATAAATGGAGTTCCGTCTACTCTACCCCCTTCTACAATCTTGATAACAAGTGACAGTCCTTCTCCAGGGTCTTCTTTAGTGAACACTGAACTGAAGTATTTGTTTAATATTTTTGCTAATTCATCATCTCTCTCCACCCATTGATCCTTATCCCCTTTCAATTTCACTGTACCACTATGTACCTTTCTCCTTTCTCTGATATATCTGAAAAATGTTTTGTCACCTCGCTTTATCTCCTTGACAATCCTTTCCTCTGCCTGACTTTTTACTTTCTTGAGTACTTTTTTCATCTCCCTCAGTTTCGCCAGATAATCCTCCCTGTGTTCCACTTTTTGGGATTCTTTATGTTTCTTAAAAGCTGCTTTTTTTGCTTTTATTACATGAGCCACCTCCTTTGAAAGTAGAATGCTAGGTATTATTAGGAAATGAATGGAGAATATCATAATGCCTCTGTATTGCACTATGGTGTGATTGCATCTTTAGTAATGTGTGCAGTTCTTGTCACTACATTTCATAAAAGATATAGCAGAATTAGAAAAAGGTACAGAGAAGGGTGACCAAAATGATAATGGGTATGGAACAATTCCCCTATGAAGAAAGGTTAAAGGGGTTGGGAGAAGAGTCAGCTGATGGGAGACATGATAAAGGTCTTTAAAATAAGGAGTGGCATAGAAAGGGTAAACGGGAATCAGTTGTTTACTCTTTCAAAAAGTAAAATGAATAGGGGACATTCAATGAAGTTACAAGGTAAACATTTAAAATAAATAGGAGAAGATATTTTTTTACTCAACACATAAACTCTGGAATTCATTGCTGGAGAATTTGGTGAAAGCTGTTAGTGTAGCCCGGTTTAAAAATAGTTTAGTCAAGTTCTTGAAAGTAAGGACCATAATTGATTATTAAGGTGGACTTGGGAAAATCTACTGCTAATCACTGGAATCTATCTACCTTTTGGGATCCTGCCAGGTATTTGTGACCTGGAATGGCTACTGTTGAAAACAGAATACTGGGCTTGATGGGCCTTTGCTCTGACCCAGTATGGCAAATCTTATGTTCTAGGAGAAAACTGCCCATCTTCTCTCTTCCTCATAACTCACTACTTGTTTCTCTGATCCCATTCCCACTCACTTCTCAGTTCCATCTCCCCTGCAATCATACCCGTAATCTGTAACATCCTCAACTGATTGCTTGCCACTGTGATTGTTCCCTCTTTCTTCCAACAAGCTGTGATCACACCACATCTTAAACATTGTCACTGTACTCTAGCTTCCTTGACAACTATTGTCCTATCTTCCTCTTCCTTTTCACATCCAAGCTGCTTGAAAGTACTGTCATTCTCCCTTGTTGTTAGAATTCAGCTGCCTTCCCAGATTCCTTGGCGGTGGACATTCACCATGCATTAGGGATATGCCATTGGATGCTCTGATGCGTGTGATACCAGGACCCTGTGAAAAGATGCTTAGGGCATGTGTGTGCATTGGTGTGCACAATTCGGAACATGTCAAGCAGTTGGATACCCATCCCGATGTTGATATCATAGGTTCAAGACTACTTAGCCTGCCTGGATTTAGATTTGTTGCCTTAGCAAGACGGTCTCCTGGTTCCTGTTGGGTCTGGTCTTTTGTCTTGCTCAAGCCATCCAGCATGGTTCCTGTCTTCAGCTTCTGCCTGATTCTGTCTTCTCAGCCTTCAGCTTTTCTTCTTTGTGTCTCTGTTGCAATCTTCAGCTCTGCTTCAGTCATCAGCCTTGCCTTAGGCTGTTAGTCTTGTCCTTGCCTGGTTTCAACCACAAGCCTAGTCTTTGTATAGGCTTTTGGACTTAGTCATAGTCTAGCCCCTACTAAGACTTGCTGACCCGCTGTTGGTGTGGGTCTCAGGACTCTGCCTACGAGGCTGTGTCATGGAAAGAGGGGCTCATGTATACACAGTTTCATACAATTTGCTGAAACCATGAGCTTGGTAAATGCAACCCCGCGACAGGCCATCCTGCCGTGATCACCGAGATGAAGAAGCAGAAAACAGAATTGATTGGTCTCCTGAAATGGTTCAGGCAACAGGCCCAGCAGAAACTTGATCAAGTAAAAGACTCATTAAGGAACTTGTTACAGCATTTAGACATAATACAAGTTCAACAACCAGCTTCAGTCTCAGTTCCAAAGTTCCACATGAGAGGCTTCTAAGAAAACTAAAAAGTCATGGGATAGGAGGTGATGTCCTTTTGTGCATTGCAAGTTGGTTAAAAGACAGGAAACAGAGAGTAGAATTAAATGGTCAGTTTTCACAGTGGAAAAAGGTAAACAGTGAAGTGCCTCAGGGATCTGTACTTGGAGCAGTGCTTTTTATTATATTTATAAATGATCTAGAAAGCAGTACAACGAGTGAAGTGATCAAATTTGTGGATGACCCAAAATTAAGCAGAGTAGTTAAATCTCAAGCCGATTGTGATAAACTGCAGGAGGATCTTGCGACACTGGAAGATTGGGCTTCCAAATGGCAGATGAAATTTAATGTGGACAAGTGCAAAATGATGCATATAGGGAAAATTATCCCTTGCTGTAGTTCCACAATGTTAGGTTCTATCTTAGGAGTTACCACTCAGGAAACAGATCTTGGCATCATAGTAGATAATGAATTGAAATTGTCGGTTCAGTGTGCTGTGGCGATCAAAAAAGCAAACAGAATGTTAGGAATTATTAAGAAGGAAATGGCAAATAAAACAATGGATATCATAATGCATCTGTATCGCTCCATGGTGAGACTGCACCTTGAATACTGTGGGCAATTCTGGTCTCTGCATCTCAAAAAGGATGTAGTTGCACTGGAGAGAGTGCACAGAAGGCAACCAAAATGATAAGTAGCATGGAACAGCTCCCCTATGAGGAAAGGCTAAGGAAGTTAGGGCTGTTCAGTTTGGAGAAGAGATGACTGAAGGGGAATATGATAGAAGTCTATAAAATCATGAAAGGACTTGAACAAGTTAATTTAAATCGGTTATTTACTCTCTCAGATAATAGAAGGCCTAGGGGGCACTCCATGAAGTTAGCAAGTAGCTCCTTTAAAACAAATTGAAGAAAATTATTTTTCACTCAATGCATAGTTAAGCTCTGGAGTTCATCCTAGAGATTGTGGTTACGACATTTAGTGTAACTGGGTTTAAAAAAGGTTTGGACAAGTTCCTAGGGGAAAAATCCATAAACTGCTATTAATTAATAGGGATGTGCAGAGAAAAAGTTTATGTTCATAAGTCCATAAGTCGAAGGTGAAGGTCAATTTCGGTCAATATGGACATATGTAGAATTCCATAAATTGAGGCTATGTCCATACGTGCACCGATTCCCTAAATACAAATTTAAACCCCTCACCCTCCTTAATCCCCCCCCCCCCCAAGACTTACCAAAACTCCCTGGTGGTCCAGCGGGGAGTCAGGACGCCATTCCTGTATTCCTTTGCGAGGAGCACGTGACGTCGGCGTCACGTCGGAGTGACGCGGACGTCACGTGATTCACCGCGCGTCCACTCCGGGACCCTCGTTGGACTTTTGGCCAGCTTAGGGGGGCCTCCTGGCCCCCCCAAGCTGGCCAAAAGTTCCGTTTGGGTCAGTATGGCATGTTTTTATGTTCTTATAATGGCTTAATGGTGAAGAGTAAATATGTTTTTAGCAAGAGGGGGGTCTTGTCTTACCAAACTTTTAGAATTCTTTGAAGGTGTAAATAAACATGCAGATAAAGTGTTTTTGGATTTTCAGATGGCATTCAAAAAGTACCCCATGAGCGACTCCTCAGAAAGTTATTAATTTATGGGATATGAAGCAGTGTTCTATTGTGGATTGGTAACTGATTAAAAGGTCAGAAACAGAGGGTAGGACTAAATGATCAGTTTTCCAAATGGACACAACAGGAAGCAGTACTGGGATCTGTACAGTTTAACATATTGATAAACGATCTGGAAAAGGAAATAATGAGTGAAGTGATAAAATTTGCAGATGCCACAAAATTATTCAATTTTAATAAAAAAAAAAAGCATAAGATTATGAGGAATTACTGAAGGACCTTGTGAGACTCGTAGACTGGGCAACTGAATGGCAGATGAAATTTAATGTAGAAAAGTACAAAGTGATACACATTGGGAAAAATAATCCCAACTATAAGTACACGATGCTGGGTTCTGTATTGGGAGTCACTATACAAGAAAACATCTTTGGAGTCCTTGTGGACACAATATGTTGGAATCCTCTGCTCAATGGGTGGAAGCAGTCAAAAAAGTAAATAGAATGTTAGGAATGATGTGAAAAGGAATGGAGAATACAACTGAAAAAATCATAGTGTCTCTGATTGAGCCATGGTGCAGCCACACCTTGTGTGCAGTTCTGGCCAAGTATGTCATAGAATAAATAGAAAAAGTGCAGAAGAGGATGAAAAAAAAAATTATAAAAGGGGATGGAACATTTCTCCTATGATGAGAAGCTATGTGGGTTAGGGCTCTCTTCAACTTGGAAAAGAGATGACTGAGGAGGGACTTGATAGATATCAGTGGAGTGGTAGATAAAGGATAGTTATTTGTCTTTTCAAATAATACTCAAACAAGGGGATACTCCCTGAAACTAACAACCAGCAGCTTCAAAACAGATTATAGAAATTACTTTTCCAACCAGCACACTTATCAAACTGTAAAATCTGTTGCTAGAGGATGTGATAAAAATGACTAGAATAGCATGATTTAAAAGAGGCTTAGACAAGTTCAAATGAGGCAGACCAAAGATAAGCAATTGTCATCCCTGGGATTGAGTAAGAAGAATTAGGTTTTCTTTATGGGATCTGTCAGATACTTGAGATAATGTGAGATAAGACACTGGACTTGATGGTATTGCGTTTGACAATCCGTGGGTCTCCCCCGTGAATTGCTGCTCTCACCTCCAGACCTCAGCCTCCAGGAGGTACCCCTGATGCTTCACAAGCCTTCTCTGCAGAGGCGTGGCAGACCTCCGCGTCCATGCGGGCCCAATGCGACACCTTGCAGGATATTGCCGACCTCCAAAAACAGTCAGCCTTAGGCATGCATGTGTCCGACCTGCTCACATTTAAAAGGCCCATGGTGAGAAATCCCCTGTGACACCCTCAGATGACATCAGGAGCTCTTGCCTATAAAAGGCCATTACACACTTCAGTCCTTGCCTCACAACAGGTCTCCTACCATGGAGTAGTGCGAGTTGCCTCAGCATTTTTCCTGCGTATCTGGTCTGTGTCTTCAGTTCTTGTCTTCATCCTGATCTTCAGTCCTTGTGGACTTCTTCTTGCCCACCAGGCCTTGTGATCAGTCTTCAGTTTTGTGGTCCTTCTGTGTGCCTTGCCTCCTGTGGCACTCCTCGTCTTACTGCCTTGCCCATCTGTCCTGCTTTTCCTCAGATGGATCTTTGGTGTGGTCCTTAGCTTGTTTACTGAACTTTCTTAATTGTCACCTGCTGCCAACCACTGCTGACCACCAGACCTTCTCTTGATTGCCGCCTGCCACTGACCACTGCCTGACTGCTGGACTTTCTCTTGACTGCTGCCTACCACTGACCACTACCTGACCACCATACCTTCTATGATTGCCATCTGCCCTGATCTTGGCCTGACTTCAACCTCACCTTCTCACCATTGCCTAATCTATGGATCTTCAGGACTTTAGCAGAGGTCCCCACCTATAATCTGCCAGACCTGGAACCCAAGGGCTCAACCTAAGGGGAACATGGGCTGGTATAGCTGAAGTTCCAATTGGGCCTCTGCCTCATCTGACTCCACCAGCAATGGTGGGAACATGCATGGCTCCTCCCTACAGATTGTGCTAACTCCACCTCAGTCCAAGGGCCCATATCTGCAACAGGTTTCTGAAGCCATGGACCCAGAGGATGCTGTAACTTTTCAAGCCATCCTCACAAGATTCAAGAACAACAAAAGTTTCTAAAAGTCCTGGCAAATCCATGGAATGTCTCTCCTCCTGCCTAGATGCAATCGCAGCTCCGCTGTCTTCTCTGTCGGCAGCACCATTTTCCATGGCACTCAGCTTCCTTATACAACAGCTACTTGCACTGCTCCGATTCACCAGAGACCCTAAGCAGTGTCTTCGGTTCCTATACCAGTGCTACATGCACTTTATTCTACAGGCTGCACTATTCCCAGATGATCTGGTGAAGGCCAACTATATCCTCTCCCTTCTCGACAACAAGGCCCTGGCATGGGTGTCTCCCCTCTGGGAGCACTATGACCTATTGGTACATGACCTATAGTGATTCACCATCACATTCAAGATGGTGTTCGAAGAAGCAGGTTGCTTTGCCACCATGGGGTCTGAACGCATCCATCTGCACCAGGGCACCAGGTTACAAGCCAAGTACACCATTGAGTTTCACACACTGGTGACAAAACTCAATTTGCTTGAAGACTGTCTACACACCATATTCCTGGAAGACGTGTCCTCCAGGATTAAAGACAAACTGGTGGCTCAAGACCTACCTATGTCATTGGAAGGAATCATGAGTTGACAGGCAAAATTGTCCACCATCTCCAGCAGCAGGCAAAAGAGAGCTCAAACTAAGTGGAACATGGATTGGTATAGGCAAAGCTCCAATTGGGCCTCTGCCTCATCTGAATATGTCAGCCGATGGTGGAGACCTGCAAGGCTCCTTCCTGCAGGTTGCACCAACTCCACCTTGGTCCAATAGTCCACACCTGCAACACTTGCTCTGATACAACATGGTAATTCTTATGTTCTTATGGGAGTTGGCAGCAGAGATAAAAGTGACTTATTTATGTGGAAAGATATAGTAAAACAAGCTAGGTAATGAGGAACTGAAGAGTGAATGCATTTGTATGTAAGAGGAGCTTGAACTATATATGGAAACAGATGGGGATTCAATGCAATGACTTGAGAAGAGGGATTATATGATCATAACAATATTGAAAAAAATAAGTCATGCAAATGAATTTTGAATAGGTTAGATTTGAGAAAGATGTTTCAGTAGGAGGCCCACAAAGAGCAAATTATATGACGTGAATAAATAAATGAGTGAATTAGAGTTTTGGTAGGATGCTCAGTAAAGAAGGGATATGTTTTAGTGATTTAAAAGAGCAAAATATGACATGCTTAGCCAAAATTTCAATGTCTGTAGGTGATGGCCGGGACGTCCTAACATGGATGGCCAGGACGTCCTAAGATGGCGGCACGCTGAGAGGCTCGGGAAGCCAGGATTCTTGAAGCTCCTGAAAATTACCTTTTTCTTGAAATAATGCCTGTGAAAAGAAAGGGGAAAATTTGTGTTTTCCCCTCGGTTTCTTCACCTTCAGTAATGGGACAACAAGAAATCACGAACTTCCTTAGCCCGGCAACAAACTTTCCAAGGAACGAGGATCCCGCTGGACTTGACGGTGAGAGAGCTCCGTCTCTGTCTTTGGAGGAGTTATCCTTGAGCCCAGACCCAAGACAAGGGCCGACGCAGAGGGCTGAGATGGTGTTGCAGAATGGACCGCTTATCGGTGGACACCTTCCTGGATTGCCAGCAGAGGGAACAGCAGTAACTGCAGCTCCGAGAGAAGCAGGACTTGCGGCTACTAACAATCCAGGGATACCGAATGGCGAAGTAATATCAGGTACTGTGCTAGGACCAGGGGTAACCGGGGAAGAACCCTCGGGAGGAACTCTGCAAAACCTGGGGAGAGAGTACCCAATTTGCCCTGTTGGTTGTACCTGAACGCCCTCAGGTTATAACTCTTGTCGCTTTGTGGGAAATGATGGCAGGCATAGTGAATACCTTTAATGGTTTTAATACAAGACTGGAGCATTCAATATCAGAAAGTACTACAATTACTTCTCCAATGCAAAAACAAATGTGATTACTGATAAAGTTCATGCTTTGGAAGAGAAGGAGTCTGGAAATTTGGAGTTCAAAGCTGCCACAGTAAGAGAGAGAGATACCCTTGCTAAGAGGATTGAGACTCTGGAAAATAAATCAAGGCAATTGAATTTGCGCATTTTGAATTTTCCAAGAGTGATTGGAGAGACTCCATATACCACCTTAAATAAATTTATGGGGGAAATACTGGGAATACCCCAGGAAGAACTTCCATCTATTAATAAATGTTATTTCCTCCCAAAGTCTGCAGTAACAGCTACTGCTCAGAACTGGCAAGGGAACCTCACTGAAATAATAGAAAATTCAGATATTAATGTACTGGAGAGAGCAACACTTCTGGTCTTTATTTCCTTAACAGATTTACAATTGGTTATGAGAAAATATTTTGGTGTTTTTCCAGTTTCATATATGAATGCTAATGTTAAAATCTACCCTGACTTGGCTGCTGCTACACAAATAAGACGCAGAGGCTTTTTAGCCCTACGTCAGGAAGTGATTGCTTTAGGTTTTTCTTTTATGTTAAAGTTTCCGTGTAAATGCGTGCTCAAGAAAGGTGCAGATACCTTTATTCTTTTTTCTCCTGAACAATTAAAGTCCTTTATTGATTTGAGAAAGCCAGCCACATCGACTCCCACAAATGTATGAATATTTTGTTTGCTGCATAGCGTGTAAAGGCCATTTTCCTTTTGAATATTTTATTTCCTGTAATTCTCTCTTAAATTCCATGGAGTTGTCCCATTAATGATATTGATTTTTGGGTAAATGGAAATATTCGATAATGATAGATGGTGAAGTATGTGATAGGATTTAGTCTTATTTAGTCTTATTTTTCTTTGTTTTTCTTTTAATATAACAATTGGTTGTTCCATTTTCTGTATTGCAAAATGATGAATTTTTGTAAACTGAAAAGTAGATAAATAAAGAATTAAAAAAAATTTTTTTGAATGTCTGTAGAGAAGGACACATTAAAGGCATTAAAGATGACACCACATTTTTGGGCTGCGGGGACTGAGAGGATAAGAATGCTATCTACAGAGATAGAAAAAGAGGGAAGAACAGAAGTGGATTTGTGGACAAAGACAAGAAATTCCATCTTGGCCATGTTAAATTTAAGGTGACAGTGAGATATCCAGATGATGATGTCAGACAAATAGGCTGAGATTTGGGACTGAATCCTTGGTGAAAATTCTGGGACTATGCTGTTCATACATCTCACTCTATATGCAAAACTGGCTCCTAAACCCAAAACCACCACCAGCACCTCACCTCGACCTATTAAATGGCACTCCTATAAGAAGATATAAATACTTCCCTACTATGAGGGCTTGTAGGTTCTCTCTCTCTCTCCCTCTCCCTCCCTCCCTCTCTCTTTCTCTCTCTCTCTCTCTCTCTAAATATGGATTATGGCATGCTAAGTAATACTAATGTGAAGTAGTAATTCAAAAATTTCCAAAAAACAGATTAATCTAGCAGTTAGTTAGCTAAATCTGGTTAGGCCAAAGAGCTGTGTTATAGTTAACAAGCCAACTATTAAATAGCTGGCTACATTCAATAGTGCAGCTACACTATTTAATATGCTTCTGAGGTTAGCTAGATAAGTTTATCCAGCTAACTTTGTTGTCCATACTATGTCTGAATATGGACCTCATAATAACTATATTCTCATGTAATACCATACATTCTAATTCATCATCCTTATTGTTCAGACTTCTGTCATTCACATACAGACATTTTAAAGTATGTTTCTTTTGTACTGTACTTTCATTTCTCTTTGTATTCACAAGCTGCTTATTAGCAAATGATACAAGGTAGTCTAGAATTATTCACATCTGAGTGTTCTTTGTCTACATACATCTGGGTTATTTCAACAAACACAACCTTTCTACTGGGATATTCTAACTTTTCTGTTTTGCAAGTATCTTTGAAAGATAGATCCTTCCAAACCATGCGCTTCTGAGTGACTGCCGGAGTTCCCCCATGGTCTAGTTTAAAAGCTGTTCTATCTCCTTTTTTAATGTTGGCACCAGCAGTGTAGCTGCACTCAGGTTAAAGTTGAGTCCAAACATTGAAATAGGCTCCCCTTTTCCCTAGAATGTTCCCCAGTAAATCCTCTTCCCTGCGCCATTTGTTTCATCTATGCATTAAGTTTCTGCAGCTCAGCCTGCCTTTGGGGGTCCTGCGTAAGGCACAAGAATCATTTCTGAGAATGCAACTGTGGATGTTCTGAATTTCAGTTTTCTACCTAAGAGCTCAAAATTAGCCTCTAGAACCTCTCTCCTCTACCTTCTATGTCATTGGTACCAACATATACATTGATAATCAGCTACTCCCCAGCACACTCTATAATCTTATTTAAGTGGCGCATGAGGTCCACCACCTTCATACTGGGCAGGAAAATTATCAAGCGATCCTCACTCCCATCAGCCACTTATATCCACATTCCTAATGATCAAATCACCCATTATATCAGCCATCCTAACCTTTCTCTCCCGGGCACACGGCCCTGGGAATGCATCCTCGGAACGAAAGGATAAAGCACCACCTGGATGGCATGTCCTAGCTGCAGGATTACATCCTGACAAACTGAAGTAATGGTCTCCTGCCAGGTGACTTTGCTCCTCCAAAGCAGCACAAGGACGGATTGACTGGAGTTGGGACCACTTTACTATGTCATAAGAATATAAGAACATAAGAACATGCCAAACTGGGTCAGACCAAAGGTCCATCAAGCCCATCATCCTGTTTCCAACAGTGGCCAAACCAACTTACAAGTACCTGGCATGCACCCAAATATTAAATAGATCCCATGCTACTAATGCCAGCATTAGTAGCATGGGATCTAACATTCCTCTCAGACTGTCTCAGCTCCTCTAGGTCTGTCATGCTGACTTTCAGAGTTCAGATTCGTTCTCTGAGATCCAGGAATTTTTTGCACTGGATGCACACATACAACCTCTTACTAAGTGGTAGATAATCATACATTTGGCAATGAGTACAAAAGTCTGGATAGCCCCTAACTGGCTGCTAGTCTTCTATATGATAATAGGCAACTTATATTAGTTTCTGATTGACCAGCAACAACACTAAAATTAGTCAATCACTAAAATCCCGACTCTGTGCTTTCTCTCTTGCTGTGTTAGATGAACAGAATAGACTTCCTGAGTCTGTGCATCAAGCTCTCTCACTGGTCATATTCAAATCCTGTGTAAAAACTCACTTTTTTAGAATCTGTTTTTAAATCTTAACCACTTCACCATAAGAAATAATTTAGTTTAATAAAATTTGTTATATTGTTTTAAAATATATCAAAGCAATTTACAAAAACTACAAATAAAAATGTTACAGCATATAAACATAACAAAATACCGTATTTTCCGGCGTATAAGACGACTGGGCGTATAAGACGACCCCCCCCCCCCCTTTTTTATACATATTTTTAAGAAAAAAAATAATTTTACACTCAAACAGGAGCAACCCTATCTATGAAAATACCATATATCAGGCCCTAAAAACCAATACACCTCTTATTAGGAAAACAGAACTAGCAAGCAGCTATAGATCCCCACACAGAAATAATTGTAAAACTATACTAATAAGCAGAATAAATGTTTCAAAACAGCTATGAACAGAATAACATCCAACAATTAAAAACTTATAAAAACTATTAAACATTCTCCAAACACCAATAAAATATTTCAAAAAAGCAGACACATCACATAATATTAAATAAGTAAAATGGCAGTCAATCAAGAAAAATAAACTTTAAAAGCCACCTTTACTTACCCCCTCCAGCAGCTCTCCTACTCCTCTTCCATGCAGGCCGTAGCACACACCAGAAGCAGCAGTAATGGCTAAGCTCTATACTCATGGTCCTCTTCCTTAGGGCCCATGTCTCTCACACACACACACACCATACCAGTCATGCCCCCATGACCAGTTTCTGTCTCTCACACACCAATCATTTCCCAAACAGTCTTTGACACACACACCATACACCTTCCTGAACAGTTTCTCTCATGCCATACACACACACAGGCTTCCCACTCCCGTGTTCTGCTTACCGTACATATACGGGCTTCTCACTCTCATAATCACTTTCTCTGTCTCACACACACACACACACACCAGTCTCTCTCTCATTTCCATGCTTGCTCTCCACGTGCACAGGCTTCTCATTCCCTGAATCACATTCTTTCTCTCACATTCACACACACCAGTCTCTTTCTCTCACACACACCGTCACCTTATCAACCAGTCTCTCTCTCATGCACGCACACACACACACAGCCCTCCCACTCCCATGCTCTCTCTCACATATTCAGGCTTCTTACGCCCATGCTTTCTCACATACCCAGATTTCTCACTTCCATGCTTTTTCTCTCTCTCACACTCACATACACATCAGTCATCTCTCTGAGCAGTCACTTTCATTGTCTCTCACATATACACACACATGAGCTCGCTGACCAGTTTCTCTCAATCACACACATGCTCTCAATCAAATGCATTCTCTCACTTACACACAGGCTGGCTGCTTCTCTCTCTCTCTCTCTCACTCACTTCCACTCCCCTCCCCCCCCCCCCCGAGCACAAATAGTAGCTGCAGCAGCCTCCTCCTCCTGCAGTTCCCTTGATATTAAAACTAGAAGTTTACACATATTAAAATATAGAATAAACTTTTCACCCCTTTGACAAATTCCACAAAACATACTTTCTATGGGATGGGCTACCTTGACTCTCCTTTCCTACTAGCCACCCACTTTGTGTACTTTGTCTGAATTTGCCCAGACTAGAACATTCCACATGAAAACCTATGGTACAACTTTTAACCTTAAATAGCATAAATTCAGAGGCAGATATTCAGTGCCACTTAGCCGGATAAGTAAATATCTGTCTGGGCTCGTCACCACTTAGCTGGATACCTACTTTTCCAGCGAAATAGTTAACCAACTGAGTTGCATGTAGGATGAGGGTGTTCCAGATAGGAGCTGAATAAACTGGATAAGTTAATTCAGGTCAAGCTATAGACCAGTTCTAAAGTTAGCTGGATAGTTGGATAAGCTCCATTTCATTTAGATAGTTGTGGGAGTTTTTTACATTTATTTTGATTCTGCAAAAAAAATAGAACAGAAATAAACTTTAAATAAACCAAAAAAAGAAAAAATGAACAGAAACACATTTTTTTTGACTGCACTTCCGTAATACAGATCTATTTTGTGAATATTTGTTATTGAGATTTGAAAAGCTAGACTTTCACTTTATTGCAGACCTCAAGGTCTAGAGTAGTAGTGTATGACTGAATTAAAAGTAGTCCTACAAGTTCAGCACCATTTTGTCATTGGGCTCAACATGCACTTGGCAGCTACTGTTCAATCTGGTAATAATAATGTTTGTTCACTGCACAGCATAATAATGGATTGTATATGTTAATCTAGCAATTCAAGTGTGTCGCTACTATAAATGTAAGGGTATCACCAAAGTGTCTCTTAATATATGCATCAGAGTATTCACCGATGCTGGATATACAATATGAGGTTAGAGAAAGAGTGTACAGTGACATTCCCCAATAGAAGGTATAAGTGTTTAACAAAGCTCATGAGTCCATTTTGACTCATGTTTTGTTCCTTCAGTCTCCTGTCTACAGAAGGAAGCTGGAATTCAAGGGTTGCATGCCCAGACTCTAGGACATGGAAGATTTATGAAGGACTCAAAGAGGATCTTGAGACTGGAAAGGATCAAGAGATGATCTAAAGGAAGAGGGGAATTAACCCCCTAGTCATACTCCAAGGAAGATTTCCTAAGGTTCTGAAAAGTGGATTTTTGGTTAGTTTCAGCTTGAAGACTTCCAAACAGGAAAATTCACTTGCAGAGTTGCTGTTGGAAGACTCTGTCAGCAGAATGTACCAGGAGGAATCCCCAGTTTCCTAAATGGAAGGAGTCTGAATCCTGTTTGAAGGCACCTGCCAGGGAAGTGCCAAGGGAGGGTTCATTGTTTTTAGCACCTACTGCCAGAGAGTGAAGATTTACCAGTGGCTGTATCTGTGATTTACTGATTTTTGCTTTCTGTATTGAAGATCACTATTCTTAAGTGTACCTGATGTGAACTATCAGCTGCAAGTAAGTTAAGCAGTAAAATATTTTTTTTTTTTTTTTACTGGGACTTTTTTTTTTTTACTGGGACTTTAGCAGAAGACCTGTAACAAAAGGCTAGGGCTTGAAAGATTTTGACTTTCCCCCATTCGGGAAAGAACATGGTAGCATGGATCAGAATGTAAATCAAGAACTCCTAAATGTATCCTAAGCCTTATTGGCTAATAGAACAGGTGCCACACATTCCTAAGCAATCAGGATAAATGTAAACAAAAACATTTATTTTCCTCCATATTTGTCTAACAGGTTGGCTCCTGATCAGCTTCTGACCTTGTCCTGCTGCTTATGGCATGTAAAGGAAAAGGGGACCAGGAGCTCAAGGTATGAATTTGTTTCAAATTATGAAGAAAGTAACTTTTTAGAGTTAATATATTTTTTAATCTCCAGCAAGTATAAATTGTCATGCACAGTAATAGTGCTGCATAAGTATGCCAGAAAGTGTTTTAACATATTTTAGCTGATTTCCTGGCCAGCTTTATTAAGCTGCTGCTTTAAAACTATTCTTGCAATCATCTGATATCAAATTTAAGAACTCAAAATTCCAGTTATGGATGTAAATGTGTTTTTATATATCATCTTACAGTCCCATTTGGAAGCAATTATTGTGCTATGTAGGACTTTCTTTCTGTATAATATGTTCCGAATAAAAGAAACTATACCTTCCTTGAGGCTAGCCCAACTAGTTTAGTTTTTAGGATGTCCATGGTGAATATGCATAAGATATATTTGCAGACATTCAGAGCATACAAATCTATCTTATACATATTCATTTTCAATATCTTGAAACCCAAATGTGTTGGGAACTACTGGTATGGGGGTATGATAGATTGTACAGATATTTCAATGGGGAATCAGGAAAACTCACAGGCCAGAGAGGAAACTCCTAGAAGAAATCAATAGGTAAAGGTCCAGGGAGTATGGACAGGTGGTTCAGGCTGCATTCTGGGAAGTCAATACAATGACCTCTGAATCTTAGGGAAGAGCTCTGCATTTTGGGTGATCCAGAACAATCAATCACAAAATGTTCTATGACTGAACATTTGTCATATTTTTAGTTATATTAATTGGGAATGTGTGAATTATGTATGCTGTATACCTGTTCATTGTGTAGTAAATAATTTAAATAAGGAACTGGGTAAGTGATGAATGTGGCTACCATTTTGAAAAGATGTACTGAAATGTCAGTTTGGTAAAAGTAAGTGACTAACACTTCAATTTCTATTTTTATCTCCCTCTCCTTGTTTGTTTTATCAGCAATTTTGGATTTTTGCAGACATGGAGAATCTGCATCTGCATATGAACACCGAAACACTGAGATGTCAGGCAGAATAGCAACGACAGTCACTGAGCAAGGTTATAAAGCCTATAGCACTTTAATATCATTTACATCAGGGCAGAAGTCACTCGAATGAATTGGCAAGTAGTAAAGTCCAAGAGTTGGGGCTACAATTAGACTGGATTACCATCATACATCCTATATTAGATAAGTGTCTCTACATTTGGACCTTTTATATGCAAGACAAAATTGATAAACATTTTTAATCCTTAGAGAATTCTGGGTATATATTAAGAAGAGTATTTTGGTCATTACGGTATATGCTTACATTTGTAGCAGACAGCAAGCTACATCCAGGTTTTAAGGAGATAAAATTATTTCGGCACTGTTCCTATTTTTGTTGTTTCTACAAAACTATACCTGCCTGGGGGTACAAAATAAGGACTAATATGAACTGTCCAGTTCTCTTTAAAAACAACAGCTTCTGAAGCAAGCACAAATCAGTTATGTCTCAAGAACTGACAGTTTTGGTTTCTTGTTTCACAATCTTAAATGTATACCTAAAAGCATCTTTTAAAATAATAATCCAACACATCCGATTTTTCAAAAGTTGAGAAATCCATCAAACTTGAACCATGTCCAATAGTTTGTCCAAAATTTCCAGTTTGATGACTTATCAAGCAAATTCCTGCAAATCCAAAAATTTTATAGAAGCTGTCAGCAGATTCATCACAGACCGTGTAAAAAGTGCTTTTCCCAAAAAAGTATTGTGGGTTTAATGAGGAACAAGGAGAAAGAAAAAGAGCAAGGGGGGAGTTGTTTTATAGTTTGTGTGTCAATTGTAAATTGGGGGTCCTAATTAACTTCTTGTATCAGGCCTTCCATACCCAGTTTGACTGGGGCTAGGATTACTGTGGATGCAACATTCAGAGACCCTTTCAGGAGGGAGATGTGGGGAGGGGGGATCATATTAATCGTTAATGATGGTACTGAGTGGCAGGGTTTAGATCCAATGATACAGATTCAGGAAGGAGCTCTGGTGCATGACTTCCATTCTCAAGACCTTTGCTGAAAATCCAGAATTAGAACAGTTGGAGGCTCAGTCTATTTGGCTGGGTCCAAATCCTCTCCTTGATTACAGGTTCATAGAGGTATTATTCAATTTATTTATTTAATTTTTTAAAGGCATTTATTACCTGCCCTTCCTACGTTCAGAGCAGGGTACAAAATACACATTCAAGTTGAATGAATAGGGGAGACAAGAGACAATAGAATATATAGATCATCCAAGACTGGGGTACAATGTAAACATACACAGAATAGGGGAGACAATAGAATATCTGGGGGTGGGGGAGGGGGAGAATGACATATGTCTTCACGACAAAAGATAAATTATTCAAGTAGGGGGAATAATATAATTCTTCAGGAAACAGAGCTTATGTAGGCAACGGGGAGATCATTATATTAAGATAGCTGATTTCTGCCTTCCCTTCTGGCTCTTACATGCCATTCTGAGGGCAGACATGTTGGAGTTTGTCCATTATTGTTTACATTTGGGAATGCTTTTTTGAAAAGTTTTTAGTGCTTTTTTTCTAGAATATTCTTTTTCTGAGACATCTTATTTCTTTGGGTAGGCTGTTCCATAGGAGTGGTCCTGCAGAGAAGAAGACACATTCTCTGATTTCCTCAGGGTGGGTAAACTTTGGAGATGGGGCATCTAGTAGCATTAGATTAGATGATATGAGGTGTCAGGAGGGGGTATGGATTTTTATTATTGAGAAAATCCATGCGGAGTGTGAATTGAGGAGTATATGATTATGGAGAGCTTGTATTGTATCCGGTAAGTGATTGGGAGCCAGTGTAGGGATTTGAGAACAGGAGAGATATTATCATACATGGGAGTGCTAGTAAGGAGCCTTGCTGCCAAGTTTTGTATGATCTGTAGTGGACGGATTGCATATACCAGTAACCCCATCAGGAGGGAGTTGCAGTAGTCCATACTGGAGAATAGTAGGGATTGAAGGACAGACCTAAAATGAGAGTGGTCAAGAAGTGGCTTTAGGTGACGGAGTAAATGTAGCTTGAAGAAGGAGGAGTTGGTAATTGTTCTTCTGTGATTGTGCATGGAGAGAGAAGGGTCAATTGTGACTCCCAAATTTCGTACATTTTGGGAGATAGGGATAGAATGGGAATAAAAAGAGAAATTGTTGGGTGAGTTATTGAATAGGTAGCGTGATAAGATAAGGATTTCAGTTTTAGCAATGTTGAGGGCTAATTTATTGCCGTGGAGCCATTTTTGGATGGTTGTGAGATAGTGGGTGAGGAAGGATTCAGTAAGGGCCCATGTTTTCTTCATGGGGTAGAATTGAATATCATCTGCATAAATTATGTAGTGGACTTCAAGGTCAGCAAAGGTGCAGCATAATAGAGTTAAATAAATGTTAAATAAGGCCACAGAGAGAGCAGAACCTTGGGGTACCCCAGAGTTCAGGGGTGTCAGTAAGGATGAAAAAGAGTTGATTTGGACTTATTGGGTCCTGTTGTTGAGGTATGAAGAGAACCAGACCAACACAGAACCAGTTATACCAATGGAATGCAGCTTTTAGAGTAGGATGGCGAGGTTGACAGTGTCAGATAAGAACATAAGAACATAAGAAATTGCCATGCTGGGTCAGACCAAGGGTCCATCAAGCCCAGCATCCTGTTTCCAACACAGGCCAAACCAGGCCACAAGAACCTGGCAATTACCCTAACACTAAGAAGATCCCATGCTACTGATACAATTAATAGCAGTGGCTATTCCCTAAGTAAAATTGATTAATATCCATTAATGGACTTCTCCTCCAAGAACTTATCCAAACCTTTTTTGAACCCAGCTACACTAACTGCACTAACCACATCCTCTGGCAACAAATTCCAGAGCTTTATTGTGCGTTGAGTGAAAAAGAATTTTCTCCGATTAGTCTTAAATGTGCTACTTGCTAACTTCATGGAATGCCCCTAGTCCTTCTATTATTCGAAAGTGTAAATAACCGAGTCACATCTACTCGTTCAAGACCTCTCATGATCTTAAAGACCTCTATCATATCCACCCTCAGCCGTCTCTTCTCCAAGCTGAACAGCCCTAACCTCTTCAGCCTTTCCTCATAGGGGAGCTGTTCCATCCCCTTTATCATTTTGGTTGCCCTTCTCTGTACCTTCTCCATCACAACTATATATTTTTTTGAGATGCGGTGACCAGAATTGTACACAGTATTCAAGGTGCGGTCTCACCAAGGAGCGATACAGAGGCATTATGACATTTTCCGTTCTATTAACCATTCCATTCCTAATAATTCTTAACATTCTATTTGCTTTTTTGACTGCTGAAGCACACTGAGCCAAAGATGAAGCTGACATATCAAGTAGACATAAGAGGTATGCTGAGCCTTAATCAAAACCCCGTCTCATTGTGTCAAAGCTGGAGAGCAGCAGTAATTCAGTCCTGTGGTGCTTCCTAAACACAAACTGGTATTGGTTGAGGGTAATGATAGGATCAATTAAGTTGCAGAGTTGGTGAAGCACGGCTGTTTCTAATCCTTTGGCCATAAAAGATAGAGGAGAGATCGGGCAGTAATTGGAGATGATGTAGGATCAGCTGAATATATTTTAATTAAGGGTCAGTCTGAAGCTTGTTTTAGTAGGTCAGGGACAATGCCATACTATAATGATGAGTTGATGAACTTAGAGTTCTTATAATAGACCCAACCTAATGTGTTGACTCGAAGGCAACAAGGCCCCCCGCTCATCACCTCACCTCATGAAAGTGATCGCAAGGCATCTCTGGCCTGTGGCACATGCTTGGCAGGGAAAGGAAGGAGGAAAAAAAAAACCCGCCGAGGGGGAGGATAGAGGCTGATCCACACATGTCGCCCGGGAGGTGGGGAATGGGGGTGGGGGTTGTCCACAGCAGTGCCGCCGAAGTATAGGGACAGAATCCCTGCGTCCCGACTCCAGGCCTTCACTCCTGCCCATCTGCAATCAGCCACATCGCACTGCTCACTCACATTACTGCCACCAGGCTCGCGCCATTGTGACCAACCACCCCAAACTACACAATGAGCCACGCAGTCCAGCAGCAAGAAGGGGAACAGCGGAAAAGGTAGGCCACAAAAGGGGAAAAGAAAGTAGGTACAATTTACCAGCCAAAAACTGTTGAAAGAAGAGGCTGGGGGGGGGGGAGGCCAGCTCACCTTTAAATTCTGTTTGCAGGACCAACCCCCTAGCTCCTGCCCCCTCCCTTGCACCTCTCAAATGCAATACCAATTTGGGAAGGTGTGACAAGGCAAATCAATGCTTCAGCTTTCTGGAAAAGACTGTCACCTACCGCTAGATAAAATGTGAGTTCTCTGGGATGATCACCTGCAGCTGAACAGGAAAATGTAAATGTAACATACTATCTTAGTGATTTTCTAAAGCCCATTAACCCACTTTTGAATTGTCATTGCATTAAGTGCACTTAACGCAGGTAAGTGGGTTTTTGAAAATTGCTATGATAATATGTTATATTTGCATTTACATTTTCCTTTGAAAATTTCCCTGTTTGGCACTATATAAAGTATGCTTTAAAAAAACCCCACAAAAAAGCCCATCAACTGTTCAAAAACATTATAGCATTGGACAAAAAAGAACAATAATTACACAAGTACAAATCCCTCAAAAAATATATAATAAGGGCCACCAGCCCTTCAATGTCCCAAAGAGCCTGGTATCATAAATGGTGAATAAAGAAGGAGCTAAACAGTCACTCCTGACTCTGAAGTGAATGTTACTTCACATGAAACCCTTTATTAGGGGAAGTTCAGTTTCCCGAGGGCACACAAACTAATTTTCTATTTCTGGGTCTCCTCCGGCTAGTGCTTCGTTCTCCTCTCTCTCTCGTTGACCCAAGGAGTGGGTCCTTTCTATGGGGAAAGCTTAAACTTATAGTCTGGCTGGTGATGTGTTTCTAGCTCCTTTGTAACTGTAATGTTCCTGGGACAAGCAGGCAGGGCAAGGTTTTGGGTGTTCAAAATAATAATTTACTGATTCTTCAAAGTTAAGTCAAAGTCCAATTTATCCAAATGTGTGGAATCACAGCTGTCTGACTTACAGATGTTAATCTTCCACTGGACATGCGTCCTTTCTCTCAGGTTCCTGGGCTTGAGTTTATCACTTATGTTTTATGGCCCGAATTTTAAAGCACGCCCATGCGCGCAAATAGCAGGGGTTTTGCGCAGAAGTGGGGGGCCTGCTAAAAGGGGTGGGCTGGCCAGTTCAGTGGCCATTAGGCCCTGTCCCGGTGAAGCGTGCACCTGGTATCATAAATCCTTAATTGGAGTGGACTGGGAGGGAATGGGGCAAAGGCCCGATCACGTCGCCACACGTACTTTATAAAATCCCCCCCCCCCCCCCCAGTGTGAGTTGCGACCCACCTGCACATGTGCATGGATATCATATTTGATAACAGGCATGTGCTGGCGCGCGCATATAAAATTGGCGCATCCATATGCATGTGCCGGGAACCACGTGCACATGGACGTGCGCATGCGGATTTAAAAATCTAGCTTCAAGTGCGTAAGCTGCCCCAGGGGGCCAGGGAAACCTTACTTGTGGGGGAATCCCATTAGAACCAGAAAAATTCTACCTGAGTCAAATCTCAGTCACCCAGCCTGTGCCCTTGTCCCTGCGGTTGGACATCCTGTGGAGGGTCTCCAAGGACTTGATCCTTCTTCCTGAATTTCAGTAGTCTGTGAATTCTCTGAAGGAAACTGGTAGTCCCAGCCCTGTTTCCCAGTGATGAGGGATGGATCAAAAAAACCTCCCCACAACAAAAATGGAAATACCTTCTTATTTTTAAAAATCTCTCTGTGGCTGTCACTGGTGTTTGCCTCTTCTAGGGAGTAGAAAGGAAGCTCACAGTTCTCCAGCCTTTGTCCTTTGGGTCCAGGGAGGTTGCCTTCTCCAAAAGGGTTCAAGGTTTAAACAACAGTACCACTCTCTGGAACAGGATAAGTTCTAGTCATTAAACATCTCATGCTGTGTGGTGCTATCACTGGTGCTTGCCTCCCCTAGGGAGTAGAGGGATGGCTCACAGGTCTTCAGCCCCTGGTCCCAAGATTCGGTATGTCCCTCTCCAAGGGAGCCAAGGTTTTTCCCAGAAGGAAAATCCAAAAAGGAATCCAGCAAAAATCTATATCTCGTCCAAAAATTAGGCAGGCCCTCTCAGACAGGGAGTGTACTGAGGGGAACTTCCTCTACCTCATAAGAACATAAGAACATAAGAAATTGCCATTCTGGGTCAGACCAAGGGTACATCAAGCCCAGCATCCTGTTTCCAACAGCGGCCAAACCAGGCCACAAGAACCAGGCAATTATCCAAATACTAAGAAGATCCCATGCTACTGATTCAATTAATAGCAGTGGCTATTCCCTAAGTAAACTTGATTAATAACCGTTAATGGACTTCTCTTCCAAGAACTTATCCAAACCTTTTTTGAACCCAGCTACACTAACGGGTAGATTTTCAAAGGGGTACGCGCGTAGGATACGCACATACCCCCCGAAAACCTACCCCAACCCCTCCTGCACGTGCCGAGCCTATTTTGCATAGGCTTGGCGGCGCGCACAAGCCCTGGGATGCGCGTAAGTCCCGGGGCTTGCATGGAGGGGCGTGTCGGGGCGTGCCCAGAGTGATGCCGCATTTTAGGGGCGTGTCGCGTGTGACGCGACATTTAGGGGGTGGCGCCGTGGCGCGTGGTTTCGGCCCAGGGGCGTTCCAGGGGCGCGGCCGCGGCCTCCGGACCAGCCCCCGGGACCAGAACATGGAGCAGGGCAGCCGGCCGGCGCGCACAAAGTTACACCTGCTTCCAGCAGACGTAACTTTGCCGACAAAGGTAGGGGGGGTTTAGATAGGGCCGGGGGGGTGGGTTAGGTTCCCTCCGAGGCCGCTCCGATTTCGGAGCGGCCTCGGAGGGAACGGAGGCAGGCTGCGCGGCTCGGCACGCACAGGCTGCTGATTTTGGGCAGCCTTACGCGCGCCGACCCCGGATTTTAATGGATATGCGCGGCTACGCTCGTATCTATTAAAATCCCGCGTACTCTTGTTCGCACCTGGTGCGTGAACAAAAGTACGTGCTCGCGCTAATTTATAAAATCCGGCCCTAACTGCACTAACCACATCCTCTAGTAACAAATTCCAGAGCTTTATTGTGTGTTGAGTGAAAAAGAATTTTCTCCAATTAGTTTTAAATGTGCTACTTGCTAACTTCATGGAATGCCCCTAGTCCTTCTATTATTCGAAAGTGTAAATAACCGAGTCACATCTACTCGTTCAAGACCTCTCATGATTTTAAAGACCTCTATCATATCCCCCCTCAGCCTTCTCTTCTCCAAGCTGAACAGCCCTAACCTCTTCAGCTTTTCCTCATTGGAGAGCTGTTCCATCCTCTTTATCATTTTGGTTGCCCTTCTTTGTACCTCCTCTAACTAAAATCTTTCTCTTATCTTTCTCTTTATTTAAATTTGTTAATTGCCTACACACTAGGCAATGGTCAAGAGGGAAAGAAACATCCATATAGTCTGTACATATACAGAACATAAACATAGCAGACACCAATTGGGAAATATAACATGACTACACTGAACTTACCGAACATACTGATCACTTCACTAAGTACCCAGAGACAACCAAATATGCCCTCCAGGTTGGGAAGGGCTAAAAAGGATGGAAGTCTAACTGAGCTGTTATTTTTATAATAAAGGATATGGGGTCATCTGGTAGTGGACCAAGAAGTCTGCCACACACGGTTCTGGTGACCAGTGTTATACTATTGCTCTAACCAGTAAGATAGAAGCAGCTAGACACTGTCACATAGGCACAGCAATAGAATGACATGGCCATATGAGTTAAACTTTTTCTTCACCTCAGACGTAAGAGCTAAGGCCCAGATTTTAAAAAGGTTCCATGCACCGGGCCTATTTTAAAAGGCCCGGTCATGCCCGTAAATTCCCGGGACATGCGTATGCCCCGGGGCATTGGGGAGTGGGCGGGCAAGTGGGGTGGGGAGTGGGTGGGGGAGGGGCAGTCCGGGGCTGGGCAGGGCGGGACTAGAGGCTCTCGACACAGCGGCCATTTGCCGCTGTGCTGGGGGATTGTGTGCCAGCAGGGTGCCAGCACGTGCTACTTGCTCCTGCCTCCAGGGAGGCACAACATCTAAATTAAAAATTTGGGGGGGTTAGATTAGGGTTAGGGGGTGGGAAGGCTAGGGGAACGGGTAGGAAGGTCAGTCTAGGGGGTAGGGAACGGGGGAAGGCCTTGGGCATTGACACGCGCAAGTTGCACAATTGTGCACCCCCTTGTGCGTGCCAACCCCCGATTTTATAATGTGCGTGCCTGCTCGCGCATGTTATAAAATTGCGCATCCATGTGCGCACGCGCTGGGTAGCGTGCGCACATGGACACACACACGCAACTTTATAAAATCTACCCCTCAATTTCCAGCATTAATAAAGTGTCTGACATCTGTATGCCATTAACTTGCCTCCCTGCATTGCTGGGGAATAACTAATACCTTCATTAACACTTGGATTTGTATGCACCACTAATCTTAGAGTTGGTTTTAATTTTTGTGTTAGTGTGTATTTTTTCTGCAGAACAAACCATAATAAATACCAGGAGTGAAAACCAGTGTTAAGGGCAGCGTACCTTATTACATCGGCTTCATAGTGCATTGCAACAGTGACATACAGATATACCACTATGGTAGTACTACAGATCTCAGAATATATTATGAACACATGAAGTGATTCCTTTATGAATAAAGTACAGGAAGGATTATAGGTCCCACAGAGCATTGTGAGGAACATCCACATGTATTTACTTATCCCTCCACTAAAGGTCTGTTGTCCCCAGGGAGGATAACTTTAAAACATGTACGAGCGCATCTATATACAGAGCTATATGGACGCATGCACAAAAACACTTGCATTTTAACACGTGTGTGCAAATGCATACACAGTATATAAAATGCACATAAATCTAATCAACATGTTTGCATATAAAAAATATGTGGTATATTTTAAACATAGCCACATATGTTTTGACTTATCTGGCTAAGTGGAGACAAATATCCAGCTAAGTAGCACTGTTTAAGACTTATCTGGCTAAGTAACATATCTGGATAAGAAAAAGAAAAGCGCTACTTAGCCATAGAAGTTAGAAAGATGAATAATTAGCATTTGAAGACTTATCTGGCTATCTTATTTATCCAACTAAGTGGCACTTTTTAGGACTTATCCAGCTAAGAGGTAGCTTATATGGATAAGTAGTGGAATTCTGCTAAACACACATATTTGTGCTCCTAATTTTAATAATTTACACAAGGAAATGTTACTCACATATTTTCTTTAGCACTTGGCTTTCACACATGTAAGTTATCAAATTTTATAACATACATGTATGTTTATGGTTTATAAAATAGCACTTGTGTGAATATGCGCTTAGACTGCCTCTTTTTATTACGTGTGCATGAAAATGAAAATTCATACATAATTTAAACTTTTATAAAATATGGAATATTGAATTGTCAATAGGTTTTACCTGATTTAGAAAACTGCTGTGATAGTTATGTTACATTTAAATTTACATTTTTCTTTGAAAATTACTTTGAATAGCTTAAGGCTTCTATGTGACTGAATTTGAAAATGTCCTATGTCCAATTCAATTATATTTGGAATTGTAGACCAAGTTTTGGCTTTGTTATTTTTGATGTGAGAATGTACCCAATGACTCAAGACAGGAAAGAAAGGGGAATCCTATAATTTTGGACAGAGAGTGGCAAGGATTTGATTTGTTAGTGGAAGTTAGGTTAGCCTCCAATACCTACCAGAAGAATTAGACAGCACAGGGGACATTTTTCCATTCTAGGACTTTGGACTGTTCTCTTTAACAAAGAGTCAGAGAAAGTACAAAACCCAGAAGAGATTAGAATTGAAAGACAGGACAGCCTACAACAACATCTGTTGTAAATATAATGTTACAAAGAGCCACAGAAGAACAACAAAACTGCCAGAGATAGTTCACAATCATAGACTGGCGATGACATTTCTTTAGTTCCAGAGGTACACAGTTTGCAGATATTAGACCAGAGCAAAAAAAAAAGATGATGCCACTTTAAAAGATGACCAGATTTCTGGATGATCAGAAATCTAAAATAATTACCTCATTTTGCTGAAAAATGATCTGCTTTATTGATGTCATGGACTGGGGCAACCTTTTTTCAGATGTCAGCGCCCATATTTTTCAGAACAGAGTTGATGTGATTATCACATGCCAGCTTTACTTAAAATCATATAGGGATAGACAAATCTTTATCCTTTTTGCCACCTAGATTTTACTGGCCAGGGTTACATGGAGAGGTTGCAGACTTGTAATACCTGCCTAGAATGACAGTCAGAGATGCCTGAGAGGCAGCTACGTGATCTGCTTATACTTATCCCTGTAACTGGGACTCAGTTTGAAAGACCTGAGCTTGATTTAATGGGGTCCCTTGAAAAAAAGCAATCAGTTTTAAAGATTGAGAATAAATTAGTAGTTTATGCTATGAAGTACTTTGAAGTTTTTCCTTTCAGAAATACATCAGCTGCTAAAACCGATGCAGTGCTTTATCAGGATATTTTCATGGGTCTCTGGGCCTAAAGAGATTTTGATAGATCAGGGGACAAACTTTGTGGTTTAGATAACAACAGGCTTTAATATAAGTGCTATCACAGATTATCTGATGATTCTAATGTCTGCATTTTAAACTGCAGTTTAATGCATAAAGTAGAAAGAATACATCTCTTAGTGAGATGCAGAATGCTTGAGGATGTGATGAACTTTAACAGTATTGCTGGATTTAAGGTTTCTGGAGGACAGGTCCATTAACAATTATTATTAGTCAGGCTTGCTACCTCTTTTTTTCTGAGAATGAGCATCAGGGAAGGGATTTTCCCCATTAAGATCTGCCAGGCACTCCCATGTGACCCAGACTGGCCACTGCTGGATCATTGGTCTGACCCAGGATGACACTTTCTATGTTCTTATGTCTTTAAACAGAACACAACTCCATAAAACCCTTGTCAACTGTCCAGAGATATGGGCCAAGTTAGCATGGGCCGTGGGGGGGGGGGGGGGGGGGGGGGGGCACAGCATATGGATAAGGGAAGCCACTAATGCAAGACCACACTCTGCTGCCCCTCAAAGTGTTCAGTTCCCCCTCCCCATCACAGTGGACAATCACTCCTCCATCCACCTCCCCTCCTCTACTACTCACTGCATACTAATGTCTTAGAAGTGTGACTAAGGGCAGTTTTTGTCATGAACTGTAGATGGAGAACACCACCTGCTGTTACATATAAGTAGGAAGTTTAAACCTAGAGAAAGAAATCATATTGGCATAGTCACATAGCGAGAGAACTTGGCAGTAAAGTGGCTGACTGATTTCCTTAAAAAAAAAAAAAATCCCTCCACCTGATCCCATAGTGTTGGACTCTGGTTAAAATACATTCTTTCTAATGTACGTGGTGCCAGCTGGGAGCGGGAGGCAATGCATTTATTAAGGATAAAATTGCCAAGAAAATAGGCCAAAAGAGAAGCGCACACTGCAGACCTGCTGTGAAGCAACGCTGACATCAGGAGCTGATACCTCAGGACACCAATATGGTACTTTAAATTTAACCACAGATAAGTGAGGTTTTCATGCTTGTTGGGACTCTAATATGGGACTTTTTTTTTTTTTTTTTAATTCTTTATTTATAATTTTTTTACAAATAAATACAAGGAATATACCTTGACGGAAATAACAGAAAAGTTAACAAAAAGGAAAATTCAATCCCATAATATATATATATTCATATACAATGGGTTACTTCGTAAAATCATTTGTTTTTACATTGGAAATGTGGAGGGGGAGGAGAAACAGAGAAAACAGAGAAGTGCTAAGGAAACAAAAAACTTTTTACTAAGCAGGCTTAGAGCTCTTTCATTTTGACCTCGAGCAAGTCGACTTATAGCCCCCCATCAAGAAACCTTCTCAGTTGATCTGGCATGAAAAAGACATATACATTTCCAGATTATTTTATAATGCATCTACAAGGAAAACAGAGGGTGAAGCTAGCCCCTTTAGCCAAAACCTCAGGGCGCATAGCTAAAAACGCCCTCCTTCGCTGTTGGGTGGGACGCGAAAGGTCTGGATAGACCCTCACTGCCCCCCCCCCCCATAAACATGTTATTTATATTCTGGAAAAATGCCTTCATCAGGAAACTTTTTTCTAATTCTGTGTAAAATTGGACAAATAAGGTGAGCCTTTCTGTAACATCCATTTCAGAGTTCTCCAGGTATTGTGTTAAATTATTGGATTCATCCCTCTCTCCTCCCGAGGAAATCTGTAAACTACTTCTAAGAAAGAAGAGTTTTTTCACAGTCGGCACCTTCGCAGCTTCAATCTTGAGGGATTCCATTGCAAAACGCTTGAAAGTCACCAAGACTGGTTCACCCAATACTTTAGGGAAATTGACCAGCCTTACATTCGTGCAACGTAGATAATTTTCAACAGATTCCAGTCTTCTTTGAGATATTATACAATCCTTCATTAAGGAGGAGTTAAGTGACTGTGTCTGATTTACCTTAGTTGTTAAATCTTGAATACTGTTAGTATGGTCCTGAATCATCTGCAAATGCTCTTTTTCTACAGATTCCACTTTATTTTCAATTTTGCCCAGCTGCTGAGATTGAATCTTCTGGGTACGGGCCATAGTAGCCATAAGATCCAATATGGCTTCCAACGTTATTACTGCAGGCTTTTCAAACTCCAGGGGTCCCAAATTATTTCCTCCTACCTCCCCCTGCGGTTGTTCTCTCGATGTTCCCAAAGGTTCGTTGCTCTCACTCACCAAACTCCTCACAGGCAATTCACATGCCTCCAACAGGGGGGGAGGGTAGACCCTGCTCCGATCTTAGTAGTGGATCCCTCACGCTGTTCTCCCACAGCCAGCATAGCGTCCGAGAGTGCAGCTCCATTGCTTAGACGGAGGGGAGAGCTACTCAGCAGTCCTCGGGGTTCTGGTGGGCTCAATGAGATTTCGCCAGGCGATATTGCCGCTTCTCTCGGCTCCACCGCAGTGGCGTTTGAAGTTCCCACAATAGGAGAGACCAGCGCGAACTCGGTGATATGCCTGTGCCCCGCCGGGCTAGGTAGGTCTGAGGGATAGACCCTTACCTTGCCCTTACGCTTATGGAGCATTTCAGGTAAAATTTTAATCTTTTCCTAGTAGATAAAAGAGGAAAAAAGCGATTGGCAGGGCAGGTCGGTTCAGCGTCTGCAAGCCGCGGCCATCTTGACTCCCCTTGGCCTCCCTAATATGGGACTTTAACTACAGATTAGTATTTTCCGCATGCTTGTGGACAATCGGGTTGCAGCGGTTTACTACTATTGTAGTGGTTTCTTACTTTTCAATTAATGATTCAGCATTTCAGATCACAATAGTGTTATTAGTTTCATAAGATGAACTTGAGGCTGGCAGAGTCCTGCCACATGGCATTCGGCGACATCCCATTGGGAGAAGTGTCGGCGGTATCCTGCCACGCTGGGAAAAAGAGTCACCAGCCCAGACATGAAGGTCAGCTAGAGGCGATTAAAACTTGTACTCTGCTGGAACAATTTGACAATCAACTTGCGCAATTTAAAAATAATTTAGAGAAATTCACTAAAGATTTGAAAAGCGTGAAATATAAAAAATTCCAACACGACGAGTACGATTATAAAAAAGGTTTTGTCTACACATGAATCGTACTCCAAAAATGACCGTGGCATTTGTCCAATTGTCATTCAACGACTCTTCAGGAGAAGAAATGGGAGTACAGCAGAGCCACGATCCGCGGACAGGATATCCGTCAACCAGCAATACTGGATTATCATCTGGTGTGTCCTCCTCTTCTGGGGCATCTTTTTTAGAAATTGGCCCTATGGCACACAGTGCAAAGAATTCTCGTCAACGAACACAGCGACCCATCCAGCCGACCCAGAGAGTCACGCGTTCAACATGACAATATCAAGATCCATGGAAGTGAAGGATAAGAACATTGTATTTAATTTATCATCGAGGGCCCTCACTGATATTGAAGTTCGAACTTTGGGGAAAGGTCTGTCATATGTCCCCACTGTACTACCCAATGACTTTGACATTCAGACACATTTATATATATATATAAATGTATATATGGCTGCTGCAATACTACCATTTCCCCGGAGGAGATTTTCCTTTGATGAGCTGCCGGTGAGGTCAGGACGTCGGGGGTGGAGCCGGGCAGACGCCCATAAGACCGGCGTCCCGGAGCCCCAAGCTGCTGCACTACTACCATTTCCCCGGAGGAGATTTTCCTTTGATGAGCTGCCGGTGAGGTCAGGACGTCGGGGGTGGAGCCGGGCAGACGCCCATAAGACCGGCGTCCCGGAGCCCCAAGCTGCTGCACTACTACCATTTCCCCGGAGGAGATTTTCCTTTGATGAGCTGCCGGTGAGGTCAGGACGTCGGGGGTGGAGCCGGGCAGACGCCCATAAGACCGGCGTCCCGGAGCCCCAAGCTGCTGCACTACTACCATTTCCCCGGAGGAGATTTTCCTTTGATGAGCTGCCGGTGAGGTCAGGACGTCGGGGGTGGAGCCGGGCAGACGCCCATAAGACCGGCGTCCCGGAGCCCCAAGCTGCTGCACTACTACCATTTCCCCGGAGGAGATTTTCCTTTGATGAGCTGCCGGTGAGGTCAGGACGTCGGGGGTGGAGCCGGGCAGACGCCCATAAGACCGGCGTCCCGGAGCCCCAAGCTGCTGCACTACTACCATTTCCCCGGAGGAGATTTTCCTTTGATGAGCTGCCGGTGAGGTCAGGACGTCGGGGGTGGAGCCGGGCAGACGCCCATAAGACCGGCGTCCCGGAGCCCCAAGCTGCTGCACTACTACCATTTCCCCGGAGGAGATTTTCCTTTGATGAGCTGCCGGTGAGGTCAGGACGTCGGGGGTGGAGCCGGGCAGACGCCCATAAGACCGGCGTCCCGGAGCCCCAAGCTGCTGCACTACTACCATTTCCCCGGAGGAGATTTTCCTTTGATGAGCTGCCGGTGAGGTCAGGATGTCGGGGGTGGAGCCGGGCAGACGCCCATAAGACCGGCATCCCGGAGCCCCAAGCTGCTGCACTACTACCATTTCCCCGGAGGAGATTTTCCTTTGATGAGCTGCCGGTGAGGTCAGGACGTTGGGGGTGGAGCCGGGCAGACGCCCATAAGACCGGCGTCCCGGAGCCCCAAGCTGCTGCACTACTACCATTTCCCCGGAGGAGATTTTCCTTTGATGAGCTGCCGGTGAGGTCAGGACGTCGGGGGTGGAGCCGGGCAGACGCCCATAAGATCGGCGTCCTAGCGGCGCACCGCAGCCGCCGGCGCACCGCCAAAGCCGCGCGCGCCCCTTAGGCGCGCGCGGCTTTGCTCGGCTTAGCTCGGCGTGCTTGGCCTTGCCAGGAGTCCTGTTTCAGATAATAATGCAGCCACAAGTATATGAAAAGGCAAAAAACAACGATTCAATTTGTCCATGGTGGAACATCCAAAGACTTTACAAGACGTAAGTCATAAATTATACTTCTTTCTGGGATTTTATTTAACCGTTGCGAATTTTTCTCTTTGTAATGCCGCATACAAAGAGAAAAGCTAAGCTCCGGGAATTATCTTCGACACCTTTACTAGATAATCAGCCCAAAATAAAGGACTGTTTCACAAAAGCTCCCACAGATACTCCAGGAGGGGTCGCTGATGGTTCGATCCAAGAGCAGGGAGAAAGCCATCTGACACAGGAATTATCATTAACCCCTGGAGCTCCAGAAACACCTGAGCCACCATCTGGTAGAAGAGTTGGGATCTACAGTTCTGCAGATCCCAAAATAAAGTTGGATTTTTCAGCGATAACATCACAAGATATAGTGGAGGGAGTAACCCCCTCACTGGTTACTCCAGAAATGGAGCACAGAGAGGAGGCTAGCACTTCCACTACTACTACCAGAAAGGCCCCAACAGAGGGAGGAATTGGGGGTATTCAAATGGGAGGTATAACTGATACTGATTTGACTGTCATTACCCCTAGAAGTTTCTCTCTTGAAGAGATTGGGACAATGTTAGTGACATTACAGAAATCCGTAAATAATATCGTCAATACTATGCAGGAAGTGTTAAATAAGAACATGGCATTTCAAACTAAGATTGATAAAGTAGAAGAAAAGGTGAAAGAGATGGATAAGATTCAATTAAATCTAATTAAGTCTGAGAAAATTCATAGTAATAAAATGGAAGTGATGGAAAATCAACTTAGACAAAAGAATGTAAGGATACTTAATTTTCCCAGAACCCATTTAATGACTGCACAAGATCTGTTTAAAAGTTATTTAACGAATGTTTTGGGTTATAGTAGTGAAACTATACCTGTAACAGACAAGATTTACTATTTATCACAAAATCAGGAAATGGGGAAACGAAACCATCAAGAAGATACTAGACGCAGCTCAGGAGAAAGGAATTTCTATCAATGAGAATGGAGTCCCAACAAAAAGGGGTTAAATTTATGTTAAGATTTCCATGTCGCTGCATTGCCTCATATCAAGATAAGAAATATGTCTTTAACCAACCAGTTCAGTTGAAATCTTATTTGGACTCCCTAACCTAATAAACATCTGTTGTGCTGAACTAATATAAGTATGGGATTGCATTGGGACAATATTTCTTGTTCTTTATTCTTTATGTTTAAACTGCTCTTTATAGAGTTTAAGGTCTTTTCATATTTTTGTTAATTCTTGCTTTATCCTTTATTATATAAGGAATTTACAAATAAGAGTGGGAATGTTTCCCTTTTGTGTTTGCTTTGTTCCATAAATTGTTGTAATTGTAATTATAATGGAAATATTCAATAAACAAATAATAAAAATAAATAAATAAATAAATAAATAAATGTATATATATATATATGTACATTTATATGTATATATATATAAGTTATATATATATATAACTTACACTGGTTACCCAACTTACACTGGTTACCCATCAACTATAGAATACTGTTCAAGACCCTGTCCATCATCCACAAAAACATCTATCATCGATCTACACTCCAACTCAAAATACCACTCGAACTCCACGCTTCCACAAGACCAATCAGATCAGCATACAAAGGATCTCTCCAGGCTCTCCCTAATAAATCCACTAGTCACACCTCCATTCAGAAACGAGCCTTATCAACTGCTGGACCTTATCAATGGAATCCTCTTCCCCCAGAACTTTGCCAGAAACAATGCCCTTTCTCCTTCAGAAAGAAACTAAAAACTTGGCTGTTCATTTAAGCCTTCCCTTGATGGGTCACTCCACAACTAGCGTAGTCTCTCACCCCTCATTTTCTCAGTCCCCCCCTCCCCTTCTCCTAGATCGTTCCTGCCTCAGTTCAATTTACAGAGCAGGCCATCGTCTAAGCTTGTATCTTACGTCGATTGTTTCATTCGTTTCTCTTGATAGAATGATGTTATGTTAAACTAATATCTTGTGCTCTTAACTCTCCCATACTGTAAATCCCTTGTTCATTGTAACTTTATCTTCTATTTAATTGGTTATCCCTGGTTACGCTGTAAACCGGTACGATAAGACCTTCGTCTTGAGCATCGGTATATCAAAAGAATTTAAATAAATAAATAAATATAGGTTTTTCAGGACACTCAAAATTAAAGCATTTTTCTTGGACTCCCCTCCAATTCAAGACATGTCTCTCATATATCCAAAATCTAAATGGATCCCCCTGGGCCCATTTGATCCAGCTTTAGTTATGTTTGAGAGATTAGTTCGCTCGGACATAGCTGCCTTACAGGGTAACAGACGTTATACATACTACAATCTCACTAGAGAAGAGGATTTGGCATTGACAACATTGACACAGGATTCCAACATAATAATAAAACCAGCTGATAAGGGGGGCGGGATTGTGTTTTTGAATACTAGTGATTACGAATTAGAAGTTCAGCGCTAACTCAGTGATGCATCATTTTACAATCGTTTGTCACATGATCCCACAAAGGAATTGCAGATTAGAATTAAAGAATTAGTGCAGGAAGCTCTTGAGAAAAAATATATCACCTTAAGAGAATCACAATTCTTGATCGTGGAGCACCCCATTATTCCTGTGTTCTATATTGTTCCCAAAATTCACAAAACTTTGGAAAAACCCCTAGGGCATCCCCTTTGTCTCTGGGATTGGCTCTGTTCTTGAACCACTTTCAAAATTTGTAGATGTATTTTTGAAACCCTTTGTGCCATTAATTAAATCCTATGTAAGGGACTCTTCCCATTTGATTACATTATTGTCTAATATTGATTCAACCATGGGTTCGTGTTTTTTGATTACATTAGATATCACGTTCTTATATATAAATATTCCTCAGGACAAGGCTTTAACAGTAATAAAGGATGTATTAAACACACGGACAGTACATACACGGGTGCCCACTGATTTTCTGGTTGAATTAGCATGGCTAGCTCTCACACGCAATTATTTAATGTTTCAAACAGAATTTTTTCAACAGGTCAAAGGCACGGCGATGGGGGCGATCATGGCCCCCAATTTGGCCTGCCTATATGTAGCAGACTTTGAGGAGAGGTATATTTATACATCAGAATGGCAAACATTTATTGTTCATTGGTTGAGATACATTGATGACGTATTACTGATCTGGCAGGGTACAGATATTCAATTTTTTATGTTCATAGACTGGCTGAATCAGCTCAATCCAAATTTACAGTTTAATTTCTTGATAGATCCACATCAAGTACCATTTTTAGATGTTCTCATCACGTATCAGGATAACCAGTTTCAAACATCTATTTATCGTAAAGATACTGACAGGAACACATTGTTAGCCTATGATAGCTTTCATCCCCATCACCTTAAGAACAATATTCCTAATGGCCAATTTTTAAGACTTAGACGTCTGTGCTCTACCAGGTCGTTCTACAAGCTAACAGATGATGCTTAGGTTTCAGCAGAGAGGGTACCCTGGAAGAATATTGAAAAAGGCTTATAAATGTGCCCTATATGTGAAGAGGGATTTACTTTTTTTTACCACATGTTCAAGATACGACTCCAATGGTTAACTGTATTTTACCATTCTCAACAATTAGTAATGATGTGTCAAAAATTATTCGGAAACATTGGGGAGCCTTGGCACTTGAAAAACATTTCCAGAGTGCCCTCCGGTTTACTTTTCGTTGGGGTAGGAATGTGCGGGATTAGGCTGATACATTCTCATTTTAGACAGCAGGACATCTCACAGAATAGTTGTTCTCATAAGCCCTGTGATTATTGTTCCGTGTGCAAACATACTTTCGTCATGTCTGAGTTTACACATCGGGTCACTGGTAAAGTTTTCACACTATATAGTAACTCTGTTTGTGATTCTCAAGGGGTAGTATATGTTATTATCTGCCCTTGCAATAAGTTGTATGTAGGCAAGACGTCTCGAAAAATTAAAACTAGAATTATAGAACATAAATCCAATATCAAGATGAGGAGAGACAAAGCTCCATTTGTAGCACATTGGACTCAGACAACTCATTCGGTGGCGGATTTATACTTTTTTGTTATAGACGTGGTATGACCTCCAGCTAGAGGAGGTGATTTTTCTACATTTCTGATTAGAAGGGAGCAAAAATGGATTTTCATATTGGACACAGTAGCCCCCTAGGGCTTAAATGCTGAGCTTGAATGGAATCATTTTATTTAAGTTCAGGCATGATGTTATGGGAAGTGGTTGCTGATTGGTTGATGGGTTGTGTTCGTCATCGGCGCGGTTTCATGCCAAAACAGTCTGTCAGGGTTTAAATTCTGTTACTTGAGACCACACTTTGTACTCCTGACTTTTACTGAAATTACTTGTGACACAGGTATGTTATCTGTTGAATTTTTCGTTTGCCTTAATTTGACCCAGTGTTTATGTATTGGTCAATGTTAAATTCTTCTTTATTTACAGATTGTTGTTAAATTATTCCCCCGAAGCAGCCGGACTGGTGAAACACAGGTCCGTGTTGGGGACTGTTGTTAAATGCTGTAGTTCACTGAAAGGAGTTACCGTGTTGAAATAAAGGAACTTTAAATGCTACACTTGACCAAGTAAAGTCTTATTTGTGCTTTGGTGTATACATCATTCACTCATGAGA
Source organism: Rhinatrema bivittatum (assembly GCF_901001135.1). Taxonomy (NCBI): domain Eukaryota; kingdom Metazoa; phylum Chordata; class Amphibia; order Gymnophiona; family Rhinatrematidae; genus Rhinatrema; species Rhinatrema bivittatum. Next base: position 448,131,280 of record NC_042615.1, on the reverse strand, counting down.
GCCATTTTTAACTAATAATCTAGCCATGGTGTTCTGAATAAGTTGAAGTCACTTTATCCATTTTAGAGGTAACCCTAAATAATGTGTTTTACAATAATCCAATCTAGAACTAATGGTAGCACAGAACACATCAACAAGCTCAGCCTGTGAGAAATATGGTTTAAATTTGGTGCAGTACAAATCTCATTACCTTCCCTTCCACTTCAGCCCCAGAGCATCACCATTCTCCTTATTCTCCCCCACTTCCATCACCAGTATCGCCACTATCATTTCTTTCTATTCTACATCCCTGGCATCATCTTCCCTTCTCTTTCCTTCATGCTCCCTGGCACCATCTACTTCTCTTGCCTCCCAACATCTGGCATCAGGCATCACCACCTTCCCTTCCCTCCCCTTTCATCTCCTTGGCATCACCACATTCCCTTGCCTCCCCCACCCTTTGTATCACCATGTTCCCTCTCATCCCACTATACCACCTGGAATCACGATTTTCCCTTCTCTATCCACCTTCTGACATCACCTTTTCTTTTATCCTTGAGATCGCCTGCACACAGCAAAAGGAATCATTCCGGAAGTGCATCTTACCTGCTGCTGCCTTTTTCTTTACTGGCTTCCTTAAGAAGTTGGAGCCACATGGGTCCCATAATTTCGTGAGATCTAATGCTCGCACACAGTTGCAACTTCATAAGGAAGCTGGCAGAAGAGAAGGCAGCATTAGCAGCAGGTAATACTGCTCACTGACCTCCTCCTCCTGACAGGATACCAGAGGCAAGGAAGGTAAGAGACATCAAGAATTTATTGCCAGCAGCAGACGCTGTGACCTGACCCTGTCTTCTGTCTGGCAAACATTTTGCAGCACGCCTGGGGTTCTCCTGTGGCATACTAGTATTCTTCGGCACACTGGTTGGGAACCTCTGAACTAGGAAGAAGGAAAAGCTGTTACGGTCCCGGGCCATGCCCTGGGACCTCCACTCACCTCCGGGACGCTGTGAGGGAGACACCGACGATGATCCGTGGCTGGCCTTGCCCCCTAGGTGCGCGCGAGTGCCGGGGCTTTAGTCTTAAAGGGGACAGTGCAGGAAACTCAGGGACAGCCTCCCACTGACGTCATATGCTGCCGGGTTATTTAAACCCAGCAGTCACTGACATGCCTCGCCTTGCAACGAGGTTCACTCAGTCCCCTGAGTTGCTAGTTGCTGCTTTGGATCTTGGATCGTCTCTTCTACCTCTGGCTTCCGACCCGGCTTCGTCCATTGACTTCGTCTTCGCTCCCGGTTTTGGTTTGGACTTCTGACTTCTGGCTTCCGACCCGGCTTCATCCATTGACTTCATCTTTGCTCCCGCTCCTGGTTTTGGTTTGGACTTCTGACTTCTGGCTTCTGACCCGGCTCTGTCCATGACTCTGTTTCCAGCTTCTGCCCTTGGTTTTGACTTCGGACCTCTGATTTCAGGCTTCTGACCCTGCTTCGTTCCTGGACTCTGACTTCTGTTCCCTCCGCCTTTTCAGGTATCCAGTTCTTGCTGGTCTAGTGCATTCTCCTAAGTCCCAGCGGCCCGGGCTCTCACGGGCTCCTTCTGGGGGAGCCGCGGGCTTCCGAGGGTGAAGACTCTTCCAGCCTTCCGTCCTCATCGACCATCTCTTCGACCGCTTCCTGGATCCTTGGTTGAAGAGGGTCACACCTAAGTCCAAGAGGTCCGGGTCCCTATGGGCTCCTCCTGGGTAGACCTCGGACTTCCAGGGGTGAAGTCTTCTCCGGAGTCTCTCGTCAGTGCTGTCTCCCAGCTGCGACACTCACTGTGGGTCCCCACAGTGCAACATCTGCAGTCTCAGCCAGCCCAAGGGTCCACGACCATAACAGTTTGCAAGGCCATGGACCTGGCGGATCTCTCTACCTTGAAAGTCATTCCGGGAATTGCACAAAGGTTGCAACAGCAACAAACTTGCCTCAACTCGCTGATGGCAACTGTGCAGAGGCTAGCAGACCGGGTGGAAGGAGCCGCCACTTCTGGTTCCCCAGTACCGGTAGCCATCCCTAATGCAGGGCAGTCTGTGCCCATACAGATGCCAGCACCTTCTCGGTACTCAGGGGACGCAAAATTATGTTGCGGATTCTTGAACCAATGTTATATCAGCTTCAACCTTCTACCAGCACAATTTCCCACAGACCAGATCAAAACAAGCTACATTATCTCCCTGTTGGATGGGAGGCCATTGGCCTGGGCCTCTTCCCTATGGGAGCATCTGGATCCTCGCTTAGCCAACTTGGTTCAGTTCACCACGTCCTTCCGATGGATCTTTGATGAGCCCTCCCGCGGATCCACGACCGTGTCCAAATTACTCCAGCTATGGCAGGGTAACCGTCCCTTGGCGGAGTACGCCATAGAGTTCCAGACCCTTGCTGCCGAGCTGAACTGGAGAAGCAATAGCCTGCATGGTATAGTCCTGGAGGGGCTCTCTCTATGACTTCCGGATGAGTTGGAGGCCAGAGATCTCCCGGATGACTTGAATAATCTGATTGACCTGGCTGGCCGCGTAGACCGCCGCATCCAATGCCGGTTCTGGGAGAGGAGACCCATTCGGGGATTTGGGGGCTCCGGAGCCATGCCTCCTCGAACCCTGCATTCTCCTCCTGCCTCCCCGGGGCCGCACAATGCCGAACCCATGCAGTTGGGCCAGGGTCATATTTCCCAAGAAGAGAGGAGAAGGCACCGGTCCAAGGGCCTGTGTTTATGTTGCGGGGGCAAGGGACATTTCCTTGCCCGCTGTCACGAGCGTCCAGGAAACGCTCGGACCTAGAGTCAGTCGTGGAGTTAACTCTAGGTAACACCACCTCTGCCTCCTCGTGTACTGTTCCAGTAACACTGATTCTCCCAGATGGAAACTTCGACACCCTAGCCCTGGTTGAGCCGGGGGGGAACATTATCCTCCGGGACCTGGTGCAGCAACTCCAGCTTGGGGGTCCAACCTCAGGAACCCCCCATACAAGTGTCTTTGATCCAGGGGATCCCACTTCCTGGAACCATTTCCATACGTACTCAGCCACTAATGCTATGCACCAGCCTCCTACACGTTGAGATCTCGTTCCTCATCCTGGAGAAATCCATACACCCAGTCGTGTTAGGACTGCCTTGGCTTTGGAAGCACTCTCCCGTGATCAGTTGGGACTCCCTCCAGATTATATCCTGGGGTCCAACCTGTTTTAATGAGTGTCTGTCTGCCCAGCCTTGACCGCTGGTTCTATTCTTGACAACTCCACTAGAGCTACCTCCCCAATACCACGTCTTCTGAGACGTATTTTCGAAGGAGAAGGCCGAACTACTTCCCAAGCATTGGCCCTTCGATTGTGCGATCAACCTGATTTCCGGCACCACGCCACCTCGAGGAAGGGTCTACCCGCTATCACTCCCGGAGACTCAGGCCATTTCTGCCTATATCAAAGAGAACTTGGAACGAGGGTTCATCGGACCATCCAACTCCCCGGCCGGAGCCAGGTTCTTCTTCGTAGATAAGAAGGACGGGTCCCTTCGACCCTGTATCGATTACCGTGGACTGAACAGCATTACACGGCGTGATTGCTACCCGCTACCCTTGATCCCAGAACTATTGGATCGGCTACAGGAAGCCAAGGTCTTCACGAAGTCGGATCTCTGGGAGGCATATAATCTGGTGAGAATTTGGCCTGGTGAGGAGTGGAAGACCGCATTCAACACAAGAGATGGTCATTACGAATATCTCGTCATGCCCTCCGGCCTCTGCAGTACCCCGGCTGTGTTTCAGAACCTCATGAACGAGGTACTCAGGGAAATGCTGCACACCTCAGTGATTGTTTACCTCGATGATGTGTTAATATATTCCAAAGACTTGGAGGTGCACCGCCGAGATGTCCGTCAAGTACTGCAAAAACTGCGAGAGAATTGACTTTATGCCATATTGGAGAAATGCCAATTTGAACAGGAGTCACTACCCTTTCTGGGGTACATCGTTTCCTCCACAGTGTTCCATATGGACCCAGAGAAGGTCGCCGCCATCAAGAATTGGCCTCAGCCTGTGGGAGTCAAAGCGCTTCAGCGGTTCCTCAATTTTGTCAATTTCTACCGGCAATTTATACCACACTATTCCCAGATGGTGGCTCAGCTGACAGCCCTCACCAGAAAGGGGGCCAACGCTAAGAATTGGCCGGCGACGGCCCTATGAGCCTTTCAGGAATTGAAGGATGATTTCCTCCAGGACACATGCCTCCGGCACCCAGACCCTCAACGCCAGTTCATCGTGGAGGTCGATGCCTCCGACATGGCCGTTGGGGCCGTCCTAAGCCAATTATCTAATGGGGGTAAATCCCTGCCCTGCTCCTATTTTTCACACAGATTCTCGCCTGCAGAGAGGAACTACGGCATAGGGGATAAGGAGTTGCTGGTCATCAAACTAGCATTCGAAGAGTGGCGCCAGTGGTTGGAAGGGGCCCAGCACCCGGTGGTCATGTATACGGACCACAAGAACTTGGAATACCTTAGCCGCACCCAGCGTCTTAATCCCCAGCAGGCCCGGTGGTCTCTCTTCTTTAGCCGCTTTGACTTCCTTCTCCGCTACCAGCCAGCAGACAAGAACATCCGGGCGGACGCCCTTTCCCGTACAGCGGAGATGGAGGATACCCCTAATCCACCACAGTACATCCTTGACCTGGCCAAAGTGCTCCTCACAGCCTCTGACGTGGTCCTGATGGGGAAGACAGTGGTGCCTCTCCGACATTGAAAAAAAGTCCTCTCTTGGGCTCACGACTCCCTGATCGCTGGTCATCCGGGAGTAGCTAGGACCCAGGAGCTACTCTCTGAGTTCTACTGGTGGCTTCAGTTTAAGAGGGATGTCTGTCTCTATGTCAGCTCCTGCCTGGCCTGTGCCCAACAGAAAACTCCCACCGGTCATCCCTGGGGTCTTCTTCAGCCTCCACCTGTCCCCACTGAACCGTGGACCCACTTATCCACGGATTTTATCGTAGATTTCACCTCCTCTGAAGGGAAAACGGTGATCTGGGTCACAATAGACAGGTTCTCTAAGATGGCTCACTTTGTCCCCTCGCTAAATTGCCCTCAGCACCCGAACTGGCGAACCTGTTTACTCATCATATCTTTCGCCTTCATGGACTCCCTCTACACATCGCCTTGGACAGGGGCTCCCAGTTCAGGGGGAAGTATTGGAGGGCGCTCTGTAAAATGTTTGGGGTTCAGCTAGACTTCACTACTGCATTCCATCCCCAAGCTAATGGCCAAGTGGAATGCACGAACCGGACTTTGAAGACGTTCCTCCGGTCCTTCGTAGGAGACCTACAAAATGATTGGGTGGCCTCACTCCTGTGCGTAGAGTTCTCTTACAACCACCACAAGCATTCTGCCACCGGTAGGTCTCCCTTCTACACGGTATATGGGAAAAGTCTTCGACCTCCTTTGCCATTACCATTGGAAGTGCCACCACCAGCTGTACAGATCACGGCCCGACAGCTGCAACAGGTCTGGGGCTTCAGTCTTAAAGGGGCCAGCACAGGAAACTCAGGGACAGCCTCCCACTGACATCAGACGCTGCCGGGTTATTTAAACCCGGCAGTCACTGACATGCCTCGCCTTGCAACGAGGTTCATTTCGTCCATTGACTTCGTCTTCACTCCTGCTCCTGGTTTTGGTTTGGACTTCTGACTTCTGGCTTCCGACCCAGCTTCGTCCATTGACTTTGTCTTCGTTCCCGCTCCTCGTTTTGGTTTGGACTTCTGAATGCTGGCTTCTGACCCGGCTTCATCCATGATTCTGTTTCCAGCTTCCGCCCCTGGCTTTGACTTTGGACCTCTGACTTCTGGCTTCTGACCTTGATTAGTTCCTGGACTCTGACTTCTGTTCCCTCTGCCTTTTCAGGTATCCGGTTCTTGCTGGCCCAGGGATTCTCCTAAGTCCCAGCAGCCTGGGCTCTCACGGGCTCCTCCCGGGGGAGCTACGGGCTTCCGAGGGTGAAGACTCTTCCAGCCTCCTGGAAGACTCTTCCAGCCTTCCGTCCTCATCGACCATCTCCTGACCGCTTCCTGGATCCTTGATCACACAGGGGCCCACCTAAGTCCAAGAGGTCTGGGTGCCTACGGGCTCCTCCTGGGTGGACCTCAGTCTTCCAGTGGTGGTCTTCTCCAGAGTCTCTCGTCAGCTCCTCCTCCCGGCTGCAACATTCACTGTGGGTTCCCACAGTGCAGACTCTCGTCAGCGCCTCCTCCCGGCTGCAACATTCACTGTGGGTCCCCACAGTGCAACATCTTCAGTCTCAGCTGGCACAAGGGTCCACGACCATAACAAAAGCACAGTCAGATCCTGGAGATTAGCTTTAGTCAGTCTGAGCTCATGTGCAGCTGATGTGGCTATAAGTATTTTAGGTATTACAGTTATCCTTGTCCCGATGGCCATGCTTACTAGGTGTCAGTGATAGGTAGGTTTGCTTGAATTCAACCTAAAATTAGGGGCTATTATTTTAGTGTATTGTAGTAGAAGGATCTTTCAGTTACAAAATGGAATGGTATACTGATTTAGATATTCCATTGTTAGTTTATGTTGGAAATGTATGCAGATTACAAAACATATTCAACAGAAGGCATACTTTGGATTATTAAGATCTTTGAATTTTTTTTGCATGTGTAGCAGAAATTAGACTCTGTTCTGTTCTGTTTTGGTGTGCATGCTAGCACATTATAAAGGAAAACAATTCAGGGAGCTTTCTTTTGAAAAATGGTTTGCAGATCTACCTGTAGACCTGCAAGCAGCTTGGGGATTCTGAAAATTACAAAGGAACTCTCAACTTCTTAACTATTGACCCTTTTATATCATTGAATTAAACTTTCCATTTTCCATCTACATAACTGCAATTAAAATCCTCATGAAATGTATTTTTTCTATTTAGAATATTTCACTGGGGAAATTTTTCCAGGCAAAGAGCAATAAAATCCTATTTATCTTCCAAACTCAAAGTTATAATAATTAAGCTATTTCATTGTCGGTTTATGTTGGAAACTTAAACAGTTACAAAACATTTTCTTTGAAAGGCATACTTTAGATTTTTCAAAGATTTTTTTTTTTTTATTCAAAGCTAATATGAGACTCTGATCTTTTGTTTTAGAATACAAGGTTCTTCCTCTTTCAGATACTATACATTTGTTTTGAACTAATTGTTTTTTGGTCTAGAATCTTGATTTTCCTCAGACTTAGAGCTAAATTTATCATTTTGCTATAAATTTTGCAAGAATAGCACCTGTGATAAAAGGGGCATGGTTAGAGTAATTTTCCAGATACCATAATGTGCACTATTTTACTGCATTGCATAGGCATTTTAGCATAATGGGGTAGATGGATGCAATATTTGTGTGCTGAAAGCGGGCCCTGAACAGTCAGTGCCCGCTTTCTTAACACACCCCCAGGCACCCTTCCTGGGGATGCCATGCAATATTTAAATTAGGGGTTGCATTATGAAGAAGACGCTAGGGGCGCTTGCATGCCCTTAGCACCTCCTTGATAAAGGGAGCCGGCAAGCGTCGGCCATCCACTAGTTAGGAAAATGGACGCCGAATTTATCAGTGTCCGTTTTCCTAAAAGGCACACAGCCAGGGGTTCAGGAAATGGATACTTGTCAACTGAGCCTCTGTTTCCTCCACTCGACCGCTGGCACTTTTTTTTATTAATTATTTATTTAAAGATTTATTCCTCCTACTTAATATCGCAATGATAAGTAGGAAGCTATACAGAAAAGCTGTTTTTTCTAGGGATGTGTGAAGCCCGAACTTATTGGTTCAGGCTTCGTTTTTGGCCTGCCACAGGAAATTTCATATGTCCCGCGGTTCGGGCCTTTAAAATTCGGGGAGACCCAAATTTCGTTTTAGTGCACACTAACTCCCGTTAGTGCGTGATGACATTTTTTGTTAATGCGCACTAAACCTGAAAACGAATTTTTCCTGAAATTTTGTGAAAAATTACTTCAGGTTTTGGGCTCCCCGAACCAGGACGAATGCACATCCCTAGTTTTTTCTGCTTTTCTGTACTACTCTGGGCAGGTGTTAATTATTGAGCACAAAAATGTGCATCTTTAGATACACATTTTTTTTTTTTTTGCATTTGGAGTGAATAGCTAATAGACTCATTCACATTTGCATGTGATGAGTGCTATTAGTTTCACTCTGCATTGGATGCCTGTGGTGGAGGTGCTAATCCCCTTACACAACTCATGTCCAATTGGCCCCAAGGTGTGCTATTTTACCACATCACATAATATTTTAGTGTAATCATAGCTGTGATATTTTCACATTGTGAGCTGAGAAGTGCCCAGATAGGCTTAGAGAGAGACAGACAGAGACTCTTTATAAGGTGCTCATATAAGTAAATTATTTATACCACTGTAAGAGGTGCAACTAGTAACTCAGGGTGAGGATTTGGTGGTGGCCTAGGTTATGAGGAGCAGTTTTAAATGCACAGTCAGAGGTACGAACAATATTGTTGACATCAGTGAAGATTTTATGTGAATAAAATTGAGGAAAGGTACACAAAAATGAGATTTATACAATATACTCTTGACCTAGCTTGCTGCACTTTCTACCTAGCTGCTCTTCATTATCATTCAGGAAAACATGCTTTGGAACAGAATTTCTCATCCCGCATCGCTCCATAGATGTCTTGGATTTCTTGACCAATACAGATTTACTTGGGTGGTACAATACCAGCTGTTTATTGCACCCTAAATTGCCACTTTGCCTTATTAGCTTCTAGATGAGCCTTACCATCCTAGAGGGTTAGCACAGACTTTGGAGACATGAAGAGTTTGATTGCAATATAGTGTCTAGCTTCGGCTTGGAAGATATGAAGTTTTCCTGTAGCTTTTAATTCTGACTTTCTGATTCATGGCAAAAGACGCCCACCCCCTCACTCCAGCTCCCTCTTTCTTTTCTTTTTTTTTTTTTAGATGATTTCAGTATTTCATGCAGACACTGAAAAATAAAAATAGGCAAAGGGTTCCATTTCTAGCATGGAGTTAGCAACCTGTGGTATCAAATGCCTCTCAAGATAGCAAGAAACCTTTGGAGAAAAAAAAAAGCAAAAAATAAATCATAGGGGTATTTACTCTTTAAATAATGGAGCAAATGTTTTGTACTGTAAACTTTCCATAGCAGATCAATACCGTTTACGCCATTCACTTGGCAACAAGCAGTAAATGTCTTTCACTTCACCATTTCCCAGCCATTTAACATTCTTAATAAAGAGAGCTAAACATCAATTTGCAGTATTTTTCTCTGAAACTGAAAATAGATCACTTAGTTTTCATGGCATGCCAGGGGACAGGAAACTTGCTTGCCAGCATGATGTGCACATGGCATTAAGTGCACAGCACTTATTAGCAACCACAGGATCTTTTGCATACTATTCTCCAGGCATGCACTGTATTAGATGTAGACCAATAACATTTACTTCAGGAAGCAGAGCTCAGGAGGGAAGAGAAAACAAAATACTCTTACAACTACATCTTAAAAGTTAATGAAATAAGTTTATGGTCATGATTGTGGATCTGGGGTATGGAGGAAAAAGATTAATTCTGTTCTCCTGCAGTGCTATTAACTTGTTTAAGCAATACACATGTTGTATGGATTGCCTTCTAAATTGATTTAGCAGTTAATATACAGAGGTGACCCACAGTTTTGAGAGAATGCAGTCCATGACATTTGTCACGTCCAATCGATGAAGTAACAGTGAAAACCGGTAATCAATGTGATTCTGTGCAAAGCAGATATTTAGTATTAATAAATACTGAATGAGCCATAAAGTACTAAGTAATTAAGTGAAACTAAATTAAGATTTACTGTTCTTTTTTTTTTTTTTTTGGTACAAAGGAAAATTGATTATTTACTTTAATTTACTAATGTAGAGGTGTACTCCCCAGACAAATAGAGCCTTGTTAATAAGCGATATACAGTGCCACAAGGAGATTTGTAAAGCAAATTAATGCACTATTATACACTAGGCCTAGCTACTTCCTTCCCTGTCCATAGCTGCTGCTGCTGCTGTTGTTCTGGTAGCGACAACATCACTGACACTTTTCTTCCTTGTCATCACTATTGGCACTCCTCCTTCATCTATGCCTATTCTTCCTTCTTTTCATTGAATGGTGGCAGATTTTGCTAGGAAAGATTCAGTTCAGTGGATCTTTCTGATTTCAAGAATGTTCTGAAGAATTGCTAATTTCTACTAACTTCTCATGATGATGTAGCATTAGGCTGGCAACACTGCAGTAAGTGGTGCTTCACATATGTGGCTAGGTGACGATTTTCATCTGTAACCCACCTTCTAGGTGCCATGTTTAGCTAGGGGACACACTCAACACCATGGCTCATTCCTGATTCAGTCCTGTAAACCTGGGGTGGATTTTCCTAAAGGGGGGAGGTTTAACCTCTAGAACTCAAGGTTTTCCATTGGTGTTAACCAAGGAGACACTTGGCAAAAGTTATGGTGTTCCAAAATTAAAAGGTTTTACTGAATAGTTCAAATAAAATAATTGCAAGTGATACGGTCTGTATAGTACTTAGAATCCGCAGGCACATACTGAATTGTATCCAGGGGGTTACTGATCCTTGCTGTTTCACTCACCTGAGATTCTTTTACTCTTGTTTTTGCGTTTAAGTCTCCCAAGATACCTGCTTCCCCAATGCTTGAATTTTATCTAAACACACGCCTCCTTTTCCCCTCCTTGCACTCTTGTGGACTCCTGGAATACTGAATTTAGAGCACCAGTTGGGCAGCCTTCTCTTCTTTCCTCTATTTTTTTTTTACCACATGTTGGGTCACCATGTAGAGGCACCTGACACTCACTTCTTGCTATTACTGTGAAGATCTTCATTCACCTGAAGTCCAACCAGATTTATTCTTACTCCCAGAGAAAGATAGGCCCAGGGTGAGAGGTTTACTCCCTCAGAATGGGAATACTTTCCACCCTATGGACCAGTAACTTCTCGGGCTTTTCTGCCCAAACCCAGGACTGCCCCATTACTACTATTTCTACTACTACCACTAGTCACCATACATCGTGCTGTACAAACAACACATAAGCGATAGTCCCTGCTCAATAGAGCTTACAATCTAATAAAGACAAAACATCTAGGGAAGAGACTTGGGGGATTTCATACAGTAAGACAATGGTTAAAATTAGAGAGGCTGAAGGTGGACTATCTAGAGATGTGCATCGTTTTTTGTGTTCGTGTCGTTCTTCGTTTTTCGGCCGCCATGGAAAATGTCGTTTTTTTTCAGTTCGGGTCTTTTTTTTCACGAAAAATCAATTTTTAGTTAGTGCGCGCTAACTCCTATTAGCGCGCACTAACAAAAACCGTTAGATTTTGTTACTTTTTGTTAGTTTTTGTTAGCGCGCACTAACGGGAGTTAGCGCGCACTGACTCCCGTTAGTGCGCACTAATCGGAAAAACGAAGTTTTGCGAAAAAACGGGAAAATCCTGATTTTTTTCGGGCTCCCTGAAACATGCCAAATTGGGCAATTTTGTTGCAATTTTCCAATTCGGCAAAAACGAATGCACATCTCTAGGACTATCAGGCTTAAGATTTAAAAGCAGCCTCGGTTGGGTTTCTAGATGGGATTTAAATAAGGTGAGATAAGATGCATGATGCACCGGCTCAGAAAATCTATTCCAAGTACATGGTACAGCGAGGTAGAAAGCAAGTGTAGCAGACACTACACTCACTCTACCATTAAGTCCTGGGCTCTTAGATGTCCGTTAGATTAGTGTAGGATGGTTAAGGAGGGGGGTACCATTCAAATTCAACCCCTCTGAGTGGTCTGGAATGGCCGTCCCCCTGGTGAGCCTATACAGCAGTGCTCTGGCTGGAGGTTAGGGGGCAGTCCCTTTTGGTTTGCTCGGAGTTCAGAGGTAGTTAGGAGCTTAGCCTTTGTTGTTTTTCAGGCCCAGTCAAGGAAATCAGGCTAACCCGGCCTGTGGAAGCTGACCAGGGCCAGGAGAGATTCCATCCAGTCTTCTAACTAGCTGGCTGAAATATCCCTTTTGGTATAGTTTGGTATTTTGCATTTACTTGGTAGGAGGCCTGGTGAAACCTGGGCTCCCGGGGGGAGTTCTGGCTGCACTTCTCTCCTGGCTGAAGTACATAGAGCTGCCTGCTTCAGAGGGATCCAGAAGAAAGAGACCAAGGGACTTTACATGAAACAAAGAAGTCCAGGAAATCATCCAGCTGTCAGTAAAGAAAAGTCTAAGACCTCCGAGACCACCCATCCGGTGTTCCCAAAACCCTGGGGAGAGAGAGAGGATTTATCACTCTATGCAGAAATAGTAACTTGGTATTTTCAGACAGTTGTAAGGGGTCTTTTTCTGTCCTTTCAAAGGATACCCTGCCCACCTGGGGACGTTATTTTTTCCAAGTCCTGGAGGGTAGAAATTCCCCTGGCTCGGGTGTCAGACATGTTTGAGTGTGTTGTCTACACTTCTCTCAAGTGTATGTCTCTTCTGTCTAGGTGTGGTATCTCTGTGTTTTTGTACCTGTTTGGGAGTTGGGTTTCTGTCTCTCTGTGGGGTGTCTTTGTCTCCTTGTGTTTGTCTGGGTATGGGGTAATTGTGTCTGTCTGTGTGTGAGGTCTCTGGTCTCTCTGTTTGTCTAGGTATCTATGTTGCTCTATCGGTCTGGGTGTGGGGTGTGTGTGTTTGTATGCATATGATGTATTTGTTTCTCTCTTTGTCTATCTGGGTATGGGGTGTGTGCCTCTCTGTGCTCTTGTGTGTGTGTGAGTGTATGTGTAACCTTACTATTTTCAGCAACTTGAAGAGAAACAAAATAGGGGCTTTGAGCCACTAATTGGCAGTGTGGCTGCCTGATGAATACCCTGCACAAGTGATAGCGAACTCCAGTCCTCAAGGGCCACAAACAGGCCAGGTTTACAGGATATCTACAAAGAGTATGCATGAGAAAAATTTACATGCACCGCCTCCACTATATGCAAATCTATCTTATGCACATGCATTGTGGATATCCTGAAAACCTTGCCTTTTATGGGGACTGAAGTTCCCCATCACTGCCCAAAACACACACACATATATACATATTCATATATATAGTAACCCATCTTGGGGAGGCCCCAACCAATTGCATGCATGGAAGGGGGGCCGGGGCTTATACAGTTTGCTCATCTTTGGTCTAATGAGTGGAGTGCATGAGGAGGGGTGTAGAGAGAGATAAGAGAGGAGAAATAGTGAGGAGTTGCAAAGTGAAGACTCTTGTATGTAAGAAGAGCTTGAACTGTATGTGAGAATTGATAGGGAACCAATGCAACGATTTCAGAAGAGGGGTTATATGGGTGCAGTGGCTTTGGTGAAAGATAAGTTGCACAGTTGAATTTAGGGTAGATTTTAGTGAAGCGAGACGGCTCATAGGGAGACCTGTAAGGAGCATGTTGCAATAGTCTAAAAGGAAGAGATGAAAGAGTGGATGAGAGTTCTGGTAGTATGTTCAGAAAGGAAGGGACCAATTTTGGCAGTTATAAAGAAATGGTGAGCCAAATATTAAAAAAGAAATTTAGCTGGAGAAGTCAGACTTATCCATCTAAGTGTCACCTCTAAATACCTGGCTATGGTCAGCGGGAGCCATTTAGCTGGATAAGTGACTTATTCAGCTAAGTTTTTATTTGGATAAATCAAGGGCGGGGAATGGGCAGATTAAGGAGGAGTCAAGTTAGCTGGATGTTATCCTCTGTTGCCTCAGGTACAAATGTAATCCTACCAAGGGTCACTAACCTTTGTGCTCTAAAGTTTTCCAGATGATTCCTACTGTCCAAGGTTCACCCAAAGATCAGGCAGTTCTGTGTAAAGTGCAGAACTCTTGCCCTCTGAAAGCTTCCTCTGCAAGGAGGGGTACTAAGGGGGATGAGGTAATGTTTTTTTTTTAACTCTTTATTTAACAACTTTTTTAATACATCCATCAATAGAAAACTTGGGTAGTACATTAAACAATATATTATGTTGCACGAGAAAAGCATACCAAAACAGAGATATCATATAGCAGCCCATTAGGATGCGGGAGTATCTTTACAATAATCTAGAAAGGGACTACACACTCGAACAAATTTATAGTGCATGTTGGTTAAGTCATGTCTGCAACATCCCTCACCTGCTGCCTCCAATGTGTCAAGGAAGGACTCACCTTCCAAAATGTGGCAATGGTGAACCTGGAAGCCAGTAAAAAATGAACCAGGGGTCTATTTTTCAAAGGAATCCCTTACCCCGACCTCTTACCCAGCAACCCCAGATCTGGCCTTATAGAGATTGCATACCCCAATATGTTAGCAATGTCCTGCATGACTTCCTTCCAGAACAAGCGTGCTTAGAGCTCCACACCCCCACCAACTGCTATTGACCTCAGAAGAAAATGTGGCATTGTACTCAGGGCTTCTATAAGTTCTGTGTAGCAGCCAGATCAGGAGAGCTACCCTCTTGAGGCAGGCTGAGCTTTTGTGTGCATCCTGCCATATGTATGTCCAGTCCTTGTCAGTCAGCTGCAAATTCAAGTCCCTATTCCAAGCAGCAGTAGGGTTTGGCGATGTATTGCTCCCATATTTACCAGTCAGCAGTCCTTGTACATTATGGCCAACCCCTGTCTATGAGAGCCAGGATCACCAATAAATTTCTCAAAGTCATTTAGCAGCAGTAGAGGAGCCAATGTATTCACATGATGGGAGAGAGCCAGCCTAATTTGTGAATATATAGCAGGTCCTTTCAATTGGAGGTCGTAGTTGCCCATTAAATTCTGATAGGTTTCTATGCCATCATCTCCCATAACTGAGCCACAGTTATAAGACCATGATCCTTCCAGCTCTTAAACAGCTGAGAGAACGTGCAGCTTGATATGTTAGAATTACCATATATATAGGAGAAAGGGGAAGAAGGTCCACAGATGTTCTTCCAAGAAATTTGAGCACTTGGTGCCACACCCGCAGTGAATGCACCAGAATAGGAGTGGTCCTACAGGTCTTACAGGAGTGAGAGGAGGTAGGAGACAAAAACAAAAGCATTGTTAAATCAATGTTTTCTGCCTGTTCCTTCATCAGGGTTAACCAGGAAACAGGAGAGTCACATATCCAATGCTGTAGGCAGACCAATCTAGCCACCCAGTAATAAACCTGGATATTCGGCAGAGCCATACTGCCTTGTTTCTTATCAAGCCACAGCTGGCTGTTTAATGCGAGCTGACTTCAATTGCCAGATGAAATTGCCAAAGGTGCTGTTCCGCTCCGCAAAAACCCGAGTAGGTACCAAGCACGGGACATGATGAAATTTGTACAGTAACTTGGGCAGGATATTTATATTTAATAGATTAATATGACCAACCCATGTATGCAAATCGCCCTTGATCAGCAAGAGAGCTGAGAAGTTGGAAGAAAAGAGGTCGCAAAAGTCTCTGGGAAAAAAGATACCAAGATACGTAAATCCATTTACAGCCTTGCAACACACACTGAAGCATTCTGGGAGAGGTAATTTTGGATCCACACCAATCAATCAAGTCTAATAAGGGAGGACCAATCGATTGATGTTCTCATTTACTTGGCGTTCCCTTCTCTCTTTGGTCCTCCCTTATTAGAGAAGGGAACGCCAAGTAAATGAGAACATCGTCAGCATACAGAGATTTTCTGCATCCACCCACCAACCAAAGACCCTGAATAGAAATGTTCTGGTGGACCTCAGCCACAAAGAGCTCAATAGCCAGGTCAAAGAGTAGCGGAGATAAGTGACAGTCTTGGTGCGTGCCCCGGGCGGTGTCAAACCACTGAGATAAGGAACCGTTAATCAATAGCCAAGCATGGGGGTATGCATACATAGCCAGAACCCAATTTAAGAACCAAGTGGGATTCAGAACATGATGTAGGGTGTGGAAAAGTAAGCTCCAGTGTAGCCTGTTAAAGGCTTTTTCAGCATCAAGAGATAAGACCAGAGCAAGTTGACTGGACTTTTTCACCATTTGAAATATATTGAATAGTCAATGCGTGTTAGCTGCAGAGACCCGCCACTTAACAAACCCTGTTTGGTAAGAGTGTACAAGGGCTGGTAAGTAAGGTTCCAGCCACAATTGCAGGACCTTAGCCAAAATCTTAAAGTTAGAATTAAGCAGGGAGATAGGACTATATGATCCGCAGTCGATTGCATCCTTCCCAGCTTTGTGAATAAGATTAATAGTCACATTGATCATCTGACCCAAACCAGAATCCCCTTCCCCTACCCTATAAAACAGTGAATACAGAAAGGGACCAAGATCGGCAAAGAACTTTTTGTAGAGCTCTACCGGGTATCCATCTGGACCTGGACAATTACACCCCCGGAAGCTGTTTAATGGCCTGCTGGATTTCCAGCATAGTAATGGGGGAACAAAGCACCTCCAGCTGCTCTGACCACAGTATAGGGAGGTATAAGCCTTCCAAGAAGTTATCAATCACCTCATCTGTGACAGATGATGGAGCACTATATAGCTCAGAAAAAAAAGGACAAAGAGGCCCTCAATCTGTTTATGATCAGAAGTACAACATCCCCGAGACAGCTTGAGTTCTAGGATATGTGATTTGGAGGTTCTATGCGTGACCAGCTGAGCTAGCAAGGTCCCGGCCTTGTCCCCATGCTCATAAAATCGAAGACGGGAATACTTAATTGCCTTGGTAAGCTTCCCAATTTCCGATGCATTAACTCCTTATGAGCTGACACCAACCACAGATACATCTTAGAAGATCCCTGTTGCTTGTGCAGCTTCTCCAAATTCTGAATCCATTCCCTTATCTCATCCACCACAAGTCTGCATTCCTCCTGAACCTGACTAGTAAAACTAATAATTTTACCCCAAAGAAAATCTTTGAAGGCCTCCTCCTGCAGGAGAGGAGAATATTCAGATTCTAGATTGAATTCTTTAAACTCCAACCGAGCATCCTCTATCAGTTTCAGAAATCGCTTATTGCCCATCAAAGATGTATTCAACCTCCAAGTGAAGGGGCGACAACCAAGGGGCACAATATCAATCACAATCTGAACAGGATGATGGTCTGAAAGTGTCCTTGTCAGAACTGAACTGTCTACAATTTGAGGTAAAAAAAAGTGGGAAAACATAAAAAATAGTCATCTACTATATATATTGTGGTGCAGGGAATAGAAAGTATAATCCCTCTCAGCCAAATGCTGCTTATGCCAGATGTCCGATAACCCAAGATCTCAGAGATATCAAAGATCCCCATTAACACCCCCCCCCCCCCAGCCCCCAGTCACTTTTAGAATGTAAAGTTTTGTCCAACTTAGGGTCAGGGCATACGTTCCAGTCTCCTCCAATACAGAGATTCACAAAACCAAAATGTACTACGTGGTCAGTTAGCTTCTTATAGAATTCTCTCTGGTCAGTATTAGGGCCATAAATGTTAATAAAGTAAAAGCCATATTGTAAAGGGAACAATCAAGCATTAAAAATATGCCTTCAGGGTCAGAGAAAGATTTATGAATCTGAAGAAGCAAATTCTTGTCTACCAGGATACAAAACCCCCTGGAATTATAAGAAGCATAATATACTTCCCTCACCCAGCTGGACTTTAATTTCACATGCTCTAACTTTGAAAGATGCATCTCCTGTAACATCAGAATTTGAGCATTAGCGAGTTTAGCAAATTGCAGTATTCCTTTCTTTTTTTTTTTTTAATTTATGAATTTTCCATATTCATTTTAAGAAAATACACTTGAATTGTAAACAAAGAGACAATAGAGAAATGCATACTTCCAAAAACAAAATTAGAATTAGAAATTATTTAATTTAGCATATGTCTCTTATAATCCAAGTCCACTAATTTTTGTGAAGATCCAATCTCAAACCTCAGGAAATTCAAAAATTAAAGTAAAGACTGATATTAAGGGATCATATTTCATAGCCACGGTATCAATGCTAGAATCTTGTGCTCATTCTAGGCAAAAAGAGAAGAAGTTGAACTACAAGCAGATGGTTCTTTATCAGATAGAAAAGAAATAAGTTGTGAGGGTAGGAAAAATATATAAGAAACATTTTGATATTTAATAATACATTTACAGGGAAATTTAAAAAGAAAAATCCTCCTATTTAAACCCTAGGCCTCAATATTAGGAACTGCTTTCTTTTCTTCTGAGTTTACCTGGCCAAGTTTGGGTATATACAAACTTTGAGATCCAGAAAAGTTTCTAAAAGGTGATGAAAGAACATTTTCAATATCCATTTGCAATCAAATTCCAATAAAAAGGAAACAATAAGAGTTGCTGGTGAAATCAGGGGCTGACCAATGGCACCAGTAGCCCCTGTGACATAGTAAGGGCAAAGGCTATCAGCGCCATTTTGATTACTGGCAGCTGATGGCCCGAGTGCAGGATATCGCTCCCGGACCCCCGCTGGACCACCAGGGGCTTTTGGCAAGTCTTGGGGGACCCTCCTCATCCCCACAAGACTTTCCAAAAGTCCAGCGGGGGTCCGGGAGCGACTTCCTGCAATCGGACCGTCGGCTGCCAGTATTCAAAATGGAGCCGATAGCCTTTGCCCTTACTATGTCACAGGGGCTACCGGTGCCATTGGTCAGCCCCTGTCACATGGTAGGAGCACAAGATGGCGCCGGCCATCCAGTGCTCCTACCATGTGACAGGTTCCGGCCAATGGCACGGATACCCTGTCACATGGTAAGGGCAAAGGGCCATTGGTGCCATTTTGATTAGTGGCAGCTGACGGCCCGGGAGTGGGAGGACGGCCCGGAGCAGGAGATCATTCCCGGGACCCCCACTGGACCACCAGGTACCTGTAAAAACTTTTTTATCGGCGCAGCCAATAAACAAAACTGTGATTGGGCCCGATGCAAAAAAACCCACATGTGAATCGGAACCGGAATCGGAACCGATTCCGGTTCTGATTCACATCTCTAGTGTCTGATGATCTGAAGATGGCGAAGCAATGTGACAAGGCAGTAGCTAAAGTTAGAAGAATGTTAGGCTGCATAGAGAGAGGAATAACCATTAAGAAAAAAGAGGTGATAATGCCCTTGTATAGATTCCTGGTGAGGCCTCACCTGGAGTACTACATTCAATAGTGGTGCCCGTATCTCAAAAGGGATAAAGTCAGGACAGAGGCGGTTCAAAGCAGAGTGACCAAAATGGTGAGGGGTCAGCATTGGAAGACTTATGAGGAGAAGCTGAAGGATCTGAATATGTACAACCTAGAAGGTGCAGGGGGATATGATATAGACCTTCAGATATCTGAAAGGTTTTAATGATGCAAACTCATCAAACTTTTTCCACTGGAAAGAAATCAATAGAACTAGAGTTCATGAAATGAAACTCCAGGGAGATCAACTCAGAACCAATGTCAGAAAATATTTCTTCATGGATAGGGCGGTGAATGCCTGGAATGCCCTTCTGGAAGAGGTGGTGAAGACGAAAACAGTCAAGGAATTCAAAGGAGCATGGGATAAAAACTATGGATCCCTAAGGCTAGAGGTTATAAATAAAGAAAAGAGTGCAAGGGGGTAACTTGCTGGTGTGGTAGTTGCTACCCTTAACAAATAACAGTATCAAGGATTAATGCAACTCCATCATTGCCATCTGCTTCAATGGCAGTGAGTGAAAAAAGGGGAATTAGATTCAGACTGCAACCAACAAGTGCCCCAACTTTTACTGTTGGGGAATAAATAAACATGGGAGTAAAGGAAAATTAGGTTCTTACCTTTGCTAATTTTCGTTCCTGTAGTACCAAGGATCAGTCCAGACAGCTGGGTTATGCCTCCTGTCCAGCAGATGGAGTCAGAGAGAAAACTGAAAGCACCCCCTAGATATACTGGTGTGCCATCTGCGATCCCTCAGTATATGTGATATCAAAGCAGAAATAAGTAATTGAACACTTCAGACAACTTCCTCAAAAATTTCCTGTACCCCCTTGTAATTTTGTAGGCATGTAGGTACTTAAAGACTAGATCAAACAGAAACTTCCTGGACAACATAGAAGACCAGGTAGAACTAATACAACACAAATAGTGTAAAAGACAAACTGAGGAATTACTACTTACCCTTAAAAACTGGTCCGAACGTAGCGAACACAATCTGCCAAGGAAGGACCGTGGAATATGAGAAGACGCGCGGACTCCCAGAACCGTGGGCGGGCGTCTGGACTGATCCTTGGTACTACAGGAACGAAAATTAGCAAAGGTAAGAACCTAATTTTCCTTTCCCTGTACGTACCAGGATCAGTCCAGACAGCTGGGATGTACCCGAGCCGCCTGAACTGGGGTGGGACCCTGAGAGTCCCGCTCGAATCACGCTGCTCCCAAACGACTGCGCGGACGGACCACGGACATCCAACCGATAATGCCAGGAAAACGTATACCATGATTACCAAGTGGCCGCCCTGCAGATCTCTTGACTAGAGACCAATTGACGTTTTCTGCCCACGAAGTCGCCTGAGAACGCAAAGAATGAGCCGTAAGCCCATCTGGAACCGGTTTACCGCAACCAATATACGTGGACGTGATAGCGCCCTTCAACCAGCGGCGATAATAGACTTGGACGCCTGAAGCCCCTTCTTGGGCCCATTCCACAAGACAAACAGGTGGTCTGACCTACTAAAGTCGTTGATAACCTCCAGATAACGCAGAAGGACCCGACTGACGTCCAAACGCCTCAGGTCTTTGCCTGGAGCCGACCGGAGCTCCTCTTCCGAGAAAGAGGGCAAATCAACCGTCTGGTTAACATGGAACGAAGAAACCACCTTAGGTAAGAAGGAGGGTACGGTCTGTAAGGAGACTCCCGACGTGGAAACATGCTAGAATGGTGCTCTGCAGGAAAGAGCTTGCAGCTCAGAAACACGACGGACCGAGGAGATGGCCACTAGGAAAACCGTCTCGAGAGGTAGGTCCATCAAGGAAGCCATCCTGATAGGCTCAAACGTGCCGCACACAGGCCACGGAGTACCAAGCTCAAGTTCCAGGAAGGACAAGGAACACGCACCAGAGGTCGCCAATTCCGACCACCTCTCAAAACAAAACCGCACAACAGCAGGGTGACTCGCAAGAGAAAACCCCTCGACCTTGCCTCTCAAGTAACCTAACGCCGCAACCTGAACTCGGAGCGAATTGTACGCCAACCCCTTCTGCAGGCCATCGTGCAGAAACGAAGGAATGTGACCCACAGACGAATGACGGGGCGCAAAAGGTAGCGCAGCGCACCAAACGTGGAAATCTTCCAAAGACCTTCGCGCCTGAGGGAGAGTTGAAACAACCGCGTCTGAATAGCCTCTCTACCTCAACTGTTTCCGCTGATAAGCCAGGCCGCCAGCCAAAAGTGATCCGCCAGATCGAAAACACCGGGCCCTGACGGAGAAGATTTGGAAGATGCCCCAGCCGTAGTGGACCGTCGACCGGCAGGTTGACGAAACCGCAAACCACGGACGGCGCGGCCATTACAGAGGTACAAGAATCACCAGGCCTTGGTGATACTCTATGCGCCGCAACACCTTTCCGACCAGAGGCCATGGAGGAAAACACGTAAAGAAGAAACTGACGGGGCCACGGAAGCACCAACGTGTCCACTCCTTCTGACCCGTGTTCCCGCCTTCGGCTGAAGAAACGCACCGCTTTCGCATTTAGTCTGGTCGCCATCAGATCCAAGCGTGGGGTCCCCCAACGCTGGGCGATGAGGTGCATCGCCTCCGCCGACAGCTCCCATACTCCGGGATCTAGATGCCGACGACTGAGAGAATCCGCCTGCCCGTTGTCCACGCCGGCAATGTGAGTGGCCGCTATGCTCGACATGTGCCGCCCCTGTTGATTTACTTACGCCACTGTAGTCGCATTGTCCACCAGAATCCGGACCGCTCGGTCGTGGACGATCGGGAGGAGGCGGCGTAAGGCCAGAAGCACCGCTCTGGTCTCCAGGCGATTGATGGACCAAGTGGACTGGAGCGCTGTCCACGCGCCCTGGACTGCTCGGGCCTGACAGAACGCCCCCCCCAGGCCGATAGGCTGGCATCCGTCGTCACCACAATCCAAGACGGAGGCTCCAGGTCCGCACCCTGCAGGAGAAGACTGGGAGTTAGCCACCTGGAAGGACTGGAGTGGGCCGGGTCCAGCCAGGGCAGTTCCAGGCCGTAAACCTCGGACCTGAGATCCCAACGAGAAAGCAATGCGGTTTGTAACGGCCGCATTTGCGCAAAAGTCCACTGCACTAACTCCGCAGTAGACTCCAAAGGACCAATGATCTTTAAATAATCCCAAGCCGTAGGAATGGGAAGGGCAATCAGGCACCCCACCTGAGCCATGATTGAGCATGCGTTGATGTGGGAGAAACAACCTTGCCCTTTAGGGTATTGAAGCGAGCGTCCAAAAATTCCAACTGTTGGGTCGTCTCGAGTCAACTCGTCGTGAGGCTGACCACCCAACCCAACAACTGAAGTTGCCGCACCACCAAGGAACCGCCCGATTGCAAGAGTCTCGCGACTTCGTCCGGAGGAAGCAATCATCGAGATAGGGATGCACTAGAACCCCTTGCCGACTGAGAGAGGCCGCAACCTCTACGAGAACCTTGGTGAATACCTGAGGAGCGGTCGTCAGCCCGAATGGAAGGGCACAAAATTGGCCATGACGTCCCAACACCATGAACCACAAGTACCTCAGGTGCCGCTCTCGGATACCGATGTGAAGATACGCCTCGGCCAGGGCCAAGAAGCCAAAAGTCTCCCCTGTAAATGGCCGCAATAACAGACCGTAGCGTTTCCATCCGAAAACGAGGCACGCGTAAGGCCTTGATCACCCCCTTTGAGATCCAAGATCGGTCTGAAGGTGCCCTCCTTCTTGGGAACCAGAAAGTATATGGAATACCGAAGTAAATTGTACCAGAGAACTGCGCCGGGTGACCCAGCCACCCCTTCAGACGTCCGTAGAGGCACTGGCAGGCCGGGGCTAAGCAACAAACCAGCTCACTGCCTGTCACCAACAGGCCTTAAATGGCTCAAACACTTTTTTGTCTTTTTTTTTTTTTTCAACTTTGCTCTCCTTCTAAACCCCCTTCAGGGCTAGGACCCTGGAAAATGGGGGGAGGGTGACCGGCCCACCGGTAAACTCTCCCCCAGCCTCATGGACACTCTAAGCCGGGGAAAATAAGAGGGCAAGCCCTCTGTGCCTGCCACGCTCTAAGCTCCTGCGCTGCCAGGGAGAGAGAGAGAGAAACAGACAGTCTAACAAGAATAACACAACAAGAGAGAGAAGAAACCACTTGATCCGGTCCTAAGTATAACTAGCGTACTATAATAATTTGTTTCCCAGTACTGACAAACTGACCAGGCCAGGACCGCAGGTTATGCCTCTCAATCTGCTGGAGTCAGAGATAATACTGAGGGATCGCAGATGGCACACCAGTATATCTAGGGGGTGCTTTCAGTTTTCTCTCTGACTCCATCTGCTGGACAGGAGGCATAACCCAGCTGTCTGGACTGATCCTGGTACGTACAGGGAACTAGCTGTTGTGGCACTTACCCTTAATCACTAAGCCTGATATTTTGTATGTAGTTCCAACAATGCTCTGTAATGGTTGTTGCGGTCTCTGCTGCTTCCCCTTCGCTAGTCCTGAACAGTGCCTACCTCCGCTGCTGGAAACGCCACGTTCCGCGTGGCTGGGACTCCGGCAGCTCTGCCAGTTCCACGTGGCGGCCGCCATTGCTTGCCCGTCTCCCCGCTGCTTCGCGCGCGCGAGGACGCCCACTTTGTGCGCACAGCTCCCGGAAGTCTGACCCCGCCTGTGCTGATGACGCCACGCCCTAAGCCCGATATAACCGGCGTCCAGTCTCCTTCTCCTTGCCTTGCTACGAGGTTCACTACTGCCTAGTAGTTCTGAGTTGCGCTTCGTCTGTTCCTCGTTCCTGACTTAATCTTTGGACTGCCTTTTGACTTCGCTTCAGCCTGCCGCCTGCCTCTGACCTTGGTCCATTCCCGACTTCGCTACAGCCTGCTTCAGTCCACAGCCTGCTACAGACTCCAGTCCAGTCTCCAGCCTGCTTCAGTTCCAGCGTTCTACACAGCTTGCTTCAGCCTCCGGTTAGCTACAGTCTCCGCTGTCGCCCGCTGCCCTGTCATCAGCTGGCCCTCGGCCTGTACAGCCGGTTCCTTGCCTACCGATTACTTTTTGACTTCCTTTCGCTACAGTCCCGGCCTAAAGCCTTCCCTGCCACTGGACTTTCAGCCTATTCCCCAAGGTTCCAGGCCCCTACGGGCTCCTCCTGGGGGGTTCCTGGTTCCCGGGTGAACACCACCAGCCTCTGGCTCCGCCTCCCAGCCTACCCTGTTATCCTAGGTAGGCCGGCCCAAGGGTCCACTACCTTGCCTGCAGTATCCCACTGCAACAATGGTTAAGGGAAATTAGATTCAAACAGCTTGTTGGGCAGACTGGTTGGATCATTTGGTCCTTTTCTGCTTTCATTTCTATGTTTCTATGTTTTCTATTAAGTAGTGAGCCATAGTCTGGGCAGAGAGTGAAGGGAAGGATGGAGGGAGGTGAAGGAAGTTTGAGGAGGGAATTTGAGTGTGGCAAAGAGATGGCGAGAGTTGGATGGACGTAGTATGCTTGTTTGACAAGTGCAATGACAGATTGGAAGGTGGCCAGCATGAATTTGAAATATATGAAATCTGTATGAGCATGGAATGTAGATAGCACATTCTAGAAATCAGCCAAGACTGGGGTTTGATGCACCTTACAAGCTGGGTAAGGGGAGGGGAAAGTGTGTCTAAAGCTGGAGAGTATAGTGCTGTAAGAAGAAACTACTTTGTCAACTGACACAGACAATGAAGTGGAGGACAGAAGAGATGAAACAGTAGTGGAGAAGATACAAGAATCAACAGCTTGGAGATTCCTGATGGTGCAGGTGGTACTGGACGAGTCTGTGGGTGAGGGTGGTTTAGTGTGATAGCTATGAAATGGTGGTCTGAGATAGGAAGAAGTGAGGTGGAAAAGTAAGAAACAACAGTTGGAAGAAAGGACTGGATCAAGGCAGTGGACATGTTGGTGAACAGGAATAGTAGACCAGAGTTGGAGATCAAATGAAAAGGTTAGGGAAAAGAGGGGTTAAAGTCACTAAGGATAAGGGAAAGGGAAGATGGGTTAATGTAGAAGGAAAGCCAGGAATAAAATCAGTGAGAAAGGAGAGGGGGGGGGGGTATCAGGGGGTTGATAGATGACAGCTAACCGGAGAGGTAGCAGGGTGAACAGGCAGATGGAATGGACTGGAAAGGAAGAAAAATAGTGGGCTTGGGGTAGAAGTGGTTGAAACCTTAAGGAGGGGCAAAGCAGAAGTCCAATACCACTACCACAGCGTACTGGGTGAGATGTGTGTGAGAAAAGCTAACCACCATGACAGAGAGCAGCAACTGAAGCAGAGTCCTCAGGAAGGAAAAACATGATTCCTGCTGCTGGGGTTGCCACTGAGCGGATCATGCAGGGGTTTGTTTTATCCCTGCCCCATCCAATGTTTGACTTTGGAGGCAGGGTGAGGCAGCGGCTGCGATAGAGGTATTTTGGAGAGGCTCTTTTTGCTGCTCCAAAATTCTGCTGCCTGAGGCTGCCACCCCACCCTGCCTCATGATAGATCCGCCCCTGGATGGTTGAGATTTTCCCTCTGGGTTGTTTTCAGGTTTTTACAATTTTCATTGTAGGAGCCTTTCTGAGATAGTTGGGCCTCTCTTGGGCACACGGCACAGGGAAGCCCATTTTTGGGGTGCCCAGGGATAGGGAAGACCTTTCCTATAGGTGGTGACCCACTGCAAGAAACAACTCCAGTGTTAATATCAGTCTTGGGGGGGAAAAAGAGACAATTTTGATAGAAGATCCGGGAAGAAAATGTTGGCTGCCTCTTCTTCCTACCCTGGTAAAGGAACATTGAAAGCTGCATGTTCCAGCATCCCTTCTCAGCCTGGGATCAGTGAAAGCGAGTGAGATCAAGAAGGACTGAGGAAAACTGTGAGTAATACTAAATTTGAGTTACATCAGAGGATCCCCCCTGGGAGTCTTTGCCCTCTGGAAGTCTTCACCCCTGGGAAGAGAGATAATTGAGAATACTGCGCAGTGACTGTGTGATAGATTTTTGGCCGGCTGGAAGGGAGGTTGGTTCCGCCCCAACAGGGATATCTCTGCCTACTTGGGAGCCTCCAATACAAGCCCTGGATAATGAGCACTCCTCTTGACCCTGGATCAAAGGAAAGAGATCCTTGCACAGAGCTGCAACAGCCACCTGGGGAAACTGAAGGAATTAAGTTGAATTCTGCCATTTTCCATCTGATTACCCATGAGTAAAAATATTGATTTTGGACACTCAAACCGAGTCTCCTGTGTATTCTTTCTGGCACTTACAGCATCCACAGTGTGAAGAGAAGGGTGTCCCTCCCAAGGAATACAAGTAGGAGTCACCCTTATCACATTGGGCACCTGAAAGTAAATCCTTCCCCTCACCCACAAAGGATCCAGCCCTGGGAGTAAGAGAACTCCCAGGGCTGGTGAGTAGTTCCAGCTCTGAAGAGAAATTAACGGCCCCGTTGGGTAGCAGTCCCGTCCGCCCCTGGGGATGGGGGATACAAATGGGAAGAG
The DNA here is from genome assembly GCF_901001135.1 of Rhinatrema bivittatum. NCBI lineage: Eukaryota > Metazoa > Chordata > Amphibia > Gymnophiona > Rhinatrematidae > Rhinatrema > Rhinatrema bivittatum. The sequence goes on along the minus strand of NC_042615.1, from coordinate 448,104,626 downwards.
AGAGAGAGATGGCAAAAGAGGAGAGTCAATATTTTCCCTGCTCCAAGTTTCACATCCTTCTCCTTCCTTCTCCACTCGCAGTCAATTCTGAGGGAAGAGGTGAGGTGTAAGAAAAAAAAACCCTTCTCCTAAGGTTCAAATGCACTCAATAAAATAAAAAAAACACGATTTATCCTAAAATAAAACATTGGTATTGACAAATCATGTAACAACTCTTTTGCTAATTGTATACACAGCAAAAAAAAAGATAACAGTGAAACAGATAAGTAAAACATTGGAGCTTGTTTTGAGATTGTAAACTAGTGACCCGCTGCCTGGTCATGCAGTTCTGCTGTGGTGTCAGGTCTCTGGAGGAAAGATCCCTGTGCTATCAGGAGACCACAAGCCATTTTCATGATCACCTGTCTACCTAGCACCACTGCCTCTGCTGGGTCCTGGCTTTCTTTTCCTGGTGGGGTGGTGGATTCACTTGATGGATTTGCAGATTTCCTTCAGTTTTAATCCAGACCTGCAGGGGAAGATGTGATAAATTTTCCCAGGGAATATGGGTAAAACCTTAACAATACAAAGAGGTCAAGTCAGGGTGAAACCCAACTAATTGGAGTCTGGCTGTAAACTGTTTGCACATCTCTAGTTGGCAATGTAGCTCAGTAAAATTAAAATGGGGTTGGCAGTTACAAAACCAAAGCAGACAAAGAAATCAGTCAGCCTACCTCTAAATATTTAGAATAGAAAATTAGATTTTAACCTCTGAAGACCTGGGATTAATTTCTAATTTGCTCTGCATACCAAGTAAGTTTGTTCATCATTACCTAGAGTATTTTCTTGTATGCTGTTTTTTTTGTTTTTTTATCTGGGCACAACTATTTTATAATCTGCTACTATTAGCAGTCTTTTCTCATAAAAACTGCACTAGAATGACCTGAGAAATTCAGGTCAGGACACACGGGAATTAGAAATGAAATGCACACCTTTTCACCAAATGTACAGATTTGAGTGTAATATAAAAGAAAAATACTGGTTAATATTCATAGATGGACGTGTCCTTTTGATTCGAATTGTACAAGAACTTTTGATTTCAGCAGGGATCTCACTTTATGGGATTACTTACAGTTAGGTTGAAAGCTAAGTTAAGGACAGGGTCTGCTCGGTGGCTGAGTGGCAGTGCTGTGCACAGCCTAGAGGAGGGCCTGGACTTCATTCTTGGGCCAGGGGTTCTGGCCCCTGAGCTGACCAGGGTTTAAGATGCAGCAGAGAGGCATCCATTCATTGTCCCTGGCAGGAGGAAGTCCCATTCATTGCACAACAGCAACAAGAAGTGGCCAAGTTTAGATTTCATATAATTACAAGGGTCTGGATGGAGGCCTGGTACATCAGCTCTGGCTGCACTCCCAATGAAATATGACTTCATAAAGTGGGGTTTTCCCATAGTGACAGTTTAACACTGAGCAATTTTGAGAAGTCTGGTGCTGTCTGAGATTTCCCCCCCCCCCAATAGTTATGTTAAATCTGGTATCATGAATGTCATAATTTACCTCATTTTCTCCATAATTTTTCAGAAATTTCTACAGTGTGAGAAGGAAAGATAATGATGTTTGACTTCCTAGGTTTTAAAAATCCTGTTTAAGGAAAGCTTAATGAATCATTTTTTTTAATGATATAATAAAATATAAAGAATTTTAAAATAGTATGAAATAATATATAAAATTGGCACCAGCGAGTTTTATGTTTACTTATTTACTGTTTTATTTGTTGCCCACTGAATATAATCGATCAAGAGTGATATAAATGATTTAAAGTAAATAAATAAATTGAACTAGATAATTAGCAGGTGTAAAATTGCATGAATACATTGCCTAATGATTTGCGTAAATCTCTTAGGGGTAGATTTTCAGAGCCCTGCTCGCCTAAATCCGCCCAAAACCGGGCGGATTTAGGCGAGCAGGGCCCTGCGCGCCGGGAAGCCTATTTTACATAGGCCTCCCGGCGCGCGCAGAGCCCCGGGACTCGCGTAAGTCCCGGGGTTCTCGGAGGGGGGGCGTGTTGGGGGCGTGTCGGGGGGCGGGCCCGGTCGTCGCGGCGTTCCGGGGGCGTGTCGGCAGCGTTTTGGGGGCGGGTACGGGGCATGGCTATGGCCCGGGGGCGTGGCCGCGCCCTCCGTACCCGCCCCCAGGTCGCGGCCCGGCGCGCAGCAGGCCCGCTGGCGCGCGGGGATTTACGTCTCCCTCCGGGAGGCGTAAATCCCCCGACAAAGGTAAGGGGGGGGTGTAGACAGGGCCGGGTGGGTGGGTTAGGTAGGTGAAGGGAGGGTAAGGTGAGGGGAGGGCAAAGGAAAGTTCCCTCCGAGGCCGCTCCGATTTCGGAGCGGCCTTGGAGGGAACGGGGGGAGGCAGCGCGGCTCGGCGCACGCAGGCTATACAAAATCGATAGCCTTGCGCGCGCCGATCCAGGATTTTAGTGGATACGCGCGGCTCCGCGCGTATCTACTAAAATCCAGCGTACTTTTGCTTGAGTCTGATGCGCAAGCAAAAGTAGGCTGATCGCGCTTCTTTTAAAATCTACCCCTTATAAAATAACAATCTATGGGCCGGATTTTCAAAACGTTACGCTGAAGTAAGTTTTAAAACAATAAAAAGAAATCAACAAAGGTAGGGGGGAAAGGGTGGGGAAGGTAGGGGAAGGGAAGGGAAGGTGGGGTTGGGGGTAGGAAACGGGAGAAGGCAGCGCGGCTCAGTGCGGGCTCGGTGTGCGAAGGTGCAAATTGTGCACCCCCTTGCGCACGCTGACCCTGGATTTTATAACAAGTGCGCACCTGCGCGCGCTTGTTATAAACTTGGGCATACATGTGTGTGTGCCGGGTAGCACACGCACATGTACACCCGCACGATCCTTTTTAAAATCTACCCCTATATGATACATCTTGGGTTCAGCCAGAAACTCTCCTAGACCACCCCTTTTTTGCATGTATGAAATAAAAAATATGTGGGTAATTTTGATGTTTATAAAATAGCATGTACTTGAGTATAAGTTACTAACGTGCATATATACTAATTTTACAGAGATAAATCCTTTGAAAATTAACTCCTAAGAGGTGAATTTTAAAAGAGTTGTTCACATAAAAAGGCCATATATGCGAGTATTAGGGATCTGCATTTGTTTAAAACACATGAGAAAAACATGATAAATAGGGCTGATTTCTTTCTTTTGGGGGGGTCCCAAAATGAATTTGAGGCATAAATGAATGAAATGAACCCTATTCATAATGTTGTTTTAAATTTAAAGCCTGGGTCTCACCTAGGGCATAGGCTGAAGCCCAAAGCAAGGGCCGTAGCCTAAGTCTGTGTGTGAAGCCAGGGTCTGGGCTGAGGTCTGGGCTGATGCCGGGGCCTTGGCCTAAGCCTAGGCCTAAAACTGGGGCCTTAACTAGTGCATAGGCTGAAGTCCAAAGTGAGGATCATGGCCTATATACAAGTGCAAAGCTGGGGTCTAGGCTGAGGCCAATGCTGGGGCTGGATCCTGGACCCAGGCCCGATGCTATGACCAATTCTGGAGACTGGGTCCCAGTACTGGGGCCTTGGCCTGGACCCAAGCTCAAAATTGCTGGGTCCCTATTTTGGAGGCTTGGCCGGGACTCAGACCCAACACCTGTGCTCGGCCTAGGCTGGAGCCTGGACTTGGGCCGGATGCTGCGACCTGGCCTGGAGGCTGGATTCTGATGCTGGGGCCTCGGCTGGGACCCAGGCCCAATGCTGAGACCCAGCCCGGAGCCAAGTCCCTTCATCTGATCTTCAGACCAGAGTCAGGCCCTGTCCACAGAGCACTCCTCTTTGTCTTCTTTCTTCGGCTCTTAAAGCCAAATGATGCTGTCCTCTGGGGTTGCACAGGAGTTAATTAACTCCTGCGTATTCACCCCATCGGAGTATACCAATTGATGTTCAGCAATGCTGTACAATGTCAAATATCAAAATGGAGCTGTCCGCTGGGTTGAATACGCTGGAGTTAATTAACTTCAGTGTGACCTAGAGGATGGCATCAGTTGGCTTCAAAAGGCAAAGAAAGAAGTTGAAGAGGAGTACTTCGAGTCTTGGACTATGAGGACTGGGTCGAGGCCCAGGTATCTGTACTTGGTGTGCGAGGGACATGGCCTTCACACTGGGTCACAGCATTGAGTCTGGATTCAGGCTCCGGTCTAGGCCAAGGGCCAGGCATCGGATCCTGGCCTCTGGGCTAGGTCGTGGCATCAGGACCCGGCCTTCAGATTGGGTCGCAGCTTCGGACCCAGGTCCAGGCTCTGTCCTAGGCTGAGGCCCAGGTGTCAGTACCCACCTGCGGGCCAGGTTGTGTTGTCAGGCCTGGGTCCTGCTCTCACCTAGGCCAAGGCCCAGGCATTGGGATTTGGCTTTGGGTTGGGCCGAGGCATCGGCCAAGGTTGTGGCGACCTACCATGGCCTTGTCTATACAAGGCCGAGGCTTCAGCCTGGGCCTAGGCCTCACCGTGGATACTCTACAGACTGGGTAAGTGGGGGATCCTGGCCCCAGCATTTTTCCAGGCAGGCAGGTGGCTGAGAGGCACCGGGAGGTCTTGCTTTTGTTTTCATTTTTTTTATACAAGCCAAACAAATTAAACAATCTATGAACTGAAATTTGTGAGGAAAAAACTCCTGAAAATGAACTGTAAACAAAAATGATTTTCCCCCTTCACATTCCAAGAATACACAACTCTTATTTAAAAAGTAGCAAATTGCGTGTGTATATGTGCATGTGTGAGCAACAGAATGCCCATAAAAAAGGGGACTATTGGGGCAGATTAGGGGTGTTTCAGGGTGGGGCCAACATTTATTCACAAAAATCCTAATTTTAAAACCTGTGAACACAGTGCACATAGGGCTGCTACCTGCCCATATTTACTTCTGCCCTTTATCGGGTGTACGTGTGAATGAAACTCATTATAGCAAAACGCTGACTGGGCAAGAGCTGGATAAACTGGGGCCTGAAACTGAGGCCTTGCCTAAGGCATAGGCTGAAATCCAAAGCAAGGGCTGTGGCCTAGATCCAAGTGCAAAGCTAGGGTCTAGGCCAAGGCCAATGCCAGGACTCAGCCGAGATCCCTAAAATAAAAATAAAAAAAACCCTGATCTGATGAGTATTTGATGAAGGCCTGGTCCACAGGCCTGATGCTACGACCAATTCTGGAGGCCTCAGCCCTGACCCAGGCTCAAAACTGCAATCTGAGCCTTAGGCTGGGTCCCGAAGCCTAGGGCTCAGCCTTAGCTGGAGCCCAAACCCAGGCCTGTTGCTATGACCTGCAGGCTAAAGAACCAGAGGGATCTTGATGACATAGAGATAGAGTGGGCAAAATGGTGAACTACTTGGTTAAATTGTTAATTTCCTTCACATGCATATGTGCTCACTTGCATGTTAAAAGTCAAAAAGTTCTAAGGAAACATACACAAATAACTTTTCCTCATGTATCTGCTTAAAATTAGGAGCACACATACGTGCAGTAGGCATATTTTATACAATATGCATGCACTTACACAAGTGATTTAAAATTTCAGTGCATGTGAGCTCACGCCCACATACGCACGTATATGGGCATACAAGCTGTTTTTAAAGTTACTGTCCCTGTGTGTTAACATGGGTCTCGTAAATTGTTATCATATTAATGTGCACATCCATACTACCAGACTGCTGCCCCCATCCCTGCAAGTCCCCATTATTTCTCCAGACACTTTGATAACCCTCTTTATCTCCCAAGAAATGACCAGCAACAGTTCCCTGGATTTTGACACTTCCAGTAAATGCTCATGGATCCTCCAATATCTTCTAGAAGTGACATCACCCTCCTGGGCCCTCCAATACATCACTGAAAGTGCCCAAGTCTCCCCACAGATCCAAACATTTTTCTCTAGAAGTGCCAGTGACACCCAGGTGTCCTGGAAGTATGCATGATCCCTCCCCCAAGAAAAAACTCAGCCCTCTGAAGTTCCCTATGCCCCCAGAGAAGCCATGGCCTTCCCAAAGCCCCCAATCCCCCAGAGAAAATATAATTCATCATTGCCCTCCAGAACCCTTCTCTAAGTACCTGAAGCAGCCTATTGCAATCCCACTCTACCCTGATCGCCCCTGAAATTGGGGAGCCCTCCTTACCTATCTGCAAAGCTATGGCCCAACTGCAGTCCATCTTCCCATCACCATTTGCTGGTCAGTGTTTTTGGCAGGTTAGCCAGAGGATTCAATGTGATATTTTTGGTGGTGTGGCTGGCAGGTGGGAAACTCCTAGCAAACATTTTGGTGGGGACTTTACTCAATTTAATGTAGTCTTAGGGGAGGTCAGAGGCTTTGTGATTATGCCCTCTCTTATCAGGTTGCCTTTAATATTGCTAAGAAATCATTCTGCTCTGGTTGCTCGAAAGCCTCATTGAATAGACCACAAGAACTATTCTGAGTTCTTAACAACCTGATTGAAGACCCCCTCATCTTCTAGAGCTCCTGCTGATTTAGCTTCTGAGTATTTTGCATTATTCTGTGTGAACAAGATAAGAACACTGCATTCATCAATTAATCATGTTGTATATTAAGCATCCCTCTCTGTTTTAATTACTAGTCCAGAAAGGTGGCCCGGCATCTAGGGATGAAGTTTCCCACCTAAAGATATATTCAAAGTCTACAGCTTATCCCCTCAGTGAATACCCATTCTGGATCTTGCACAGTTTGAAGCATTTGTTTTTAGATGTCTTAGTTAAATTTATTAATGCATCTTTTACTGAGGAAGCATTTCCTGAAGCCCTTAAGCATGCCAGCAAGCCAGTTATTAAGAAGCCAGCATTAAAATACATCTGAGCCCTCTGGCTTTTGTTCCATTTCAAATTTACTTTATTTTAGCTAAACTGGTAGGAAAATGTGCCCTTGTCCATTTCAAGAATTTTCTTGATAAATTTGATGTTTTCCACACTTATCAATGTGGGTTCAGGAAAACACACAGTACTGAAATGTTGCTTGACTGTATCTTTTCAGAATGCTATTCTTTCTGATTTTGATAATGGTAAATCTGTTATGATAGTGGTATTGGATGCTTCTTCTGCTTTCAATACTGATGCCCATGAAGTTCTTTTTCACCAATTGGTTTCTTATAGTACAGGACAGAAAGTCATTTAATGGTTCACTTCATTTCTTACTGAAAGATCCTTTCAAGTTAGGACTGGGAAATAAGTTTCAACCTGGGAGAGCTTGGATTGTAGTGTGCCACAGGGATTTGCTCTGTTGGCTAGTTTGTTTAATGTCTACCTGCGACCCTTAGGATCTTTAATATATCAAATTTACGAGACCAATGTGCAACTTATTGCAACAATTCATTCTAATTTGTCATCTACTCTTATTCCATTAGCTTCTTACATTAAAGCTGTTAACTCATGGATGTCAGAATATATGCTAATGCTTAATATACAATATATGCTGGCTCAGCTGTTCTGCTCAGTTCCTACATCATGTCATCTTGAACTAGAAGGAGATTTGATCCCCTTTTCTGAAAGGGTGCAGAACACTGACATTATTATCGAGCCCACTTTTTCTATTGCTCATAGATTAGTTCTGTGCATAAAAACGCTTTTTATAAAATGAGATTGATCCGTCGGGCGAGGTATTGAGTTGACAAAGAGGATTTTAGGGTTATTGAACAGTCACTAAGCATGGGCATTTGTTTAAAATGGATGTGTAAAATGCAACAAATGAGGCCATTCTAAATGCAACGAACTAAAAAGAGCCTCCAACAAAACATACCAGAAAAATTGTCTTTGTATTGTGCATAAAAATAAACAAAAAAACAAACAAACCCCAAGGCCCCTGATGGGAATAAGCCTTAGTCTGATCCTGTCATTGAGGTCTAAGCTAGGCCTGAGGAGTGGTCCTGTTTTGAGATCTAGGCCTAGGCCAGGTGCCAGGGCCCAGTCCAAGTCCTGGTCTCATCACTGAGGCCTAGGCCTAGGCCCAGCACTGAGACCTAGCACTAGGCCTAGACCTGGTGCCAGAGCCTGGCCTGAGGCCCAGTACTGGAGCTGAGGCCCGACCCACAAAGTTTCAATGGACTTTTGAGGTGCAGTAAGCCTTTGAACAACTAAAAGAGGCATTTACCACTGCTTCCCTTCTATACACCCAGACCCAAAGCCTCCTTTTTTTAGTGGAGACGGATGCCTCAGATGTACCCACTGGGGCAATATTACCCTAGCGGCAAGGGCCTTGCCAAAACCTGTATCCCTGTTCCTATTTATCCAGGAAGCTATTGTCCGCAAAGCAAAATTATGTGACCCTGGTTAGAAAACTCCTGGCCATCAAAGTGGCATTCCAGGAGCAGAGACATTACTTGGAAGGGTTCCCACACCCTGTACAAACCCTGACAGATCACTGTAAATTAGAATATCTCCAATAAGCCAAAAAGCTCTGAACCCATGGCAGTTGAATATGTTCTTAATCTTCAAACACTTTGAGTTTTCAGATATCCTACTGTACTGGCTCCCAGCTCTACAGGTGATTTGTCATCAGGCTTTTTCAGGTCCATCTTCAAAAAAGTCTCAATTCTCTGGTTAGGCTGTTCCCAAGACAACTAGGACCCACTGTCTCTGGTCTGTTATTCCTCTTCCAACTCTCTGGAAATAGATATCCCTTTCCTTTATTATCTCTGGGTTTTTCCGAAGAGTATTTTTGAAGCAGGGTCACTATCAAGATAAACCTCATCTTTTTGTAAATGTGAGCAGATGCTAGAATGATGACAAGTAAATCCAGGTGTGGGTGAGTGAAGAGGCTTATATAGATACAGCACAGGTTTAGAACAGAAAAACTTGTCATTGAGCTACAGGTAATCCACATCTGTCATTTTTAATCAAATACATCAGTTTACTTGTTTGTAATGCTCAAATATTCTCTCTTTATTATGCAAGTTACCTACATTATCTGATTATAATTCACTTTGAAGTGCTAGAAAGGTAGAATATAAATCAAATGATTGAATGAATGAATGAATGAATGAATGAATGAAGTTAAAGATCCTTACTTATTAAAATATGATGAGAGAAACTGTGGCTGAAGTTAGTATGCTAATATTTCTCTAGATTCACTACTTTCATTTTTCAAAACAGAACAACCACTCTCTGAAGTCAACTGATTAAACAACCCTAAGTTGTTTTAGAAAGAACACTGAATTTAGTAAACATGTGCTTTCCTCTGCTGGTTCAGGATCTTGAAAAGGTTTTATACTTTAGCTGTACAGATAACACAACATTATTCCGAGTTGTTAAATCATAAGTGGACTGTGAAAAATTGCAAGAGGACCTTGCGAGATTGGAAGATTGGGCATTTAAGTGGCAGATTAAATTTAATATGGACGTGCAAAGTGATGAAAATGGGGAAAAGTAACCCACACTGTAGTTATGCAATGTTAGGTTCTATATCAGGATTTACTTTCCAGGAAAAGGATCTGGGCATCATTATGGGCAATACTTTGAAAACCTCTGTCAGTGTGCAGCAGCAGTCAAAAAAGCAACAGAATGTTGAGAATTATTTAGAAAGGAATGAAGAATAAAATGGAGAATGTCATAATGCTTCTGTATTGCTCTATCGTGAGGCTGCCCCAGAGTACTGTGTGCAGTTTTGATCACTGTGTCTCAAAAAAGATATAGCTGCATTGGAAAAGGTAAAGAGAAGAGCGATCAAAATGATAAAAGGGATGGAATGACGCCCCATATGAGGAAAAGCTAAAGAAGTTTAGGCTGTTCAACTTGGAGAAGAGACAGATGAGGGGGGATATGATAGAGGTTTATGAATACATGAATGGAATAGAATGGGTAAATGTAAATCAATTATGTACTCTTTCAATAAATACAAAGACTAAGGAGCACGCCATGAAATTAGTAAGTAAAACATTAAAAACAAATCAGAGAAAATTATTTTTCATTCAAAGCGCAATCAAGCTCTGGAATTCATTGTTAGAGGATGAGAAGACAGTGTAGCTGGGTTTCAAAAGGTTTGGACAAGTTCCTGAAAGAGAAGTCCATAAACTGTTATAAACCAAGTAGACTTAAGGAATTGCCACTACTAATCACTGCCTGATAACAGCATGGGATCTATTTACTGTTTGGGTACTTGCCAGGTACTTATAACCTGGATTGGCCACTGTTGAAAACAGGATACTGGCTTTGATGGACCATCAGTCTGACCCACTATGGCAAATTCTTATGTTCTTATATGATACAATACAATTTTGATTTATATCATACCTTTCTAGTATAAAAATACTACTCAAAGCAGCTAACAGCAAATAAAATTCTACAATTACAATCTGCAATAGAGCACAAATTGAGAAAGCATAAAAATACAAAAACAACTAAAATCCATAAATAGTAAATAAACTAATTGCTCTGCTCTTCATGGCTTCTAATCTGTTCTTAAAGAAAGTCTTTTATCTGATAAGTAAACATATTTGCATATGCTTCATTCACTATTTCTAGGATTGAAGTTTTTATTTATGATTTTTGTACTCTGCTTTTCAGCACTTCAAAGCAGATTACATTCAAGTACTGGAGGTATTTCCCTATCCCCAGAGGGCATATAATCTAATTTTGTACCTAAGACAAGGTAAGGAACAATGACTTGCCCAAGCTCACAAGGAGCAAGAATGGGATTTGAATGCTGGTTTGTAGTTCACTGCTCTAACAACTAGGCTGCTCCTGCCTTGTAAAATAGTAATCTATTGGCACATGTATAAAGCAAATGTTGCTTACCTGTAACAGGTGTTCTCACAGGACAGCAGGATGTTAGTCCTCACATATGGGTGACATCACAGGATGGAGCCTAATCACGGAACACTTTTGTCAAAGTTTCTAGAACTTTGACTGGCACCTACTGGGCATGCCCAGCATGGCATTAAACCTGCAGCCAGCAGGGGTCCCCCTTCAGCCTTGTTTAAAGGTACAGGAAGTGCCGAAAAATAAAATAAGAATGTAACAAACCCAACACCGCGGGGTGGCGGGCGGGTTTCGTGAGGACTAACATCCTGCTGACCTGTGAGAATACCTGTTACAGGTAAGCAACATTTGCTTTCTCACAGGACAAGCAGGATGGTAGTCCTCACATATGGGTGAGTACCAAGCTGAGGATGTCTGATAAATGCACCAAATGTACCCAAGATGTGCAATAGGTACAAGGACTGGGGTGGAATTTGGTAGAGGGCATCCTGAACCCTAACGGGCAGGCGGAAGGGTGTTGGTGGTACATCAAGTTGTAAAAAGGTTGCGCAAGACAGACTGGCCGAAGATGGAATCTTGTCTTCCGGCCTTGTCTAAGCAATAATGGGCTGTAAAGGTATGGAGGGAACTCCAGGTAGCAGCCCTGCAAATATCAGGAAGCGGCACCGAGCGTAGGTGTGCTACTGAAGTCGCCATGGCCCTCACAGAGTGTGCTTTAACATGGTCTTGAAGTGGAATGCCTGCTTGTTGATAACAAAAGGATATGCAGTCTGCTAACCAGGAGGAGAGAATCACTTACCCACAGGCTGCCCCAATTTGATGGAATGGAAAGAGACAAACAATTGAGTACTTTTCCTGTGGGCAGCTGTACGCTCTAGATAGAATGCCCAGTCCTGCAGAAGTTTAGTGTAAGGCGGATAGGTAACTAGGGCCTGTAACTCACTAACTCTGTGAGCAGATGTTATTGCCAAAAGAAAAATAATTTTCCATGTGAGACAGTGAAGATCACAGGATTGAGGCTTGAATTGTGGTTTCATGAGCTGTCCCAAAACCAGATTGAGGTCCCAAGAAGGGGCTGGAGGGTGCAGTGGAGGCTTGAGTTGAAACAAGCCCTTCAGAAAACGTGTTACGAGGGGTTATACTGAAATAGGAACGTCCCCGATACCTTTATGGAAGGCGGCTACCGCACTGACATGCATTCTGATGGAGGAAGTTTTTAGACCTGATTCTGACAAGTGCCAGAGATAGCCTAGTAACTTTGTGGTGGAACAGATAAAGGGATCAAGGGATTGAGAAGAACACCATGATTTAAACCTGTTCCATTTGTAAAGATAAGGTTTTCTTGTGGAAGGCTTCCGTGAAGCAATCAGAAAACTGGTTCCGAAAAGTTGTGGCTGAAGAATTAACCTTTCAACATCCAGGCCGTCAGGGACAAGGCCTGATGATTGGGGTGGCATAGGCACCCATCATTCTGAGTGATCAGGAGCGGCTCCATTCCCAAGGGAATGTGCCTGCGAATGGAGAGGTCCTGAAGTATTGGAAATCACACTTGGCGAGGCCAGTGAGGTGCTATCAGGATCATGCTTCCCTTATCCTGACATAACTTCACGAGAATCTTTGAGAGAAGTGGAAGTAGAGGGAATGCATATAGGAGATTGGTTGCCCATGAGAGGAAGAACGCATCTCTTGGCTGAGAGTGTTGGATGCGAGTGAAAGAGCAAAAGTTCTCTACTTTGCGGTTTTGAGGTGATGCAAAGGTCTATGTGAGGATAACCCCAACGTTGGAATATTGAGTCCGCCACTGTGGGGTAGAGGGACCACTCGTGTGGTTGAAAGGCGTGACTCAGCTTTTCTGCCAACACATTGTCCACTCCTGGCAAGTAGGTGGCCCTGAAGTACATCGAATGGGAGAGGGCATCCGCCCATATCTGCGCAGCTTCCTGACACAGTAGGTAGGAGCTCGTCCCAGCCTGTTTGTTGATGTACCATATGGCTACCTGGTTGTCCATCTGAATCAGGATGACCTGGTTGGAAATCCTGAAATACCCTGAGAGCATATCTGATTGCTCGCAGCTCCAGGAAATTGATTTGGTGTTTGGCTTCCTCTGGATACCAAGCTCCTTGTGTCTGCAAATTGGCGACATGAGCTCCCCAGCCGAGGTTGGAAGCATCGGTGGTGAGAATTATTTGAGGGTCTGGAGCCTGGAAGGGTAGGCCTTGGAGGAGATTGATCTGATTTTTCCACCAGGCTAGAGACTGACGAAATGGGTCTGTGATGTGGAGAATGGTCGATAGAGGTTGGACGGAATGAGTCCATTGTGACCTTAGCGTCTACTGCATGACTCTCATGGCCAAGCGGGCCATTGGGGTAACCTGTACTGAGGACACCATGTGTCCCAGCAGGATGAGGAAGTGGCATGCAGTCTAGCGGTGCTGAGACTGTAACTGGTGTGCGAGAGAAATGAGAGTGAGAGCTCGCTGTCGAGGCAGAAATGCCTTTGCTTGAAGGGTGTCCAAGTCTGCCCCTTTGAAGGACAAAGTTTGAGACGAAACTAAGCAGGATTTCTCATAGTTGAGAAATCCTAGCGAAATCAGAGTGTGTAAGATAAGATGTAGGGATGACAGAGCAGTTTGCTGAGTGGAAGCCCTGATCAACCAATCGTCTAGATAGGGGTAGATGTGAACACCTTGAGTCCTGAGGAAGGCTGCTACTACTAGGGATGTGAATCGTTTTTTGACGATTTAAAATATCGTCCGATATATTTTAAATCGTCAAAAATCGTTAGGGCCACGATACAATACCAATTCCCCCGATTTATCGTCAAAAAATCGTAAATCGGGGGAAGGGGGAGGGCAGGAAAACCAGCACACTAAAACCCCCTAAAACCCACCCCCGACCCTTTAAATTAAATCCCCCACCCTCCCGAACCCCCCCCCAAATGCCTTAAATTACCTGGGGGTCCAGCGGCACACTAAAACACGGCACACTAAAACCCCCTAAAACCCACCCTGACCCTTTAAATTAAATCCCCCACTCTCCCGAACCCCCCCCCCCAAATGTCTTAAATTATCTGGGGTCCGTAGCGGCGGTCCGTAGCTTAAATTACCTCCGTAGCCTTAAATTACCTCCGTAGCGGCGGTCCGTAGCTAAATCGGGGGAAGGGGGAGAGCAGGAAAACCAGCACACCAAATCGTGTAGTCTTCAGCCGGCGCCATTTTGCAAAATGGCCGCCGCAAAATGGCGGCGGCCATAGACCAAAACGATTCAACGCAGGAGGTCGTTCTGGACCCCCGCTGGACTTTTGGCAAGTCTTGTGGGGGTCAGGAGGCTCCCCCAAGCTGGCCAAAAGTTCCTGGGGGTCCAGCGGGGGTCCGGGAGCGATTTCCTGCCGCAAATCGTTTTCCGTACGGAAAATGGCGCCGGCAGGAGATCGACTGCAGGAGGTCGTTCAGCGGGGGTCTGGAACCCTCGCTGAACGACCTCCTGCAGTCGATCTCCTGCCGGCGCCATTTTCCGTACGGAAAACGATTCGCGGCAGGAAATCGCTCCCGGACCCCCGCTGGACCCCCAGGAACTTTTGGCCAGCTTGGGGGAGCCTCCTGACCCCCACAAGACTTGCCAAAAGTCCAGCGGGGGTCCGGAACGACCTCCTGCGTTGAATCGTTTTGGTCTATGGCCGCCGCCATTTTGCGGTGGCCATTTTGCAAAATGGCGCCGGCTGAAGACTACACGATTTGGTGTGCTGGTTTTCCTGCTCTCCCCCTTCCCCCGATTTAGCTACGGACCGCCGCTACGGAGGTAATTTAAGGCTACGGAGGTAATTTAAGCTACGGACCGCCGCTACGGACACCCAGGTAATTTAAGGCATTTGGGGGGGGGGGGTTCGGGAGGGTGGGGGATTTAATTTAAAGGGTCGGGGTGGGTTTTAGGGGGTTTTAGTGTGCCGTGTTTTAGTGTGCCGCTGGACCCCCAGGTAATTTAAGGCATTTGGGGGGAGGGGTTCGGGAGGGTGGGGGATTTAATTTAAAGGGTCGGGGGTGGGTTTTAGGGGGTTTTAGTGTGCCGGCTCACGATTTTAACGATTTTCACGATACTTTACACACCCAAACGGCAACAATACGATTCCCTCCCCCTCCCAGCCGAAATCGATCGTTAAGACGATCGAGGACACGATTCACATCTCTAGCTACTACTACGAGGCACTTGGTGAAGACTCGTGGTGCAGATACCAGGCCGAATGGTAGCACTCGGTACTGATAGTGCTTGGGGCCTACCAGAAATCTCAGAAATTTGCGATGAGCTGGAGGTATCGCAATGTGTGCATACGCGTCCTGGAGATCTAGAGAGCAGAGCCAGTCTCCTCTTTGCAGAAGAGGAAGAAGGGAAGCCAAGGTTACCATCTTGAACTTTTCTTGGTGGAGGTACTTGTTGAGGGCACGTAGGTCCAGAATTGGGGGTAATTAATAATAGTGCAATAGGGAGGGTGTGTGCACATAGTGGGTGCCTAAATGATATGAAAGCAAATATCTATATGTATTAAATGGATATATGCTAACATGTTGATATATTGTAACTTATAACAGTATTTTAGCAATTTATGAAATAAAGGATTGTGATGTGATATGTAGTATAATTCATATTTACTACCCTTATCTATTGATATTAGGACTAATTAGTTTAAGGGTGGATAAGAGTCTCGTGTGCTTATTACCATGTTTGGAAGAATACTCAGAAGGCATCAGAGAGAGTTGGCGAAGGGTCACATGATGCTCCTTGAGTTCCGCCACCGTCCATTGAATCTGTTCGCCAAACAGATTGTCTCCTATGCAGGGCAGATCAGACAATCTGTCTTGTACTACAGGGCGGAAGTCCGAAGACTTAAGCCAGGCCCATCTTCTTGCAGAAATAGCAGCTGCAGATACCCTGGAGGCGGTGTTGAAGATATCATAAGAGGATCTTATTTCATGCTTCCCTGCCTCAAAACTCTTGTGTACCAGGGTTTGAAGCTGTTCCTGGAATTGCTGAGGAGGGGACTCTGCAAAGTCCTGTATCTGCTTGAATAAGACCCTACTATATTGGGTCATATAGAGCTGGTAAGAGGCGATCTGAGAGATGAGCTTTGAACACTGGAAGACACGCTGGCCAATGGCATCCGGGAATTTCTGGTTCTTACCTGGGGGGAAGGAGGGGTGGGGTTTTGAGTGTCATGTCCTCTTTTGGGCAGATTCAACAACCACAGATTGGTGATCCAGGTGAGGTTTCTGGAACCCTGTGGCTGACTGTACCAAGTAAGTGGTATCTGCCTTTCGGTTGACTGGGGCTACAGAACCAGGGTGTTCCCAATTCTTTTTGAAAAGATCCAGAAGAACCTGGTGAATAGGGATGGAGGTTATTTCCTTGGGAGCATCCAGGAATTGTAACAGCTCCATCATTTGGTACCTATCATCTTGCTCAGTCTGCAATTGGAAGGGAACCAATACAGACATTTCCTTCACAAAATTTATGAAGGACAATTCCTCTGGAGGAGAACGCTTCCTACTTTCAGTAGGAGAAGGTGGCGATGGTAAATCATTGGTGTCTTGAGATGAATCGTCAGTCCAGGTGTCATAGGGATCAGCACTTGCCCCTCTAGAAACCTGAGAAGGATGGGACGATGGTATTCCTGAAGGTCCCGGTTTAGGTTCTGAAGGCATCGAGGGAAATACTGGAGGCACCAATGAAGGCATCGAGGGCACCGGTGCAGGCATCAAGGGCATCAGATGGATCGGTGGTGCCGATCGGCGCATCGGCATCGATGGTTGGGGCATCGGCAGGACTCCCGATGGAGGAATGCAGAACGGTGTTTCTCCTCCTGATGACAGGGTAAGCGGGGAAGGCACCGGAGCCATCGGTGACCCAGGATCCATCAGTGGAAAAGCGGCTATAAGCGCTTCCATCTTCGAGAGCAGCGGTGCCAATGCTGCTGGAATGGGATTGATGGTCAGTTCCATGACCGTCACCGATTTCGGCACGGAGAACTTGGAGTTTGTGCACCTCCTTATCGATGGCCTTCTGAACCATCCAGTCCAGTTCTTCACAGAGACCTGGAGCAAGCAGCCCCGGTTCCGGAAGGGAAGAAGGAGGTAGAGGCATAGCCGGAGGGGCCACTGTTAAAGGCGGAGTCGTGGTTCCCGATACCCATCCAGATGAGTGTTGCCTTGGTAACCCGGTCACAGAAAGGGTCGATGCCTTTTCTGGACGGGGTTTCTTCGATGGTGGCTCGGACGTTGGCGAGGTCGATGATTGTCCTTCTTCGATGGTCTGAGACTTCCGGTGTCGATGCCGATGTTTCTCTCTATGATCACCTCGATCCTGAGGGAGAGTAGAGGTAGTTGAAGGCCAATAAGTCATCAACGCCGGACCGTCACCGGCCGGTGGCCGATACTGGTGCGAAGTGGACGGTGCCAGTTCAGACGACGTTGATGCAATAGAAAGCGTTGGAGTTTGAGAACAGAAGAGAAGTTCCATTTTCTCCATTCTGGCCTTGCGACCTTTTGCTGTCATTAAGGCACATTTGGTGCAAGTCAGGACATCATGCTCATACCCGAGACACATTACACAGACTTTATGAGGGTCTGTTATGGGCATGATGTGAGTACAGTCCGGGCACCGACGGAACCTCAATGCCAAGGCCTTTGAAAAATGGAGCCGCGGTGCAGTCGACGGCCAGTAGGCCGCTAGGGCCAAACTCGATGGGAATCGACCGAGAATGGGTAAAAAACTTACCGGAGTACCGCGGAGTCAAAAATTCGAAAGAGAGACCCTACTGGGGTTTGAAAGTTTTTAGTAATTCCGTGAGGAAAATTCCTGTCAGGAATCTCTGTGGAGCTCCTTAACCCACGTGGCTACTGCTGCGCGGAAAAAAGAAGACTGAAGGGGGATCCCTGCTGGCTGCAGGTTTAGTGCCATCCTGGGCATGCCCAGTAGGTACCAGTCAAAGTTCTAGAAACTTTGACAAAAGTGTTCCGTGATTGGGCTCCATCCTGTGATGTCACCCATATGTGAGGACTACCATCCTGCTTGTCCTGTGAGAATGTACATTTAAGCATATGCTCTTTAATGTTCAGTGAGTTGTGTTGTTTGTAAACCAAAAAAAGTATGCTAAGTTCTGATTAGCTTAACCGAGTGCACAAAAATTGTATTATATGTTAATGAGATTGTAAATTGGGTTTAACATGGTTATTTCATTAAGAAACCATTTCAAATTTTCAGCTGAATTCATAGTCCCCTGATATGGACTGTGTTTCATAGACTGCGTCTGGAGGGACCAATGGTACAGGAAAAGATTGAACAGAATTCTTGTACCTATTGTCATCAAGATTTGCTCCCTCCCAACACAGTCCACCAAACACGATCTGTTATGGGGGGACCATGAATTCAGTAGAAAATTTGAAACTGCTATCTTGATGAAAATATTAAAAGCTCTGTCTTTGAACAGCTCTAACATGTTTGCCACATCTTATTTTGTATGCTTATTGACTTGGTGAATTGGTTCTCCACCTACACCCTTTATGTTTAAAGTGGTTATCACAACTTCATTTCCTATGTATTATACTGTAGAGATGTGAATCGTGTTCCAGATCGTCTTAACGATCAGGTTCGGCTGGGGGGGGGGGGGGGGGGAATCTGATCGTTAAGATATGTGAATTGGAATCGTTTCCGATTCCAATTCACATCGCTAATTTTTTTTTTAGGGAGGCCCGCGCCGCTAAAAAAAAAACCCACCCGACCCTTTAAATCGATCCTCCTTAACCTCCCCCACCCTCCCGACCCCCCCAAAACCTTTGAACATTACCTGGTGGTCCAGGGGGGGCCTCGGGGGACGATTTCCCATTCCCAGGCATTAGCTGCGCTAAAAAAAAATGGCGCCGATGCCCCTTTGCCCTTACCATGTGACAGGGTATCCGTGCCATTGGCCGGCCCCTGTCACATGGCAGGAGCACTGGATGGCCGGCGCCATCTTTACTCATCAGCCCCTATTATAGGTAAGGGCAAAGGGGCATCGGCGCCATTTTTTTTTAGCGCAGCTGATGCCTGGGAACGGGAAATCGTCCCCCGAGGCCCCCCCTGGACCACCAGGTAATGTTCAAAGGTTTTGGGGGGGTCGGGAGGGTGGGGGAGTCAATTTAAAGGGTCGGGTGGGGTTTTTTTTTATCGGGCCATCGGCGCCATTTATATTAGTGGCAGCCAAAATGGCGCCGATGGCCCGAGAGCGGGAGATTGCGCCGGGACCCCCCCCATTGGACCACCAGGTAATTTAGCATTTTGGGGGGGTTCGGGAGGGTGGGGGAGGGTAAGGAATTGGTTTTAAAGGGTCGGGGTGGGTTTAGGGGTTGTTTTGGTGTGCCGGTTTTCCCGCCCTCCCCCAAATAATTCCCGTGCCCTATTTAACGATTTAGGACAATTTATGACGATAAATCGGGGGCATTTGTATTGTATCATGCACTCTGATGATTTAGGACGATTTTAAAATTATCTGACGATAATTTTAATTGTTCAAAAATGATTCACATCCCTATTATACTGCATTAAAACATACACTGCTTACTGTTTTTTAATGCACACATTTTAACTACCCACATGGAGCTGAAGTAAAATTCATAGCACAATTCTGGTAGTGGCAGCCTGTGATAGACGGGTGGCACAGATGTGCTGGGTGAAGCTAATCACTGGCTGCCTGATGTAAAGCTATAAAAGGAAACATTTTACACATGCTACTCTACAAATACCTGGGCTTGTCAAGTTACTGAGCTTGTTATATTTTCTTGCCTCTGGGTCTTTTCAAAATACAGTAGTGGTAGTTGATAGAAAGGATCAGTCTTTATTCTCAAGACGTTTTAGCCCAAGTACTACAAGCCATGAAAAGACAGCTAGCAAAGTATATAACAGGAAAAGTTCAAGTGTGCACTGTGTGACTTTGCTGCCTTACCAAATGTGATGGGTGCTATTGATTGCACACATGTTGCTCTGCAATCACCTCATGAACGAGAAGTGAGATCCTGCATTTGTAAGCACTCAATGTACAAGTGATAGGCAATGTGCAAATACACATTCTGAATGTGGTGGCCCAAGTAGATAGAGTCATTCTGATACTTGTTTATCCTATCATTCTCAGCCATTGGCAAGAAATCTGATGATGGTAAATATGGAGCTGGGTGGCTGCCAGGTAAATATTGTACTTGCTATGTTAATGACCAATAATTTATATCCTATGAATGCTAGTTTCTTAGCCTGTCTTGGCCTTGGTAGAGGATTTTGATTCCCAGTTTCTACCAGAGACCACGATATTGATATTATTTTGAAATATTTTGCACACACACGAAGCATGTTGTATTTCTCTGCTTTTTCTCTAAAGTCACAAGTACACACTGCAATATATAGACACATGACTACTAACAACCCCAAAAGATTGGCATTCATACCATTAACCTTCATTGTTTTTTATAGGTGATGCAAAACATAAATGTAGACCATGGTTCCTTCTTCCTGTAGCTGTGCCGCATGCAACTGCAGAGAGAAAGTGCAAGTAGGCACACAAATACACTAACTCTCTGTCATTGAGTGATCATTAGTCCTGTTATAACAGCTGATTCAGATATTTGAATGACTCAAGTGATGCATTACATTATTCTCTGCAAATATGTGGCTGGTACATTGCTTGCTTGCTTGTTGTATGCTTCACAACTTTGCAGTCAGGCATGGTGTGCCAGCAGACATAAATCCTGATCTTGAGAAAGATCCCGTGTACCCCTGCTGCTACTGCTCGTGACACTACAGTGCTATAGTAGGGTAATTGCGGACTTCTTCTCATGTAAGAATTTCTAAGAAGTCTGTAACTCCCTGCAAATGCAGAACACACCCAAACGTACACTGATAACTTACGTACCCTACTTGTCCCTTTGCTTCTCTGAATGCTGCTGTCTTGCTTTCCATACTTCATGTGCACAGAAAATGTGGAAGGAACCTATGAAGAGCGGTTAGGCTAATGAAGCTGTCTATTTTATTTAGGCCAGCAGAATGAACCAACTCACATTATAGTAGTTGATGACAGATAAGACCAATTCACACATTCTATCTGCCCAGTTTTACTAGTAATGACAGATCACAGGGCTTCACGTTTTGAAGAAGGGCAAAATGCTAAAGATTAGGTGAAGTTAAATGGAATGCAATGATGGACTGAAAGAATAACACAACTTTGATATGTGAATAGGTGGTAACTTGAAAATAAAGTTTGCGTTCTGAGCCTTTTTTCTTGGTTATTATGGGAGGGATGTTAAAGCCCAATGAGTGTGCAGGCTGAGAGGCACATGGAGGGCATCCATGTGACACAATTCTAATGTAAAGGGATTGGGAAGACATAGCAAGGAAGAAGGACTGAAAGTGAATGGTACTGCAAATGAAAAAACAGAACACTTTATCAAAATACAAACAATACTGAATGACATGTTACACACAATACAAGGCTGCACACATCATAAAGTAAACACAGGGATGTGAACAAAAAATAATAATGCCTCAGTCTTTCAGTGGTAATGCATTCTTAAATTACATAGAAGTGATGCTATGATTAGAAGTGTTTGAAGTGGAGAGTCTTGGAGAGAGCAGTGACGTTTGCCCAAAGTCGAGTCTGTGGGTTCGAAAAGCTGCAATAAGAGTAGAAGGAACACAATTTTTGCTCAGTAACTCAGAATTTCCCAAATTCATATGTTAGTGAAAGGTGGAAGGAAGGCTAAACGACTACCAGCATAGTTAAAAGGTAAGGTGAGGTGAGAGAAGCTATAATATCTAAAAGAACATCTTTTAAGAAATGAAAAAGGGATCCGAATGATGAAAACAGGAAACAGCACTGGCAAGTCAGATGCAAAGCATTGATAAGGAAGGCAAAGAAAGAATTTGAAAAGAAGCTTGCCTTGAGAGCAAAACCCATAATAAAACCTTTTTCAGATACATTTGTGATAAAAAGCTTATAAGGAAGTCGGTTGGACCATTAGATGATCAAAGGGTAAAAGGGGCACTTAGGGATGACAAAGCCATAGCAGAGAGATTAAATTAATTATTTGCTTCACTTGAAGATGTAAGAGATATACCCATGACAGAAATGATATTCAAAGGTGATGATTCAGAAGATCTGAAACACATTTCTGGAAAATGTACTAGGGCAAATTGATATACGAAAGAGTAGCAAATCACCTGGACCAGTTGATATACATCCCGGAGTGCTGAAAGAACTGAGAAATGAGCTTGTGGATCTGCTATTGGAAATTTGTAAACTATATGTAACATCATATATGGTAACTGAAGACTGGAGGGCTGCCAGTGTAACACCAATTTTTAAAACAGGATCAAGGAGTGATCCAGGAAACTACAAACCAGAGTCTGACATCTGTGCCAGGCAAAATGGTAGAAACTATTATAAAGAACAACATTGCTGAACATATAGATCGGCATAGTTTAATGGGACAAAGCCAACATTGATTTAGCCAAGAGAAGTCTTGCCTCACAAATTTGTTACATTTTTTTTAGGGTGAAAATAAACATGTGGATAAAAAGTGAGCCAGTTGATATAGGGGTAGATTTTCAAAGGGGTACGTGCGTAGGATACACGCGTACCCCCCGAAAACCTACCCCAAACCCCCCCTGCGCACGCCGAGCCTATTTTGCATAGGCTCGGCGGCACATGCAAGCCCCGGGACACACGTAAGTTCCGGGGCTTGCATGGAGAGGCCTGCCGGGGGGCGTGCCGGGGGGCATGGCGGTCGTGACGCGGCGTTTCAAGGGCGTGGCGACGCGACGTTTCGGGGGCGGCGCCGTGGGCGTGGTTTCGGCCCGGGGGCATTCCGGGGGCATGGCCGCGCCCTCTGGAACAATGCCCGGGTCAGGTGATGGCGCGCCAGCGGACTGCTGGCGCGCGCAGATTTACATCTGCCTCCGGCAGGCGTAAATCCAGCGATAAAGGTGGGGGGGGGGGGTTTAGATAGGGCTGGGGGGGTGGGTTAGGTAGGGGAAGGGAGGGGAAGGTGAGGGGAAGGTGAAAGAAAGTTTCGGAGGGATAGGAGGCAGGCTGTGTGGCTCGGCACGCAAACTGCCCAAAATTGGCAGCCTTGCGCGCGCTGATCCCGGATTTTAATGGACCGCGCGTATCTATTGAAATTCCGCGTACTCTTGTTCGTGCCTGGTGCGCAAACAAAAGTACGCGTTCGCGCTAAATTATAAAATCTACTCCATAGTGTATTTGGACTTCCAGAAAGCATTTGACAAAGTCCCTCATGAGAGACCTCTTAGGAAATTAAAAGGTCATGAGATAGGGGGCAGTGTCCTGTTGTGGATTGCCAACTGGTTAAAAGATAGAAAACAGAGTCGGGCTAAATGGTACATTTTTCCAATGGAAAAGGTTGAATATTAGAGTGTGCCAGGGATATGTTCTGGGTCCATTACTTTTTAATATATTAATAAATGACCTGAAAATGGGACTAACAAGTGAGGTGATCAAATTTGCCGATGACAAAACATTATTCAAAGTTGTTAAATCACAAGAAGATTGTAAGGAATTGTAAGATGACCTTGCAAAATTGGGAAACTGGGTATGCAAATGGAAAATGAAATTTAATATGGACAAGGGTAAAGTGCTGCACTTGGAAAAGCATAACCTAAATTACAGCTACATAATGCAAGATTCCACATTAGGAGTAACCACTTAGGAAAAGGATCTAGGTGTGTCATTGTTGAAAATATGTTGAAATCTTCTGCTCAGTGTGCAACAGCAGCCAAGAAAGCAAACAGAATGCTAGGGATTATTAGGAAAGGAATTGAGTATAAAACAGAGAATATCATAATTCCTAACATATGCATAATGCTTATTGACACCGAGCAAAATAATGCCATGATGGGTATGTGTTCTGTGAATCTCCCAATTTACTTCATATTTTTTATGCAGGGTTTTTTTTATTAATATTACCGTGAATGGCTCTACATTTATTTATTTATTTGTTTAACATATTTTATATACCATCATTCGGCTTCATTATAAAGCCATCATAACGGTTTACAAACATGTTAGAGGTTACAGACATGTTAATATTAATAGAGAGACATCCATTCACAAAGATTAATTTTTAAGTGTTTAAATATATCCAGTACTACGGATTGCACGAAGGGGTGCACAAAGGGGAGTGCCCCTTTGTCGTGCGATGCCTGGTGGTATGGCGCCGTTAATGGACCATCGGCATCCTCAGTGACGTCAGGGGGGCGTGTCTAGCGATCGGGACTCTCTCCTCACGCTTCCCTCTCATTTTCAGATGAATTCTCTGCCATTTTTATTCTTTTCTTATGGCTTACATTGTGGGAAACCTTCTATAAATTAGAGAAAATGTTTACAAAGTACTTTGTCAATGATATGAGCATGATAATGATATACCCTACCAGCAATTTGCAAATATTAAAGAACACAAGAAAAGCAAAAAATCTGGAATTTGAAAGCCAAGGTAATTTAGTGTTTTTCTGAGAGGCATTTCAAAGTGCATTTGTGATTGTACAGAGAGCAGGCTTGCTATTTCTAATCAAATATTTCTATGTCAATAAGTTTGTTCATGTTTCTAGCTTTTTCATGAAAGAAAAAAACAGAGAAAGACAAAAGGCCCTGTTTGTGCCCAACATTAGTTCAAGGTGCTCTGGAGGATACAGGTTTGCACAATAGATAACAAATTCTGAAAAGTCAAAGGGCAGTGAAGCAGTCACATTATGATTACAGGCCAGCTGCAGTTAGGTAAAGAAATGTGACCTTCCAGAGTGCCGATTACAAGGATTGACATGCAGGGGCTTTACTGCACTCATGTCACTGTCGGACCACTTCCTTGTTCCGTGCTTTCTGAACGAACATTAATTTATTATAAATCTCTCATGTGCCGTCTGTACTTAAGATTCCTGCTGTGGGCAAAGCATAGAAGAAAATCCTTAGTGACTGACAATCAAGTCCTTAGCTATTTGCTGCAAGCTTGATTTTGGGAGAATGGTGGCTTCATCCCTAACTGGTTCATAAATAGGATGAAGCCACCATCATCTGAAGCATACAAGTAAGTTAAATGGATGATTTGACATTACACAGCATTGGTTTTATTAACAGCCACTGATTTTATCATAGGCTTTCTTAGGCATAAAACTTGCAATGTCAATCATGACAAAGCAGGTATGCATTAACAATCTGGCACCAATCTGGCTCCCTAGAAAGTTGTCCAGGGAGCCTTAGCAACAAATCACTAATGATTAATGACAAACTGCAGGTTATTAAAAAAAATGACTGATTTCCATTCCTTTGCTAATGAGTCAATGAAAGATCAACAACTGGGCTCTCGTTTTTGAAGACACCACACATTAACCTTAAGAAAAAAATGATTATCCAATTAGCATGCTGGGAGTCAATCTCCTATTCAGGGTTGGTTTTAATAATTAGGAGACAGGTGGATTCTCAGAGCACTTGTCCCAGCAAGTAGCTAGTTTCTGGCAGTAATGGTTTGAAATGCTTTTTGACAAATACGTCTATCATGTTTTTAGCATTAAATTACTCCCGCAAGTGTTCGTGCTTATAATTACATTTAACCAAAACCGTGGCTACCTACAAATACATAGACAATTCTCTGAGAATTTGCCCATTGAGAAGTAGAGGAAGGCAAAATGAACAGCACATGACCACCACTGTTGTTCATTTGATTGTACTGAGTGACAATTTGTGATCATCGTATTGCATTTTCATAGACAATGAGAACTGCAGTGTTTTATCAAGCAACTAACTGCCTAGCACAATAGTTCTCAACCCTGTCCTTGATGCATGCTTAACCTGTCTATTTTTCAGAATAGACACAATAAATATGCAAGAGATGCATTTGAACTATTTAGGACCTAGTGTCTACAGCTCAGTCTCATGCATATTCATTGTTGTTATACTGATAACCAGACTGATTAGATGTGGCTCCAACATATGAGTGGGAAATACTGGTCTAACATAAAATATCAGACCTTGCAGTTCTTTCCAAGTAATCTTTTAATTACTGTTACAAAATCTTTTTGCCAACTCTTACTCTGGTCCTCAAAACCAACTAACAGAACTGGTTTTTCAGGATATCTGCATGCACACAGGACTGCAAATATTTATTTATCTACTTTTCTTATTTGCCTTTACAGTGATAGCTCAAGGTGAATTACAATAATTCAAATAGATAATATTAAACATAAAATACAAACAATAATGGTATTAGCAAATATAATACACATAAAATAAAAAAAATAAATGTAAAGGAGCAGATTTTCAAAGCTGGCCACATAAGTAACTCAGGGGGTCAAATTGCATTAGGTGCTTAATGTAATACAATCTGTCATGGGATTTAACTATACCTTTTTTTCCTGGCATTATTGCTTTGATAGCTCTGTGTTATGGCTGAATCAGGATTTTCAATAAATGAGAGAGAGAGAGAGAGAGAGAGAGACTGTTTATAAGAATCTGTCTCCTATAAGTAAACTATTTATACCACTGTAAAAGTGGAAACTAATAACTTGGGGTGAGGTTTTGATGGTGGGCTACATTTTTTGTGGACATTTTACGTGCACAGTCAGATGTATGAACAGCACAGTTACCATCAGTAAAGACTGTATGTGATTTGGAGTGATAAAAGGTATAAAAATATTAGATTGTACAATGTACTCTCAACCTAGCTTGATGAACGTTCTACCTAACTGCTATCAAGCTAGGTCAAGAGTACAATTACTCTAACCTCACCCCTTTTTTTTTTATCATGGGCAGTATTTTCATGAAAATTATAGCAAAAATGATTCAGTTAGAACTAATCCAGCTAAATTATGATGTATATTCAGCAGCATAGGAAAGCTGCTGAATAGAAAATGTATATGTGCACACTCCACTGGATAAGTCTTTCTGGCTAAATTTAGACCTGCTTAATAGGGCGTCTAAAGTTAGATGTAAACTTATCCGTCTAAATCCGAATATTGGTAGTTGGCTGTATGAGTTATGCAGCTAACGTGCTCTGCTCCGATTCACTCAGAACACGCCTACTTTTTGTGTGTGTAACTATTAACCTATAAGGGACTTATACAGCTAAGTGGCTGCCGCTAAACATAGACATATTTTCAGAGGTGCTACTTAGCCATATAAATCCCACTTATCCGACTAATTAGGGCTGAACACGTTTGAATATCTACCCCCAAAGTTTTAAAAAATCACCAATAAATATACATCAAACAAAATAAAATAATTTTCCATACAATGTATAATATAAAACACATGTTAAAACAGGAAAATAAACAGTTATATTTAAAAGAAAAAACCAGATCAGACATTTAAAGTCTAAACTAAAATCTAATAATTTTATCCAAGAAATATCATAAAATATAAAACCGGATTAAAAATCCACAGAATGAAGAAAGAACTTTAGAGAAGATGCCTTTATATTTTTACCTAAATTTCAGATATTTCTTCTTCAGTCTTAAGGTTAACAGTAGTGAAGTCCATAAATGAGGAGGCAGGAATGAGAAACACATTTCCCTTGTTCTTTCTAAGAGCATTCTTTTTTTTTTTTTTTTTTTTGTGAAGGTAATTTTAAAAGTTCCTGCTGGGATGACCATAAAGCATGGACAAGCTGAGATGGCATCCTTCTATGTAAAGCTTTGAATGTTAAGCAAAGAATCTTAAATCGTATTTTTGAAGTTATTGGCAGCTAGTTTAATTCCTACAAAAGTGGGGGCTCGCATGGTCAATTTTACCTTTACCAAATCCTGGCAGCTGTGTTTTGGACTAATTGCAACCTGTGAATTGAATGTGAGGAGAGATTGTGAAACAAGGCATTGCAATATTCCGAATGGCTTAGGACCAGCGTATGAACCAAAGTTTTCAAATCTGCTTTATCGAAAAATGGCCAAAGATGTTGGATAGAATGCAAATAATAGAAAGAACCCTGAACAAGGTAAGATTATATATATGGAATGTTTAAAAAGAGTCAAATTTAATGCCTAACGTTGTTACCACTTCTTTTAGTTTAATAGTAGATCTTGCCATATTGGAAGCCAGTAACTCAGAATTTTTTATTTCTAGAAAACCAAACAACTTCTAACTGGGTTTATTTTAAGTTTCTCAGTAAAGAGCCAGTTTCTAAAATTAGATAAACAGGCATTCAAATTTTTTTTTTTTAATTTTTAATTTATTCTATTTCAAAATTATACAAGACAATCTTGATAGAAATGAAAATTGAAATGGAAAATTACAAATCAAGAAAAGAAAAGGACAGAAACCACCAATCAATATGTTGCACTTCCTGGCCACGTACGCTCTGCAGCCGGGCCTGCTCACCTCTCTCAACCATCCACAAGCACAGGCCTCCCTTCCGCTGCCGGTCCCGGCCACCCTCGTTGCTCCACTCTGCCCGCGACGGCTCTGGCAGAGTCACAGGGCCTCTCAGCGGAGTTCCTGTCGGGGCTCCGCGTCCAGCGTCTCCTCGGCCCCACCCCTAGGCACACGCGCGGCCAGCGTCACAGCATTTAAAGGGCCAAGCATGGGAAAACAGGACCTGACGCTCCCCGATGACGTATCCTTCCCTCAGTATATAAGGCAGGGCTCAGACCCGTGATCCCTGCCTTGGTAATCGAGTCGATCATGTTGTGATAGCAAGTTTGCCTTCCTGTTCCTGTGTCTTGTTCCAGCGTTCTCCTGTTCCTTCGTCTCCCCAAGTAGTACCATTCGGACTGTCTTCTTGGTACTGACCTCTGCCTGTTTCTTTGACTACGTTTCACCGCCGCCTGGATTTGACTTTTGCCTGTTTCTCAACCACGTCTGAATGCTGCATGGAACTGACCTCTGCCTGTCCACTGACCACATCTGCATGCTGCCTGGAACTGACCTCTGCCTGAATATCGACCACGTCTGACCGCCGCCTGGATCATGACCTTTGCCTGACTGAATATCCATGGACTGACCACTGGTATTGACCCCTGCTTTGGCTGACTATGCTATCCTTGATTCTGGCCTTGATCCTTGCTCTCCATTCAGAAACTCTGTTCTGGCCTTCTCTGGCTCCTGAACACCCTGACCTGAACATCGACTGTGTACCCTTCTTTGTGGTGGGCACACCCCTGAACTTTACCTCTCGTGGATCCTGCGAGGCCCACCTAACTGCCCGGGTAACCAAGGGCTCAACCTGAGGGAACCCAAGATTGCTATTGGTCAGCTCCAGCTAGCCTCTGTCTCCTCCTGTGCTCCGTCTCCTGGTGGCAGGCGCTCTTTGGGTTTGACCAGGGAGCCTACCAATCCTGCACCAGGCCAAGGGTCCACCTCCCAGTGCAACAGGTTGCCAAGGCCATGGACTCGGCAGAGTCTCCCACCATATGGACCATCATGGGTCTGACTGCCCATTGATGCATACACACAGGCCTACAGGTTGCGAGTAATCACTCAAGAGGTATTTCTTCCCCTACACACCCAGATTGCCAGAGAGCGACACAGATACCCAGACATACTTATAGTAAGACCCACACAATGACAGTAAGTGAGAGACAAACACACCCAACAACCAGACCGTCATAAACCATAGCAAGTCAGAAAGCCCATAGACAGGCACAGTGATGAGCACATACCATATATACAGGCTGGTGCAGAGATGTGCTGTTAAGTGAAAGCACAGGTGGAGCAGGTCTGGAACCCTCATATTGTGACGGATACTTAACTGCTGATGCAGCAAGCAATTTTATCCTTATAAAACCAAAAAAGACTCTAATTTAAGTTCTTCTTATTGGCCTAAATGTGAACTCTATGCTCATGATGCCATAACATTTCAGTGAGCAGAGGTGGATGCCCACACATCCATTTAATGGGAGCAAGTTGTGGTTTACTTTGGAAGCACACTTGATAACCTCCCAAACCACTACATTACCCTTTCAGCTGCCACTTTGCCTCATACACACTGACCAAGACAGAGAATTGGTGAGTAAAATAAAAATACAGATGTAAGAAGCCAAAACCACTCTGCTGAGCTCTCTTCCACGCAATGGGAAAGACTAGCTAATGACAAACGGCAAAGTAGTGTCGCACAACACTTTGCCAAAGCTGGCTGCCAGTCCGTGTGGTCTTTCCAGCTTGTGCAGGGGGACATGGGGATTCTCAGGTAGATCTCAAACAAGGTCACCTGGGATGCTATAACATAGAACAAGATTATGCAGACAAGCACTATCTCTGTTACTTTGGCTAGGGGCTTACATTAAAACTCCTGCCGTTTTCTCCATCAGTGAAATCTACATTTTAGAACTCCAAAGCTATGTTCTATGAAAGAGCAGGGAGAAGATAAGGGCTCATTGTGCCTTGTCTCTGTTGATGTGCTGGGAACTGCAACAGGTGTGAGGAGCCAGGTCCTACTACCATGTCCCAAATTTATTGCGGCAAAGACAGAATGACTGCATCGCTCACACTATAGTTACTTAATACTTTGTTATATCACTGCCAACCCTCAACATGCTATAAGATACTAGAAGTTAAGCTATAAACTATAGCTTGACAGGAGCCTTAAAAGGCTGTTTCTGAACCCAAAGCCTATGCAACCTTTTACTTTTACTATATGTATGCTATAGCATTTTGTTATGTTGAGTCAGCTCTTTATGAATGGAAAACTGCATCTGAGTTTTCTATACAATGTGCATGTCACTCAAAAGCAAGCAATCTCTACCTATTTCTAGCACTACCATAACACTGAAACTGTATGTCAAAGCTGCCACTCTTGTCATTATAGAAAAACATCAACCTCATGGTATGATTGTTCATGTCTCTGGCTGTTTTACAGTATGAACTCCAGAGATACACATTTGTCAGGCATGACACAGTGAATAGGATTGGCCCAAAATACACATCCCACAGCTTCAATTGAACTCGTGTATCCCTCTGATGGTCAAGACAAACAGTGGCTGACATCCTGGCTGTCAGAGCACAAGCAATGCAAACAGGATACCATTATGGGCATTATTAGCTGAGGGCTGACAGATCACTAATAGGGCACACCTGACCTGGGAGTCCCTGCCCTGTGGATCCAAAAAGGTTTTGGTTGACAAGTGATATTTCAATAAGTTCAAGAGAAAGAGTTCAGACAGCCACTTGCTTAAAGTTGACAAGTTGAAAGTCTGTAGTCCTCGGTCACACACTGACCTTAGTGGAAACTGCATTGTATGGGCATGCAACATTATTAGGCCTCTACAGCATCAAGAGAGTACACTGACCCTGCTACTATGGCTTCTAAACAAATGTACAAGCCACTTGTCATCTAACTGTTGCAGTCATATTCCTGTCAGCGCCCTCCCCCCCCCCCCCCCCTGCTATTTGCTATAAATACATAGCTAGAGAGAGATGATAGAAAGAAGCATAGCTCTTATTTATTAGACAACAGTCACCATAGAGGCTATCTGAACAATTTGAAGCACAGCCGAGATTGCCTAAGTATAAAGGAGTCATGCGCAGCTCCCGGGTACCTGGCGACCACATCAGGGATGTACTGTCAAGCTTCACAGAACCCTTGAACACTGATGGAGTGGAAGAGTTTTCTGTTGCAATAGATATCCTCCCTGCAATGGGGTGGGATGATGGCTATGTGAGTGCAGTCAATAGCATTGGAATAGAATAGAATTGGAAAGTTCACTATGGCAATCATATTGGAAAGTTCACTATGGCATAAACAGATTAAACACCTGTCTTCAAATCCAGGAAGTCCTGCCTTTCATGAGGGAATCTTATATACTGATCAATTTGGCTACATCCAGCTCTTATGTTCTGGCCCAGACAGTGGGACAAAGATGTTTGGGACATTTCCCTAATGACCCCCAACTGTTGTTTGGAATGAGCCAGATGCCATAAAATGCAGGATGCACAATAGTTTGGTGAGGCCTGGTATAATGTGGGACCTTTCTGTGACTGAATCCAGCTCCCCTCTGAGTTCTTGATATAATTCCATTATAGGCTATCTGAGCTCTCAGGCCACCTCTTAACCACATGTTCTTCTGGCATCTCCATAAACATGGTGCGGGGATGAAAGATGAGATCCCTGTACCACCTACATGCACTCCTGCAAGGCAAATCCTATTGTGGGCCATCCCACTCCACTAAACCGACCTGATATGGTATTCAACCTTGAAGGTCGGTATAGAAAAAATGTTAAATAAAATAAATAAATAGCAGGGCTTGCGGCTCTGGCTCTGGTGCAAATACTTCCCTAGGAGGCATTTGAACCTCCCTTCCCTGTTGTTGTTGGAATTCATTACCCAAATCCATCCGACTTATTTCTACCACCAACGAACTCAAAAAAGCCCTTAAAACCCATTTATGTTCCATTGCCTTCAATAAGATAAATCAGCCATAAATTCTTTCCAGTTCTCTCTCACTGCCTGTTTCAATTATACTCTAACTTGAGCCTTTATACCTTTTTTCTCCTAATTGTATTTTTTGAAACTTTTAAAACTTATTTTATTGTATTTCATATTCTTTTATCTTTTGATGAAACTGTAAACCGCTTAGTTCACATTTTGTTCGTATAGGCGGTATACATAAACTTTTAAATAAATAAATAAAATAAAAAATAGTTTTTGTTGTTGTAGAGCAGCCTGAAGCACTCAGTATCTCACTACTAATAGTCTTCCACCTAACATTCTGGCTTTAGGAAGACAGGGCAGGTAACAAAAGGGAGTTTTATTAGCTCACCAGGGATGTGTAGGTGTGTTAGACAGAAGGCCTCATTTTATCCCATGCAATAATTTCCGCTGTCCTGTAATTACAGCCGCTAGGGTGAGATAAAAACTTTTTTGCCACCCTACCACAAAAAAGAGGTGTTATTTTCCATGTTAAATCCAGCATTAGTATGCAATATTTTACTGTGAAATGCAATTGGGAGTCCTTCATTTGCAAAATGTCCTTGATTTTGCATACTCATTATAATATTTAAATACTACCACATGTTACGATAAGCATAGCTTATTAGTATCGCTTTATCATGTCTAGACCATGTTTAGGGCACAATGATGTACATGAAGCAATAATGTGGTTTTATAAACTAATTAATCAGGTGATAAAACATTTAATCTTACATGCCTGGTCAGTTAGAAGACTCTATATAAAGGAAAAAACCTAGTAAAGACATTTCTAATTAAAATACAGTGTTATTGCAATATTAATTAAGAAAACCAGAATAATATTCAGTAGGATGAAAATCAACATCATTTGCCAATTTTAATGTTGAAAATGTTTACAACATTTTTGAAAACACATCTGTGTTTAATGATCTCATAGGTTCATAATCTAAAAAACATTGTCATATGCTGTCTTTCTAAATCTAAAGGAAGGCTCTGCTCAAAAAAACTTATCCAGTAAATGTACTTAGGGTCTGATTCAGCCGAGCAGGTTATTCAAGGCATGGCTTAAAAACTCTAGCCTTCTTAGAAGAAAGGCATTATGATGGTAACTTTAAAATGGGCTTACAGTAGCCCATACAGGCTCATATGGGCACGCGAGCCGACATACGCTGAAATTTTAAATCATGAGCGCAGTTAAGTGCAAATGATTTTAAATATGCATATCGAGCATATGTGTGTGTTCCTAATTTTTTTTTTTATTTTATTTATGCATTTTCATATATAAACAAAGATAACTTCAAAATGAATACAGAACAGAAAAATTACATCATAAACTAATTATCTCACCTATAATATTTCTTCTGACATTCATTTCTTAGACTAATTTTTACGAAGTAAAATCCTCATGAAATAATATGAAACAGAGCAATATTTGAGGACAATTCTGGGAGATTACTTTCAACCAGATGTACAACTGAAAAGTAAGATTACAGACAGGCATCAATTTGTATAGCCTCTGGTTCTACAGCCACATTCTCTTGGGGTTGTGAATCCAAAAATACCCACGTCAAAAAATACAAATTTGTTTTGCTGAAAAACCACTTCACATTTACAAGGAAATTTCAATTTCATTTTCCCTCCCCTTGCTTCTACCTCAATTCTTAACCCAAGAAATGTTTTTCTTCTATCTTGCGACTGCTTGGACAGATCAGGGTACATCCATATTCTGCCACCAAGGAATAAGGCCAACCTATTTCTCATATAGGATCTAAAAACTATGGGGTAGATTTTCAGAGCCCTGCTCGCCTAAATCCGCCCAAAACCGGGCGGATTTAGGCGAGCAGGGCCCTGCGCGCCGGGAAGCCTATTTTACATAGGCCTACCGGCGCGCGCAGACCCCGGGACTCGCGTACGTCCCGGGGTTTTCGGAGGGGGGCGAGTCGGGGGCGTGTCGGGGGGCGGGCCCGGTCGTCGCGGCGTTCCGGGGGCGTGTCGGCAGCGTTTTGGGGGCGGGTACGGGGCGTGGCTACGGCCCGGGGGCGTGGCCGCGCCCTCCGTACCCGCCCCCAGGTCGCGGCCCGGCGCGCAGCAGGCCCGCTGGCGCGCGGGGATTTACGTCTCCCTCCGGGAGGCGTAAATCCCCCGACAAAGGTAAGGGGGGGGTGTAGACAGGGCCGGGTGGGTGGGTTAGGTAGGGGAAGGGAGGGTAAGGTGAGGGGAGGGCAAAGGAAAGTTCCCTCCGAGGCCGCTCCGATTTCGGAGCGGCCTTGGAGGGAACGGGGGGAGGCAGCGCGGCTCGGCGCGCGCAGGCTATACAAAATCGATAGCCTTGCGCGCGCCGATCCAGGATTTTAGTGGATACGCGCGGCTCCGCGCGTATCTACTAAAATCCAGCGTACTTTTGCTTGAGTCTGATGCGCAAGCAAAAGTAGGCTGATCGCGCTTCTTTTAAAATCTACCCCTAAGTCTCTATCCATGGCGAAAGAAAATGATACATGTAAAATTGACCTAGTTGAGATCACAGTACAGTTGCTTCTTTTACCCCTGTAAGATTCAAAGAATCTTGTTGTTCATTATTTATTAATTTAGGAGTTCCTTTAGGGTTAACATAATAGATCTTGGATATAGTAGGCATTGCTGATTGGGGAACTTTTAAAATTTCCAGCAAATACTCCTTAAACATATCATAAGGAGAAATCAGCTCTATCTTTGGAAAATTTATGATTCTAAGATTTAGGTATTTAAATGAATTTTCCAATACCTCTAATTTTTATCATAAATAATATCCGCTCTGGCAAACTTCTGTTGCCATGTTTCTAAATTATCAAGTCGCTTTTCAGTTTGTTGACACTTTGCATTCAAATTAGACACCAATACTTCGGTATTCTTAAATCGAGAATTAGAGTCCAATGTTATCATAGTCAAATTTGTTACTGCAGACTCCAAAGCTTTTATTGCGTCCCAAAGTGTGTCCATTGTAATCACATTAGGTTTTACCAAATTCAATGAGATATTTTCTGGTATTCTTGATTCCGTTCCCCCCATAGTGACAGAGATTCCTGCTCCATTCTCATGTATATCCTTTGGAATTTTTAAATTTTCAAAAGAATTTTGAATAGGTGGAGGAGGGGTACTAGGGGCACCGGGACTTAAAGTTGTTTCAGTAAGGGAGGGTAGAGTATGCTCTATTCCTACTCCTCCAGTGACCTGTGCTACCGGTTCCAATCCTGCTGCAGGGGCAAAAAAGGCTGGTATCCTAGGCTGTGAGGTGGCTAGTACAGGGGTTGATGTTGACAGCTCCCTGACTCTAGCCTTCCGCTTCGTGTGAGGCATTCAATCAGAGGCAATAATTCAAATGCTTAGGAATAGCTTCTTTAACCCAACTTACTGAATAAATAAATATTACTTCATGGGTGGAGGCTGAGGGAGAGAGCACTTTGCTTCAGTATTACTCACTTTTGCTGATTTTGAGCACTTCTAGATCCAATTTTAATATCCAAAGGAAACCAAACGAGACTAAGCCGCGCGCCCCTTTGGCGCGTGCGGCTTCAGCGACACGCCGGTGACGTCGACGCGCCGCACGGCGTCAGATTTTATTGAAAACCGGAAGTCCCGCCTCCTTGACGTCAGCGATAGGGAAATCCTCTGCCGCAGGTATTCTCACTCTTGAAAGAGCTCAGTCCAGCAAGAAATAGAAGAAATTTCAACGAGGTAATATATAAACCCCTCAGCAGTGCCCCCTCTCACCTCCACCTCCTTGTGTTCCTAATTTTAAGTTGTTACTCAAGCAAATGTACTTCCCATATCTTCCTTATGACTTTGTTGCCTTTAACAATTGCAGGTAAGCAGATTTTAAAACATACTTGCATGAAGGGCATTCCCAGTTTTACCAATTAGTCCACCATTTTGCCCAGTCCATCTTGCATTTATCCAGTCCCCTCTGGTTCTTCATACCGTACTCCCCCCCAGTTGACCCAGATGCCTCACCTTATCATTTTAGACCTCAACTGAGATTTATGCTGACTTACACCACATCAAGAGCAGAAGTAAACATGCACAGCTAACAGCCCTCTACAAACTGTGGCCAGATTTAAAATATGGATTTACATTCATTACTGTTGGGCTTGCCCTGGAACGCCCCTAATGTGCCCTAACTCTGCCTGTTTTACTTTTACTCATGCCCGCACATATACATGCGTACTTTGCAGCTTTTGAAATATGCTTGTTCATGTACAGCCCATATACTTTAAAATTCACCCCTAAATTTTGAATAAAAATCGCCCCAATAGGAAAATATATATGCCACATGGCTACAGAAAAGCTGATAATCAGGAAGCTAGTTGTTTAGATCAGTAGAATAAACTAATGCTTTTTTAAACATTTTATATATACCCCAGTGAAAATCCTGATAGAGTGTCATGGGCAGGCAGACTGATTCAGGTAGTCCCCCAACAGGATAAGTACAGGACATTAGGACAGAGCAGGACAAGGTCTTATCCCTGGGCTGCACCCTTTCCCTTGGGTTGAGCCTGCAGGTTCTGGGAGCTGTCAATGTTTTCCTAGCATGGTACATGATTGTGGTTGAGCAGGACAGGAACTGGAGACACGGTTGGAATGGAAGGCAGGGCTGGAACTGAAGACAAGGACTGGAAGTGGTGATAGGCAGAAGCTGGTGACAGGCAGGAACTGGAGATGAGGTCTGGAACTTGAGACAAGGCATGGACTGAAACTCGAGTCAAGCAGGAGCTGGAGACAGGCAGTGACTGAGACATGGGCTGGAACAGGAGACAGGGACTGGACCTGGAGGCAAGCAATAGTGGGAGACAAAGGCAGGAACTGAAGGCCCATAGGGAGCACCAAGCAAGACAAGACAAGAGCTGGACAAGACAAGACACAGGAATAGGGCAAGGAAAATATAAACACAGGAACTAAAGCACTACAAGGTACATCTAAGACAAAATAAGGAACCAATAGACAAGGAGGCCTATGCAGGCCACAAGGCAGGGCAAGATGAGACTAGAAGGTGCGCAGGCCACAAGACAGGGCATGATCGCCAAGGAGGCCGCAGGACAAGGGGAGAAGGCCAAGGAGGCTACAGGGCAAGGCAGGAAGACCAAGGAAGCTACAAGGCAAGACAGGAAGGCCAAGGAGGCCACAAGGCAAGACACAACAAGAAGGCCACAGGGGCCATGCAGAAGCAAGGCAAAGCAAGGTGGGCCAATGCAAGGAAACAAGCTGACTCAATGAAGAGGCATCAAATTGTGGGAGAGGCAGGGCTAAATAGGGCTGGCCTTGCTGAGTCAATGGGCCATCATGGAGGTGGCTAAAATGGGAGACAGCATGGCTCCATGACCTCTGCTGGTAGAGGGGGGACTTCCTAGAAACCAGGATCATTACATAGAGAGTCAATGGGAAATTGCTATGCTTCAGAAGTCAAAACATGACATATTTATTGAAAGCCATAATATAAGGGCCTGACTTGAAAGAGCAGCTATTTCAGATCTTCATCAGAATTTTAAGTAGAAAGGAAGTGAAAAATTACACAGGGAACAGCCAACCAGAGAGGGTTGTGATTGTGAATTTATATCAGTTCGCTATCAGCATTTGTATTTTGTTGCAATATTATATGTAAAAAAAATGTCACAAATACAGGCTAATCCCTAGTTCTGTGTTTAGCAGGTTCCTTAGCAGCAATAGCTATACAATTTTTTATTTTCATTCCTCCTTCAGTTATATTGTATATTATATTCAATTTTTCATTCCTCCTTCAGTTATATTGTAAACCGGCATGAGATACCCACGAATATCGATATATAAAAGCTAATAAATAAATAAATTTAAAAAAGTAAACAGCAATTTTCTCTTTTTGATGCTTTAAGAAACAAATATACTGTCTGACTAGGTAGTGAGTTGCTGAGGCAGTATGATAACTAAGTTGCTAATGCAATAAGGTTTAATGAGCATGTTAAAGGCCTTTTGTGCAGGCTAAAAATAGTGTACCATGCAGTAATGCCTTAATGTGCATGTTTAGATAGTCCCTGAGTAAATTAACCTGTAAGCGATAAAATTCTTGCTTACCCATATGTAAATGAGGAAACATTATATGCAAAATTAAGCTTTACTAGGCCCACAGTAAATAGTGTGATATGCTGCAAGCACCCACTATTTTCCAAGAACTTAGTAAAGGGTAAAAATGTAACATCTGCCTTAACCAGATGTTACACTTTTACTGTGCATAAAAAGTCTTCAGATTCCTCATGCTAACCATTCCTTTCACTGTGGGTCATTTTGCATGGGGGATTTCTCTACCCAGCACAGAATGGATGGGTCACAGTGCTTCAACAAAATCCCTCCCAACTCCAGTCCTCCATCTCCCCCACGGAGCAACGGTTAGGAGCTGCCAAGGCCTGAGCTCCCTCCTACTCTCCCTGGAGCAAAGGTCAGGGACCCCTGAGGCTTGACATTTCTCTGCCCCCCCTCCTTCCCCCTTAAACCCCCCTCCCTTCTCTTATCTGAGGAAAGG
Organism: Rhinatrema bivittatum; assembly: GCF_901001135.1. NCBI lineage: Eukaryota > Metazoa > Chordata > Amphibia > Gymnophiona > Rhinatrematidae > Rhinatrema > Rhinatrema bivittatum. The sequence goes on along the minus strand of NC_042615.1, from coordinate 448,065,952 downwards.
AATGAGGGGACTGAGGCAAGTGTCTGCCCTCCTGCTCCATAGCCAATGCTTTTATAAATGGTGTCAGATATTTGCCATCAAGAGAAAACGTCATAAATACTGGCATCCTATTTTCAGTACCTTGATATGGACAACATACCAATCAAACTCATTAACTTCTACCTCATAGAAATTATCAGTTGCTTTGGGCAGGATTAGGAAATAATGCATGCACATCACATTTTATTTATTTATTATTTAAATGATTTATTACCTCTACAAATTCATGGCTCAAGGTGGGTACAAATTAAAAAATACATACAAATTTCAAAACATAAAAACAGTTAAACAACATAAGATCATGTACTAAATGGTATGGATGAAAACGTCTAAAATTAGATGAAAAAACCCCAAAAATTAATGGATAACATGAATTCACAGACTGAGTAGCCTGCATAAAAGCATATATAGAAACCAATTAAATTGTGCTGATCAATATGGCTTGCTAGAAGTTAACAATTCAATAAGTCTGTGGTAACATATTTGTCCTTAAACACCTTCCTCGCTAATTGCATGCCACCAAAGCTTGTTGAAATAAATGCCTTCAGCTGCTTTTTAAATATTTGAGTGTGACCTATTTGACATAATTCAGGCAGCGAGTTCCAACATACAGGGGGAGCAATTGAAATAGCCCTCTACCTTGAACCAGCAAGGTAAGCCATCCAACAAGGCACAATGTGCTGACCTAAGTGCGTGAAATGAATAATGAATATATAGCATTGCACCTATCCAGGGAGAAAAATAATTATTTAACAATTTGTGGACCAATAAGGCCCCCTTATTATTAATCCACTGCTGGATTGGTAACCAGTGGAGGGAAAAAAGGACAGGTGTTATATGTTCCCAATGCTTGGTGCCAGAAAGAACACATGTTGCAACGTTTTGAACAAGCTGCTAAGTTCACTGGTAGCCTGATATACAGTGAACTATGGTAATCCAGGTCTGTGAAAATCAAGGCCTGGAGCACTCTACAAAAAGATAAATGAGTAGGTAAAGGTTTTTACTGACGTAAAATGCTTTTTTTTTTACTATAGCTTTCACCTGGGTCAGTAGCGATAAATCAGAATCCATAATAACCCACACATTTCTAACCTGCTGCGCTATAGGTACATCATGTCCTTCAAAATTAAAACAGCTAAATTTAATAAAAGTCTTTTCAATAATATTACCTGCTTTATTTAAATTGACGGCATGCCTATTATGAAATAGCCCTGTCTTTATGCTGGCAAATAAATTGAGACTATGCCAAATGTCAAAATCCAGGATGTCCACCAGTATGGAACAAAAAACTGTATATTATCTGTGTAAAGTTAATAGTCTACCTCTATATCTGCCAGTGATTTATAAATGGGGGTCATATATAGTAGAAGTTAAATAAAGTTGCCAAAAATGATGATCCCTGTGGCACTCCTGTATTCACTAAACTCCAGGAAGGGGTGAATGATCCAATTTTTGCCTGGAAAGAACACTCCAAAAAGATGAAAACCAGGTAAGAATAGTCCTAGAAAATAGAAATACCAATGTCACTCAAACAAGACAATAATATTTTGTGGTTGAAGGAACTGAAAGCGGCCATTGTATCCAATAAAACCAGGACATTATTTTGGCGACTATCCTGTCGAAACCAATCCAAAATCGATAACAATATTTCAGTACTGAAGTTTTTGTGAAAGCCAAATTGGCATTGGTAAAGAATAGAATGCTCTTCAAGAAATTCATTTAGTTGCTTCAACAAGGCATTTCCAATAATCTTTACCAGAAATGACAGTGAAGAAATGGGATGATAGTTTGTAAAAGAAGCATTGTCTAAAATTATTATTTTTAAAACTGGATGAACAGAAACTCACTTAAGGTTGGCCTGCAAAGAGCCTTCTTCAAGTGAGAGATTAACAATTTTTATAATAGGGCTTCTGTTGTCCAAACAGAGGGCTTTGACTAAAATAGTAGCACATAGATTAAGGGGGAAAGTGGAAGGTTTATTTTCTCTGTGATATATGAGATCACAGAAGTAGAAAAAGTTGAAAAAACGATACCATTTGTATAAGCCATTTCAGGCAGTAGTGATTTCTTGAGGGACACTATTGCAAATTTTTAAAATATTAGCAATAAAATAATTGGCAAACTTTTCCAGTTTGAAGATCTTTTCCAGTTTGAAGAACTTCCTGCATGTTAACCATTGGAGTCTAAGTCAGATATTTCACTGTATGAAATAATTCCCTAGCATTGTTATCAGCCAATTGTATCTTATTAGCATAATAAAATCTCTTAGTGCTATAAATTCCATCTTGAATTTTGCTATTTGTAAAATATATGCCTCTAAATCTTGAGGACTGAGATTTACACCAGTGTCCCTCAAAATGATATAATATCTGCTTCTGCTCATGAAGTGAACCAGAGAACCAGGCCACATAGCTGGAACTCCGAATCACCATGGGGGACAATTTGTCTACAATGTCCCATAACATAGAATATCATGTATCAGAAGCAGTCAAAACATTAGACAAACTTAAGTTGGCTAGGGTTAGGAGAAAATCATCATGCAATTGATCTATGTAAATATGTCCTCTTTTAAAAATGAGTGAACTATTTTTTTGAGAGTAACTTGAACTTGTGGTAAAACTGCAATTAATGGAAAGAAGCCAGTGATCAGACCATGGAATTGTTTTAATAACCAGAGAGAATGGATTAAAATAAATGTACATGAATTAATAAGAATTAAATTAATTGTATGACCATATTTGTGAGTTGACTCTGTAATAATTTGATACTGACCCAGTATCTGCAATGCATCAAGAAATTCTTCATAGTAAGGTTGCAATGACACGTCATCCACATGTAGGTTAAAATCACCAAAGAACATAAGAATTGCCATACTGGGTCAGGCCATGGGTCCATCAAGCCTAGAATCCTCTTTCCAATCTAGGTCACAATTATCTGGCACGATCCCAAACAGCAAATAGATCCTATGCTGCTATAGTGCAGTCTAAGTAATGGCTATTCCTTAAGGGGAGGATTTTAAAAGCTCTACGCATGTAAATCCAGTGGATTTATCCACGTAGAGTGCCTTACACGTCGCCGGGCCTTTATAAAATACGTCTAAGTCCCAGGGCTTTACTAAAGGGGCAGTCTGGGGGCGGGACAGGGGTGGGGCCAGAGGCTGTATTCTTTTAAATACTACTAGTAGTCTTCCACCTTTCTTTAGTCCTCTTGGCTAAGATATGATATAGCAATCAGTGGGACAAGCTTGATTGAGCAAAACAGTGTCAGCCTCAGACAACAAAGTTCAGTAATACAAAATTATTGGGTCTGTACTCAGATAATAAATGATAAAGTACAGGGAATTTTTTTCCTTATTGATCTAACATTCCCCAGCATAATTAACAGCCTAGGGAATGAAAAGGTTTTGATATTATGCTCAATATTAATAGGTATTAAGTGTAAAAGGGTTTTGTGTAGACCTAAAGTGTCGGCAGTACCCCTTTGAAAGCAAATTATGACCCGGATTAACGGAGATCTGTCGAGGGGGTTCTACACTGGCTTCGATACCAATAAAGAATTTCACAACGTCTGCATAATTCATGCACAAAGGAGCAGCTCTTTTCTCAAGCTCTTTCTTGACAAGGTGAGACCCAAGTGAACACATGCCTCAGTGCTCAGTGCCTCTGGCATCCACTCAGGCCCTTTAGTAACCCGCCCAGTGACAGGTGAGTGGGGCACTGCTGGGCTGCGCTCTTCAAGCTCCCAGGGAGATAGTTAATTCATGGAAGGGGGACGGTGAATGGGCAGCCAGAGGAAATACCAGCAGATCAAACAGCCTAGCAACTGAGACAGAAGGCAGGCAGGCACAGATTTCCCATTCAAATGTCTAATTATCGTACACTACTATTTAAGTTTTTTAACAATGATTTTCATGATTTGATTTACTTTCGCCATGCTTTCAGTGTTAAAATCGAATGACCTTATCCTGTTCAAAAACCACTTGCTTAATCCTTTGGAGTTTAAAGTCTGGGGGGGGAGTTTTCTAAGAGATTTCCAAGAGTAAATGCATGTTTACCCACAGAAAAAAAAAAAAAAAAGCATTTGAAAATTCCCCCTCGCCCCTTAGGAAGGGAAAAAGGGTAGTACAGGAGGCTGGATTAGGGTGGGCCTATGAAAGACATCTGGGAATTTCATTTTGAAATCCTTATATCTGCAAGCACCACCGGTAGACCCAAAATGGCCGTCTTCATCTTCAGCATATAAAAACTATAGGGGTCGATATTCAGCCGCTGAGAGTCATGATAAGTTACCTGGATACACTTATCTGGTTAACTTAACTGGGATATGCACGCAGTAGCGTGGCAGCACATCTGAATATATACCCAGCTATTTTAAAGTTTGCCGGGTAAGTATATCCGGCTAACTTTAGGACAGTCCTATGGCATGATTAGAGTTACTTAAAGATAACTAGAGTGGGACTTGATGTTATTGTAGACAGGGCCGGTGCAAGGGGATTTGGCACCCTAGGCGAGCCTTCTTCCTTGCGCCCCCCCCCCCCCCTGGTCTCGGCCCCGACTCCTACCTCATTCTCAATCACGCCCGCTGACTGGGGTTTTCTGGGTCGCGAGCAGATTGGGCACTGCTTGCGGCCCGCCAAATCTCCACTCCTCTTTGCCACCACTTGCGGCCCCATATGGCTCGCACCCAGTGGCGCACCAAGGGTCTCCGGCGCCCAGGGGCCAATGCATTTGTGTGCCACAGAAAATCAGTGGCATCTCTAGACAGAAGAATTTGTTTTGGGTGGGGGGGAGCCAAAATGACATTTCTTCATCACACCCACCTCTATAGCATGGATCCTGCTTTAAAATTGGTTATAAAAAAAAGTGTTGTTAAAAAAAGTCCAAAGGGTCCTCTGCATTATTTTTAAAAGCTGGCCAGTTTCACACTTCTAGTAAAACTACTATAAAATTATTTGATAGCCTCATTCAACTAATTCTATATGGATTATGAGAGTGAAGTCTGGAATATATAGGAAGGGACAGAATGTCAATACAAATCCTGCACCTCCAGTTCTGTATCTCTGTGCATCCACTGAAATTCCCCCAAACAATGGAGCTTGGATGTTTCCCTTACAGTTCATCATACTAAAAGATATTTTCAAATTCTGGTGTCACCTCACAGCAACAGCAGCACAAACACCTTCCACTGCCAGACACATTGTGAACTAACACAAAGCACCGCAAAAAAGACACCCAAAATCTATACTGCAATCCCATCATAACATAACAGTAATAACACCAAGGACTCAAACAACAATAACCCTACCTGTGAATAAGCAAGGGTAAATATTACACTGGGTCCTAGAATACCAATACACCACCTACTGAGGAAACAAAACAAACCCAATTGCTATAGATCTCTATACAGACACTACATGCTAGCAGAATCTCTCATCATGGTCACACACACAGAGCAGAGACAGACCCTCACCAAATACAGAATACAAAATAAAGGAGCACAAATTAGAAAAAACTGAAATGGAAACCCCAAGAAGCCAGACTCTGTGTATTAGCAATGGAAAAACAGAACAACCATTCCTCATAAAACAAATAAAATCAAGAAACAAAGCATCAGTTATAATAGTAAAACCATACTAATAAAATATTTTAAAACTACTGATAAATAGAATTTCTATTAATTAAAATCATATACATTTTTTACAATTTCCCAAACACCAATAAAATATTTCAAAACAGTACATATATCAAATAACACACAATAATTAAAACTAATAAGGATTTTAAAAAGCCCCTGCTGTCCATACATGGGAGCTCTTGATTTCCAGTCACCCTGATATTGTCGAGGATTAGGAGGTTATCCTCTCTCTCTCACACATACTCACATGTCCATTCTCTCTCACACATACACTGTCACATACATACACATTCATGCTCTTATATAGGGATGTGAATCGTGTCCTCGATCGTCTTAACGATCGATTTCGGCTGGGAGGGGGAGGGAATCGTATTGTTGCCGTTTGGGGGGGTAAAATATCGTGAAAAATCGTTAAAAATCGTTAAAAATCGAAAAATCGAAAAATCGAAAAACCGGCACATTAAAACCCCCTAAAACCCACCCCCGACCCTTTAAATTAAATCCCCCACCAAATAACTTAAATAACCTGCGGGTCCAGCGGCGGTCCGGAACGGCAGCGGTCCGGAACGGGCTCCTGCTCTGAATCTTGTCGTCTTCAGCCGGCGCCATTTTCCAAAATGGCGCCGAAAAATGGCGGCGGCCATAGACGAAAAAGATTGGACGGCAGGAGGTCCTTCTGGACCCCCGCTGGACTTTTGGCAAGTCTCGTGGGGGTCAGGAGGCCCCCCACAAGCTGGCCAAAAGTTCCTGGAGGTCCAGCGGGGGTCAGGGAGCGATTTCCCGCCGCGAATCGTTTTCGTACGGAAAATGGCGCCGGCAGGAGATCGACTGCAGGAGGTCGTTCAGCGAGGCGCCGGAACCCTCGCTGAACGACCTCCTGCAGTCGATCTCCTGCCGGCGCCATTTTCCGTACGAAAACGATTCGCGGCGGGAAATCGCTCCCTGACCCCCGCTGGACCTCCAGGAACTTTTGGCCAGCTTGTGGGGGGCCTCCTGACCCCCACGAGACTTGCCAAAAGTCCAGCGGGGGTCCGGAAGGACCTCCTGCCGTCCAATCTTTTTCGTCTATGGCCGCCGCCATTTTTGGCGCCATTTTGGAAAATGGCGCCGGCTGAAGACGACAAGATTCAGAGCAGGAGCCCGTTCCGGACCGCTGCCGTTCCGGACCGCCGCTGGACCCGCAGGTTATTTAAGTTATTTGGGGGGGGGTTCGGGAGGGTGGGGGATTTAATTTAAAGGGTCGGGGGTGGGTTTTAGGGGGTTTTAGTGTGCCGGCTCACGATTCTAACGATTTATAACGATAAATCGTTAGAATCTGTATTGTATTGTGTTCCATAACGGTTTAAGACGATATTAAAATTATCGGACGATAATTTTAATCGTCCTAAAACGATTCACATCCCTACTCTTATACCCAACCATAACCTCTCGCTCTCACAGACACTGACACACTCAGGCTCTAAGGCACTCTCTCCCCCTCCACACACACCCCCACACAAACTCTTACTCCCCTGGATTTTCTCATACACACTCATGCTCTCACTCTCACTGGCTCCCTCACATACACACAAACACACACTCCCAGGCAAGCTCCCACTCGTTCTCACACAGACACACACACACACACACAGGCAAGCTCCTAGTCATTCTCACACTGAACCCCAGGCAGGCTCCCATTAATTTTCACACCACTCCCTCCCCATCCCCCAGGCATGCACACATTCATTCTCACACACACAGACCCCCAGGCAGGCACCAATTTATTCTCACACACACCCATACACCACAAACAGGCAGGCACCTATTCTCACACATACAAACCCCAGGAAGACACCCATACATTCTCATTCACAGACACACCCTCAGGCAGGCACCCATGCATTCACACACATACACCGCCAGGCAGACTCCCATTCATACACATGCACACACTAAAGGCAGAGACCCCCTCTCTTTCTTTTGCCAGCAACCTCAGAGCCTCTCTCATTCTTCTGCTGCCACTGTCACTGCTGCTGTATGGCTATTGCGGAGGTGCTGATTGCTGCTATTGGCACTGAAGCCCATTCTGCTGCCTCCTCTGTGCAGGCCCCGTGGGCTTCTAGTTCCTCCATGCTGATCTCGTACATTGTGAGATCCGCATAGAGAAAGTGCTACTCTTGCACATTCCCAAAGATTACATGTTCCAATCAGTAAAAAGTAATTTATTTCTTTTTACATTTGCTGTCTGATCTTAGTTTTCTAATCGGTTGGTCACAGGCTTTTTTTTTTCCACTTTCCCTTTCTTATTTTTTTGCCAATTCCTTTTATAACATATTTATTTTCTCTCCATCTGTCTGCTTCCCTCAAACACACAGTCAGGTTCTCATTCTCACATGCTTTCTCTCTCTCACATACACAGGCACTCATTCTCACATGCTGTCCCTCATACAATCATTTATACACAGTCTCTCTCTTGCACATGCTAACTCTCACTCCCACATGCTGTCTTGCTCAAGCACAGGTTCTCACTGTCACATGCTCTCTCTCATACAATCATTCCTACACACAGGCTCTCACTGTCACATGCTGACTCACACACACAGGCTCTCTCTCACTCCCACATGCTGTCCTGCTCAAGCACAGGCTCTCACTGTCACATGCTCTCTCTCATACAATCATTCCTACACACAGGCTCTCACTGTCACATGCTGACTCACACACACACACACACACACAGGCTCTCTCTCACTCCTACATGCTGTCTTGCTCAAGCACAGGCTCTCACTATCACATGCTGTCTCTCTCTCACACACAGAGGCTCTCCCATGCTGTCTCTGCAAACATTCAGGTCTTCACTCCCACACACACACACACAGTCTCTCAACTCATCTCATACACGCACACATGCACACTGTACAAACCCTCAGTCTCTCTCTCACCTCTGGGCCTCCTCTTCATGGGCCACTGCAGGATGGGCTCTGCAGCAGCCCCGGTCTTCTCGAGCCGCGCTGATCCTCTTCTGCACGTGGCTGATGCTCCTCCTCTTTCCTGCCCGCGCGGCTCCGGCAACATTTTTCTTCCGGGGCCGCGTGGGCAGGAAGGAGGAGAAGTTCCTGCATTGGCTGATGCTCCTCCTCCTCCTTCCTGCCCGCGCGGCCCCGGAAGAAAAATGTTGCCGGAGCCGCGCGGGCAGGAAGGAGGAGGAGCACCAGCATGTTTAGACGCGACTGTACCACGGTCCTGCCGATCTTCTTGCTGTGTGTATCCGGCACACAGCATAGCAGTAGTTCACCGCTCAGCTGCCATTGGGATGACGTCCACCGGCGGCCATTGGCCATCAGCGGCTCGGCGCCCCCTAATGCTCAGCGCCCTAGGCGATCGCCTAGTTCGCCTAGTGCTTCCGCCGGCCCTGATTGTAGAAAAGTGTTGGGAACAAACAATACATATACAATAACCCAGAGCTTTTCACACGATGTCAATCTTTTGCGACGCTGCACCACCAAAAATATTTAGGCAATGACCTTCATAATAGGCTTCCTCGTTAGGGCTTTCGCCTATTCAACTCGGCCTTATGCATAATCATAGGTCATGATGTTGAAGATATTTTTTTTAAGAAAGTTTTCTTTTGCAAATTAAAACGAATAAAGTCAATGACTATTTCAAACTCTGACTGGCATTATTCCATATATATAATCCATCATTTAAATGGTTAGACTTATCTGGATGACACGGAGCCGTGTTTCGGACTGCTTTCACCATCTCCCAGTCCTTCATCAAGGGTAATAGTTACAGTTGTCGAACAATTCAAACATGGCGCTTCAGGGAAATGGGTAAAAAACGCTGAAGCGCCATGTTTGAATTGTTCGACAACTGTAACTATTACCCTTGATGAAGGACTGGGAGATGGTGAAAGCAGTCCAAAACACGGCTCCGTGTCATCCAGATAAGTCTAACCATTTAAATGATGGATTATATATATGGAATAATGCCAGTCAGAGTTTGAAATAGTCATTGACTTTATTCGTTTTAATTTGCAAAAGAAAACTTTCTTAAAAAAAATATCTTCAACATCATGACCTATGATTAGAGTTAGCCATAGAAGTTAACTTGCTAACTCTGAATATTTAGAGTTAGCCAGTTAACTTATCCAGCTAACTCTGCTCCTCCCCAGAATGCCTACTGCCCACCCCAGGAATACCTCTGACTTATCTGACTGAATTGTAGCCAGATAGACCATTTAAACAGATAAGTTTTCTGTCTAAAATGGTTTTGAACATCGAGCTCACCATTTCCCCATTGTTCTATCCATTTGTCTTGATATTTTCCAAGTTCCCAGTTCTATCTGTTGTACTTCTAAATTATAAGTAATTCTCAGCAGAGAACTTTCTTTCACTTTCTCCTTTATTTTTGACATTCCAAGAGATGAAATTGACTTTTTGAATAACCTTCAGACACTCCTATATTATGTATTGACATACTTTACTATTTTCATTAAATCTGAGACATTATTGATTACCAAAATTTCATTTAAATTTTCTCCCCAGATACATTTACAATGGGTCAATGTGCTTACATAGTAACGTAGTAATGATGGCCGAAAAGGACCAAAATGGTCCATCCAGTCTGCCTAGCAAGCTTCTTTTGGTTGTATCTGCTGTGCAGGTTACCCCCATGTTTCCATTTTACTGGGTGATAAGCCTTTTTGAAAATTCAGACAGTGCTACTTGACATGCTTTGCTTATGGATTTGGCCATAGAAGCGGTCCTGTGCTTTTTCCCTTATAACTGTGTTTCAGTACCCCAGATCGTAAAAGTCAGGGCCCATGTTGGTTGTCGTCTTTATCCAATACCCTCTTTCCACCCTACTCGACACCCCCCCACTCCCCACCATCAAAGTAAAGAGTGATGTTGTAATTGCATCAAGGATTATTGGGTAAGAGTAATAATCCCACGCCTTATGCTAAGGGTAGTAACTGCCGCTCCCTGTATGTTATCCCCATGCTTATCAGTTCCCACAGACTGTAAAAGCCGGGGCTTTTATTGGGTGCTATGTGAATTCAATTCTCTTTTGCCCTCTGACCTCATAGCAGAGAGCAATGTTGCAGTTGCATCAAAGCATTAAGGCTTATTGCTTAAGGGTAGTAATCCCCATACCTTCTGTTAAGGGTAGTAACTGCTGCTCTAGCAATTCATTCCCATTCACTCTTTTTTTCATTTCCATCCTCTAATCTTTAGAGATCCACAGTGTTTATCCCACATCCCTTTGAATTCTTGTTATGTTCTGTGTTTAGAACTATTTAGTGGGCCCTTGGGCCATGGCAAGAGCTGACTCCACCCACAGGGAGGAGCCCTATGGGGACTCACCACGACAGGTGGGGTCTCAGCAGTGATGGACACCAGAGGCAGTAGTTTTATTAAACAGCAAGATAACCCGAGGAGCGGGTTAATAGGCTCAGTCCAGAGTAGATGGCTTGTAAGCTGGTCTCTCCGGTAGTGGTCCGCAGCGCGGGGTAAGCTGGGGAATACTTCCTCTAGATGAAGCTTGGTAGGTTGTCCCAGTAGTGGTCTGCAGCGTGGGGTAACCCAGGGAATACCTTCTCTCGTAGAGACTTGTGCAGGCTGTCTCTGGTAGTGGTTTGCAGAGTGGAGTAGGCTGGAGGGAAGTGGTAGACGTTTGCCCAAGACAGTGTGGAACGGTAGTGCGCAGAGTGGGGTAACCCGAGAATCCACACGGAGAAGGAGGAAGTTGTAGAGCAGATCCAGTACTCACTCTGAACAGAGTAGCCAGCTGTAGTGGTAGGCACCGTGGAGACCCGAGGTACAGGAGCACTGAAGGGTCATCTGTGGAAAGAGACTCACTCTGTTAGTGAAGTGAGTCAATTAGAGATGCCCTCCGAGGAGCAGATAGCCCCTAGTGCAGCAAGGCCCCCAAGGAGTGGGTACTTAGATCACTCAGACAGGAGTGCAGGAACAGCGAAGCGAAGTCCCAGTATGGCGGAATTGAGCAGGACAGGAATCCTTGCTAACTCGATGGTATGCTGGCCCGAGGAGATTATATACACGTAGGCAGTGACGTCATGCGGTGGGGATGCCTCCGAGGTTCCTGCCATGACGTGGTTAAGACGGGGGCAGGCATGCGTGCTTGCCCTAGGTCACTCCAGAAGTAAGATGGCTGCCAGGAGCGCCAGCGTTGTCCCGGGAACGCCGTGGAGGCGGTGTGCAGAAGCCAAGGCGGCCATCCTCACCAGAATTGGAGCTGCAGGGCAAAAAGAGGTGAATAGCAAAGGTCGCAGCCATCTGCGACCGACGGGCGCAACAATTCTTTGACTGTTTTCATCTTCACCACCTCTTACGGAAGGGCATTCCAGGCATCCATCACCCTTTTACAGATGTTGGTTCTGATTCATTCTCCCTAGAATTTCTTTTCATCACCCCTAATTCTACTAATTTTTTTCCAAAAGAAAATGTTCAAAGTTTGTGCATCATTAAAACATTTCAGGTATCTGAAGGTCTGTACATTTTTTCTCCCCTGCACCTCCTTTCTTCCAGGGTATACATATTTAAATCCTTCAGCCTTTCTCATAAGTATCCCAATACTGACCCCATACCATTTTGGTCATCCTTTTCTGGGCTGCCTCCATCCTGCCCAGGGTTGGATTGCAGGAAATTATCAGCCTGGGGGAGTTTTTCAAAACCTACCCATGAGGTATCTGATGCCCTCATGCACTTTCTGCAGCACATGTGAAGAGCTCCCAAAAGTATGCCATCAACCCTGGCATGTTTAAAGATGGCGTGGTCCATCCAGTGCTCCTACCATGTGACAGGGACTGGCCAATGGCAAGGATACCCTGTCACATGGTAAGGGCAAAGGGCCATCGGCGCCATTTTGATTAGTGGCAGCCTATGGCCCGAGAGCGGGAGATAGCTCCCGGGACCCCCACTGGACCACCAGGTAATTTTAAAAAGTTGTCGGGGGGTCAGGAGGGTGGGGGAAGCTAAAGGATATGTTTTAAAGGGTTGGGGTGGGTTTTTTGTTTATCGGCTCAGGCGCAGCCGATAAAAAAAAACCCCGACTGCATGAAAAAGATTTCACTATAGTCCCTGAACCAGGAATTGGAACCGATTCCGGTTCCAATTCACATCTCTACCAAATATTACAGCAGGCCTTAAAACATCTCTACCAAATATTACAGCAGGCCCTAAAACACCAATACATATATTAGGAAAACAGAACAAGCCAAGCTTTCATAGATCTCTACATAGAAACTACACACTAGCAAAATCCCTCACTTCAGTTACACATGCAGAACACACAGATCCTCACCAAATGCAGAATAACTAGAGACATGCAACCAAAAACTGAATTGGAAACCATAGCAAGGCAGACTCGTATGCAGTGCAACAATGGAAAAATAGAAACATCACCATTCCTATTAAACATCAAGTAATAAAAAAAAAAAATATATATATATATATATATATATATATATATATATATATATATATCACAATAATAAAACCATACTAATAAAAAAATAAATATTTCAAAGCATCTGATAAATAGAACATCCAATGATTAAACATATATAACATTGCCATTTTGATCAATAAAATATTTCAAAACAGCAGACACATCAAATAATACCCAATAATTACAATGAAGGCTAAAAATATCCCTTGTTCTCCATACCTGGGAACTTTACATTTCAGTCATCCTGAGATTGTCATGGATTAGTCAGAGATAGGAGGTATGCACAAACATTCTTATATATACACACACAATCTAACATATGTTCATACTCACACAAACTCCCTTATATTCTCTCTCACACACATGCTGACTGGCTCACACACATGCTCACTGGTTTAAATACTCCTCTTGCTCGCACATATGCTCATTGTCTCGCTTGCTCTCTCACTCACAAACATGTCCACTGGCTCACTTACTCTCGCTCACACACACAGCAAGCCTGACTATTATGCAGTGCTACAATGAAAAAACACAAAACAACATCACATATTATAAAACAATAAAGTGAAGAGATATAAAACATTTTTTAAAACATTAAAACCATACTAATAAAAACAATAAATATATCAAGCAGGTAACAGCCAACAAATATCCAGTAATTAAAATAACTCACACATTTTTCTAATATTTCCCAAACACCAAATTTTTCAACGAGCAAACACATGAAATAGCACCCCAAAATTTAAAATAAAAGTATTGAAAATCTCCAGTTCTCCATACCTGGGATCTTTTGATTTCCACTCACTCACAGATTGCTGTGGATTGGGGAGAAGTACCTCTCAATCTTTATCTTCTCTCTCTCCCCATCATACATAAATGAGGTCATATACATAGGCTCTCTTTCACTTTCACTTTCATCTCATCTCATCTGATGTCATCCTGCTGCTGCTTCCTCCATGCTGGTGTCTTATCTCATCTCATGTCATACTGCCTCACTGCTGGTGTCTCAGCTCATCTCATGTCATCTTGTTGCTGCCTCCATGCTGCTGTGTCTTGTCCTGGGTCTCTTGCCTCTATACTGCCATGTTATATCCTAGTCTTCTGCCTCCATGCAACTGTGTAATCACCTAGTCCTATGCCTCCATGCTGAGCTCTTCAGCTCTAGCTCTATCACCATCTACTTGTACTCTGCTGCCTTGGACCTTAGGCTGCTCCCAATTAGTGCATTCTTTCAACATGGACTGTCTGGGCCTTCTTCTTGCTGTCTTGGCCCTTAGGCTGTCCCCTTTGAGTGAACTCTTTCAACGTGGATCATCTTGTCCTTCTCTTGCCACCACATAGATGTGCTGGCATCAGTTCTAACATTAGAGTTGCACTGTAGCTATTGGCCTGCCACTTCTGTATTATTTGCTGTAATTATGCTTTTGGAAAGGATAAGATGCTAATACTACATATGTCATGTTGACAATTCTAACTATGTATGTACAGTTCTACATTAAATGTATGTCATTTTGGGTACAATGTCATTTGCTATTTGATCTCTTGTCCTTTCTGTTACAAGCCGAAGGCTTGGAGGCCTTCGGATCCTGTTATGAGCTCGACCTCCGGCAGCTGTTATGAACCGAGGGCTTGGAGGCCTTTGGCTATTGTTAAGGGCGTGGAGGCACAGTCGTCTCTAAAGCAGGTGATGTGAGCCCTTGGGCCACGGCATGACTCAGGGAGGAGCTCCAAGACACACCGCAGGAGGTGAGCTGGTGCGAGCACGGGTAATGAAGAACAGGATAAGGCTGAAGCAAAGACAAGGAGACAAGGTCTGACCCTCTACTGGACCTGCATGCCCCAGGATGACCAACAACGCAATGTTGATCGATGAACAATCCTCCAACCATTCCAAGCCCTTTCCGACCTGCCGCTGGGTACGGCAAGAGGTGGCAGCCGGACAGAAGATGAGGGCAGACGGAATCCTTAGAACACAGAAGACTTAGAAGAGGACTGAAGCGAGGACACTGTAGACGAGGACTGAAACAAGGTCACTGTAGACGAGGACTGAAGCGAGGACACTGTAGATGAAGGCTGAAGCGAGGACACTGTAGATGAAGGCAAGGATCAAGGCACTGTAGAGAAAGGCAAGAAGGTCAAAGCACTGGGTCGAGACTGTGACGCAACGCGCCCTACACAGTCCACCCATGGGACTGGTCGCGGACCACGCTGGGCTCATAGCAGACTCTAGGAGAGATAATGGAAGCTGATACTGGAACATGACGAAGATACTGAAGTGGCCTGCACTGGGGCACGTCCTACACAGTCCCCCGCGGGACTGTTCGCAGACCACGCTGGCATGGAGCAGGGTCGAACAGAGTCTTGACATGGACAGAGGCAATTAGCAATAGGCTCCAAAGACCAGGACAAGATTCAAGCACAGGATTCAATGATAAAAACTTAGGACTAAAGCAAAAGTCATCCGAGGGTTGCAGTACGGAGATGAGGGGGGCCTTTGTACCATGAGGTGCCCTACGCAGCCCACCTGTGGGTCTGGTCATGGACCATGACAACAGCATGCCAGGAAAGTGGACATCAGGGAACCAAGGCATGGAGTCAGAGGCGAAGACAAAGGCATCAGGAAGGACATCGGACATCATGAGGTACGAACGAAGAACATCAGGAACATGAAGACACCTGAAGACATGGATGAAGGACAACAGGAACCTGAAGACATCTGGAGGCCCGGACGAAGGACATCAGGAACATGAAGACGACTGAAGACCTGGACGAAGTACATCAGGAACATGAGACGACTGAAGACCTGGACGAAGGGCATCGGGAACATGAAGACGAAGCCTTCAAAGCAGAAGAGGACCATGGAGGACCTGGACAGGTCAGAAGACACGGACGACTGTGGAACCCGATCCGAAGGCCAGGAAGAACTGAAGAAAGGCCCTTTTATAGGGCTGAAGAAGGAAACTGGGTGGAGCTGGATTCCGTTGGTGCCAGGAGCACTTCCTGCTACTGGCCCTTTAAATACCCAGAAGAGGCGCACGCCGGCACCTAAGGAAGGCTGGAGCAGAAGAGGAAACAGCACCAGGGACAGCGGCATCCCCCTGCTTGCAGACGCGAAGGAGCAGGGAATGGTAGGCTGGTTGCAGGCAGGCTATGGAGCGGCCTCCAGGCCGCAGGACGAGGTCCCCAGCAATGATGTTGCGGCTCCACGCATGGCTAAATGAGAAAAGTCTTTACGGTTTGGTACAAAGATGTTGCATGTTGGGAAATCCATAAATACTTCAAGCACTCACAATGTAGTAATGTCACTCTCGGATTTGATGGTCAGTAGGTGTCACTATAATACTTATGTAAGGGACTGTTTGTTGAGGATGATTGCTCCGATGAAGATGAAGTTCCCTTAGGACTGGGTCAAGGAGCCACTATGACGGATGGAGCTTCAAGAGACAGGCTCGAAGACAGCAGAGAATTCCATGGATATGCCATGAATCTCTACAGATGGATAGTCGAATGCAGTCCTTAGCTCGACAACGAGGCAGTACAGCAGAGCAGAGGGCAGGAAATCAGGATCCTCCAAACCGGTAACTGGTGGCTTGGAATACAGCATAAAGAATGCTAGAGGACCCATGATAGCGAGCTCAGAGTGCAGAATTGCTCGTAAAGGTGATCCTGGGTAGGATCCAATTACATAGAACGAAAGCTGAACTGAACTGTGGATTCAAGGAGATTCGCAGGAAGGTGATATCTGCGAAGAACCAACAAGTAGTCTATAGCTGGGAACTCACTTGCGGATATGAAGAGAGACTTCTAGGTGAAGATGGCTCCTAAGGCAAGCACTAGGACAATGTAAGCAGGAGCGGAGTCAGAAGCAAGGAGACAAGGACGAGTCTAGGGTGCAGGCGCCTCCTGCTGGTCGTAAGAACCCTAGACACGAAATGTGGAAAGATGCTTCTAGCTGAGAAGACTCCAAAGCCAGCACTAGGCCAGTGCAAGCATGGGATGAATGGACAGAGATGAAGTGAAGACAGGTCATGGGTGCAGGCGCCTCCTGGTGGTCGGAAAAGCCCAGACCTGGAGTGGTGTAAGGTACACTTCAAAGACACATATTCCCTGAAGCTTGAAGATTCTCGAAGTTGAGGATACTGATTGTTGTATGTGGAACCTGGGTGCAGGTGCATCCTGCAGGTCGTGTAAACCCCAGGGAGCTGGACCACATCGGAGTGGAAAGAACGGAGATGAACACTGGAACAGTGGCAGGCATCTCCTGCCAGTCGAGGAAGTTCCAGGATGAGTGAATGCAGAGATGGTCTGGATGCAGGTGCCTCCTGCAGGTCATGGGAACCAGACAGCTGTAGCGGAGAGACAACAACCACAAAAAAAAAATTGACTAAAGCAAGCATGAAATATCCAAGAAGCTAGAAGCAAAAAATTCTCTGGGCGAAAGCAAGCTGAAGAAATTCCAGAAATTGAAGAAAAAATTTCCAGGTAAAAATCAAGGCCAAAAAGTCTAAAGAAAACTGGAACCCGTCGGGCACAGCTCACCGAGCTCATGGCCTTTGGATTCTGTTACAAGCCGAAGGCTTGGAAGCCTTCGGATCCTGTTACGACCCGAAGGCTTGGAGGCCTTCAGATCCTGTTACAAGTGCGACCTCCGGCAGCTGTTAAGAACTGAGGGCTTGTAAGGATTTGTAAGTATGTGGGCCCTTTGGCCGAGGTGAGAGATGGTACCGCCCAGGGGAGGAGCCCCGCTGAGCCTCACTGTCGGGAGGCAGAGTCTTGGCTGCGGAATGATATACAGCAGAGGTAGAGAAGTAGAAGGAGAGGTTGACCCCAGGAGGTGGGCCACGGAGCGACAGCACAGATGCTGATGTCAGACTCAGCTCGGAAGACTGGAGTCAGGCAATAGATGCGGCACTACCTGAGGAGCAGGCTGCCGGACGATAGTTACAGTCACTGAAGTCACACGGGGTCCATAGAGATGGTACACGAGAGGGTTCCTCGGTGGGAGGTCACGGTAGTGGTCTGCAGAACGAGGTATACCGGCGAGGATTCCAACATGGATGTTACAGCAGAGGTCCACAGCGTAGTTACACACAGCGACTGAAGACAATGGAGTAGTTCCATAGAAAGCCTCGGGAAGTGAGGCAGTCAGGAGTCTGGGTGAAAGGCCCTCTGAGGAGCAGATAGACAAGAGACAAGGGAAGACCCCCGAGGAGCGGGTACCCGATAGTCTCACACCATGGAAGCAGGAACCGGAACAAAAGCTGAAGCGAGAGTAGGTAGATTCAGCAAGATTAACTCGTTGCCAAGTCGTCAGCTGTCTGGGCCAACGAGCTTAAATATTGAAGATGAGTGACGTCATCTGATGGGGACGTCCTCGAGGTTCCCACCAAGACATGGTTAAAGCAGGTCGGGGAGCGTGTGCGCGTGCCTAGGGAATCCCGAGGGTAAGATGGCGGTCGGCAGTGTCCATGCTGCTCAGGTGGGCCCGGAAACGGAGGCCGGAAGGCCAGCGGTAGCTGGCAGAGGCCGTGAGTTTGCCCAATGAAGACAAAGCAGTAAAAAAAGAGGTGAGCAGCAGAGGTCGCAGCCATGTGTGGCCGCAGAGCATAACACTGTGCCATTAGCAGCAGAGTTCCTCCACAGAAAGAGCTTACACCTTGAGAAGTAACTGGAGGGGAAAGGGAAACGGGAAGACAGCACCAGGAAAACAAATACTTTTTTGTGCCCTTGGAAACAGTAAAATCCCAAAAAAGTATTACACAGCTATATTAGGGAGATATTTATTTGTAAAATTTATAAACTGAAAATTACAAATAAAATTGAACAGATGTACATAAAAACATAGAACATCAGTAATATAATACAAAGATATTACACAAAACATAGAGCAGTTAAAACCTATTCTACTGGTTTCTACATAGTGAAATGACTTTGGAGAAGGTAATGATAATTAAATTTCATCTTGAGAATGCAATAATCATCTTGACCTATACAAATCTAATAGCTGAGAAAGATAACATACATTATGCATGTTGGGATATTTTGGGCCATATATTTGGCAGAATAAAAGGAAGTGGCATTGCCTATTGTGTTATTTTTTTTTTTTTATGACAAAACTCTATTTTTGTGTCCAATATACAGCATGTGGTGCAAACTTAGCCAGGGATTAGGGATTGTGTGTGCTATTTACTTAATAAACAAAATCTTCTGGTTCGGCCATATGTTTTAGGCTGTTTACTGTTAAGTGACCTTCATTTCTACAAATCCCATTTTTGAACTAAGACAGATACTTATTGCACTGTTGACCTGGAAAATCTCTATGAAGCCAAAGAAGCATTTGTTTTCACATTAAAGTAGTACTGCTGCACCATTTCAAAGTGAAAGGCTCTGGCCCCAGTAGTAATTTTTATTCACAGTTACTAAAAATAAAAACACACTGAGAAGAACAGGTATTTTTTATTTAACAAAATGTACATTGAAAAATATTCTTTTCTTCAGTAACTACAAAATATTTACCAATGAATTTTTATCACAAAATATTGTTTTTGCCAACATATGCTAATTTTTTATACTTAAATATAATTTTTTTTTCTGTGAATATTTGAGGAATAGTTCTTTTCACAAGAAATACTGAAAAGGGAATGCTAACCAAAGGAAAGCATTTCATTTCATTTTTAAATAACATAGGCAGGTGGCATTCTCGAGCCATTCCCCTTCCAAACTCCCCCATAAAACATGCAAGACGTAGCTTTGGGTTTAACAAGGCTACAGTTTAATAACATAAATAATACAACTCAAGGCTAATAAAGTGACTTATAACAATCAACCACAATCAAACATTACCCTCCTTTTCAATGTTGGACAACCTATGACTACAACGCAGTGGTATGCTGCCAACAGCTCTCCCAGGCTTCCAACACCGCACCATTGGTCCACCACTACATACCCAGTCCTCTCTGTCATAGCCACAACAGGGAGAACCAACAGCCCACTCAGCGACCTCACTGTCTGCAACCTGCTATTGTATAGCAGTCTCCACGCAGCTACACACGCATCCCATGCCATCCCTCATATCAGAAAACTTTAATTACTACATGACAATAACAGGATTGGGATTTTTCCACCAACACTGCATCATGAAGAGTCATATACAGTCGAACACAAGAGTGGGAAGGTGGGAAGAAAAGACCACCTCAAATGCTGTTGAAAGTGGGACAGAGGCGCATAACAACCCCAAACATAACTGCCATATTCCCCCTCCCTTTCCTTCCCAAATAGCTGAGTCAGACACTGCACCACCCTCCCACCCCCGAGCTGCCAGAAAACAAGTCACAGTACCTCTGCCCTGTATATTTAATGCCCATGTCGATGAAACCAAGGATGCCTTAATCATCTCCCTTGCTTCTCCAGCCTATGCCTCCATAGAAATTCCAGGACCACTGCACCCACTTTATCTGCATGAGGTCCAACCTCCAGAACAAGTCCCACTTGGAATGAGAAAGAGCATCAGCAATTGAGTTTTCCACCCTGGTACATGCTGAACCCTCTCTGTTACATTCCAAATAAGACACAACAGAATCAACTGCCTCAGAGCAATTACTCTTTCACATTTAGTAGACTCCTAATTGATAGCCTCCACCACCCCCAGGTTATCGCAACAACCTCAAGGGAGGAGGAATAGCCTAGTGGTTAGAGCACTGGACTATGAACCAGGAGACCAAGATTCAAGTCCAACTGTCACTCCTTGTGACCTTGGGCAAGTCACTTTACCCTACATTGCCTCAGGTACAAAAATTTAGATTGTAAGCCCTCTGGGGATAGAGAAATACCTACAGTACCTGAATGTAAACTGGTGTGATATCTCAATTGAGATGAATGTCGGCATATAAAAATAATAAATAAACAAAATGAAAAATTCTTGTCTCTCGACTCATGCCCCCAAAGTGCCTAAGCCACCACAATGTGAAATAGTTCCGGGAAGGTTATGTTCTTTGTTACCCCAGACTCCACCCATGATACCGGCCAGTGAGCCGCCCATCAGTCTCCCCTTCAGTACATACCAAAGATGGCTGCTCCCACTGCATCTGAATATGACTCAGTGTCCCTATTTGACACCTGTTCCTACTGCATGATTCTGACTCCATTAAACGTTTTCAAAAAGGTTGCCGCAATAACCAACTCATCCCTAATCCTCTTAGTGACACAAATAAAATTATGTCTATGCCTAATGCCTGCTGTTGCAGATGAAAGCCTCCTGATGAATGCTTTCCCCATGGGAATGACCGAGCATGCAAAGTTCAATGAACCAATCAGGGACTTCATACCATGGAAAGTAACTATTTTAGTAGTCCCAACCAACTGAACTATCTCCCTAATCTTCAGTACTTTCTCCACTGTTAAGCAGGACACCAAGAATGTTAATTTGGTTGCTGGACCTTCAGTCTTCCTGTTTGCAACAGGAATCCCGTAGCACTGGGCCACCTCCAGAAAGCCCTGCAGTAAATCCTCACATGTGCTCATTTGAGTGGGACCAACAAATAAAAAATCATCTATATAATGCAACATACTGTCTAAACCTCTTACGCTTGGTGGACCACGGGTTATTCCCATGGACCACTGCTATCACATCCAGCCTGGACTGGTTATAGGTGCCACATTCCAGCTCAGGGAGGCCTCTTCAATGCATCAGGCTAACCTCTGTGGTAGGAGTAAAAGCATGCTGCTTGGATTCGTGGCCGAGATGCCGCCAATGAGTTTGAATGTAATGCATTCTCCTTAGGCACGCCCGCACCCCCTTTTCTGAATTTAAAGGGATCATGGTGGGAAAAGCCCTGCAGCCCCTTTGGATGACATCACTCTGCCTGGCCCTTAAAAAATCCTGCCCTTAATCCTCCACGCCTCAGGAATAGATTGATTACATCGGTAGAAGTGCTTTGCCTCAGCGTCTTCCTGCATTCCGATTGTTGTTGTTCCTGAGTTCTTGGTTTCTTCTTCCTGTGTTCCTGGTTCCTCTAATGGCAGTTTGGTCCATGTTCCTGAATTCTTGTCTTCATCTTCCCCATGGTAAGCCTTCAGTGCCTCTTCCTCCCTGTGGTCAATCTTCGGTTCCTTATCTTCAGTCTTCAGTATCTTCTATACGCACCTGTGCTCTTCCTTGCTAACTGCCTGCTCTCCATCCCTTGCTCTCCCTTGGACAGGTCTCTGGTATTTGACTTTGGCTTGGAACTTGACTCTGATTGTACTCCACCTGCCACTGACCATTACCTGGACTTTGACTGTGATTTTACTCAGCCAGTCCTGGACCCTGACCTGTGACTCAATTATCTCAACGGATCTTCACCTATACTGTAGAGGCCCATGCCTACATCCTACTGGCCCTGGCACCCGCAGACTCAACCTAAGGGGAATGAGGGCAGGTATAGGTAAAGCCCTAGTTGGGCCTCTGCCACAGCCAGTTCTGTCAGCCGAAGGTTGGGATCTGCAGAGCTCTTTACTGCAGGTAGCGACAATTCCACCATGATCCAAGGGTCCACACCTGCAAAATATTGCTGAGGCCATGGACCTGGCAGACCTATCTGTGTTAAAATCTATTCCTGGCCTAGGCCAGAAATTGCAGGTGCTACAGATGGCCTGGGAACTACTGGTCGCAGATATGAATCGCCTTGCCACACACTTGGATACCTTGTCCATACTTGCCTCCCTGCCTCCATCAGTAGTCACCCCTGCATCACCCCCAGCAATTAACCATCCTCTACTCTAGCTGCTACTGCTGCCCCACTATGCCGGGCAGCCTAAATAGTGCCAGGGATTTCTTAGCCAGTGCTATATACTTTTTACCCTCCAAGCGGCACTTTTTTCCCAATGCTACAGTAAAAACAACCTTCTCTCCTCAATGGTAAGGCTCTGGCCTGGGCTTCTCCACTATGGAAGCACTTGGAGCTACTCCTCCTTGGACCCACTCTGATCTTCTACATCTGCGCAAGGACTCCCGGTCCCTAGCAGACTACATGATCAAGTTTCAAACCCTTGCCACAAAGCAAAATTGGCAGGGAGACGGTTTGCTAGTTATCTTCTTGGAGGGCCTATCACCAAAAATCAAAGATGAGCTTGCTGCCCAGGAGTTGCCATCTTCCCTGGAAGCTCTTCTTGACCTCACAGGGAAGATTGACAGACGCTTCCAGGAGAGGGTCTATGAGGATCAAATGGAAAACAGACAGGACCCAGCTACCATTATTCCAATCTCTGGTTTTACCTGATGCTCCCATCTGCCACCAGAACAGCCTATGCATATTGTGGTGTGGACCCTTGGGCTGAGGCAGGTGTGATGCTACCAGCAGAAGGAAATCCCCTCCATGGGTCCCCGCTGTTGGCAGGTGGAGCAGTGCAGTATAGAGACCCAACTGGACCTTCACCACTACCAACCCTCGTTCCCCACAGGTTGAGCGGGGCTGACTGGACTTAGGCACAGGTCTCTGAATGACAAATCCAGCAGGATTATAGGCAAAAGCAGAATCAGGTGGGCCAAGGTCATGGGCAGGCAGCAGACAGATGAATCCAGAAGGCAGGCCGAAGGTCGGGGCAGGCAGCAGGCAGACGAAATCCAAAGAACATACCAGGGTCAAATCGAAAGGACCATCCAAGGAACAGGAGATGGGTCCGGGACAGGAACATGGGACCAGGAGCAGGGATGAGGAAGGTAAGGCGAAGGCAGGACCATGGAGAAGCAGGACCACAGAGAAGCAGGACCACAGAGAAGCAGGACCATGAAGAAGCAACTGGCAGGCTTGAAGAGTGTGACCTGTTGCTGAGGCAAGGTTTGAGCAGCAGGGGCTGCCTTAAGTAGGGCCTCCTGCTGTCGTGAACATCCAGGGCCGCAGGAAGCTTTCCCACTGAGGCCCCTTTAAATATCATGGTAAGCTGCATGTGCGTGCCTAGAGGAAGTCGGGGTAGGCAGAGCGGAGAGAATGGAGCTGACTCGAGGGGTAAGTGTGGCTGGCTGCATGGTCCTGCGGCCGGCAATTACAACAATGCAGTTGGGTTGATGTCTTTTTTCTCAAGGAGAGGTCCCATCATTGACAGTCTGGTCTCTGTTTATATTGCATGGCTCCAGACCACCTATTAGCTCAGCACCCAGAGAGAAGGAATGCTTTTCTGTGCCCCGAGTTGACTGGGCAGGTGACTCTAGTCCTGACAACTTCAACTCTCCAGTTACTCATTCTGGTATCTGTAGAATACTCTTCTATAAGTTTCTCCACTAGAGCCCTGGTGGACTCTGGTTCTGGAGAAAGCTTTATTCAGCAAGAGCTTGTTGAACGCTTCTGGATTCCCAGTGTCCTGATGACTCCATCTCTGACACTCTCCTCTGTATAATGGGAAACTCAGGACTCCACTGTGCTACTTACTCTATGGGTGGGATCCTCGGATTTGGAGGTCATCAGCTTTCATGTACTCTCCAGAGCCATGAGCCAGATTGTCCTAGGCTTACCCTGGCTCCAGCAACACCAGCCACAGATTAACTGGTACACATTGGAACTTCTCCATTGGGGACCCAGATGTATTGAATCCTGTATTGCCTCTGAGGACGCGGCTCATCCGATGATTGTGGCCTCCGCCTTCCCATCAGTTCCAACCCCTGGAAGGAAGTCCAGAGGAACTCAAATCTCCCCATGGTGTCTGCAGGAGAATACTCTTAGAATTGTTTTTGCACAATTAAAAGACCAGTTAGGACAAGATAAGGTGGAGGGGGAAAAACCAGAAAAGGAAAACAGCCGTGCCCTGAAAAAGTTTGAATCTTTATTCTCCAGGAATGATGAAGTGATACGAGCCCTGCACATCCTTCTTCAGCAAGAGGGAGAAGCAACCTTTAGTCTACATTGTCTCTCTAACAGAGGCTTTCTCTCTCTCTCTCTCTCTTGCTCGCATGCCCAATAAGTTCATTTATGGGCGCAAGTGTGCTCGTTTTAAAATTTACCTATTGCTTAACTGGCTGGATCTCTTTGAATATTTACCTCAGTTTAAAATTTGAGGAACCGTGTAAAGAGGGAGAAAGACCATTACAAGAATAAACAGCAGAATCTGTAGTTACAATAAAATAGTGTCTGGTAATATGTGAGGAAAACCAAAGTCTCTACTGAGTTCCCCTTGTGTTTGCTTCAAAATGTTTTGTGTGGCTGTAAGCAAACTATCTGTTCTGCTCTTTCAATGTGAAAACCATGGAAGAGGAGCTATGCTTTTTTAATTCCAGCAATGCTGAATATACGATGAAGACAAAGGAATCTGTAGAGCTCACTAAGCTGCTGAATGTGTCATCCTTTTAATTTTGTATTTATTTTCCTTCTGGCCTCTTAACACAGTTTACCCCTGCTCATGTTATTATAGCAATGCTTCATTACACTGAGGCACTTTACTTTGCAGGAATGAGGATGCATATGTTAGAGGCAGGATATTGCCTTCATTAGATTGAATTTATTGGAAGAGCAGACAGAAGGTTGAAATAAGTCACATAGGAGGGCATTTCTGCTGCTGATGTATACATATAGTAGCGATAATTAAAAAAAAAAAACTATGAAAAAGACCTGTAAAGTGTATTTCCAAAATAGTGGTTATTGAACTTTCAAAAAAGTTTTTTTTTTTTAAAGTGCAATAACAAAAGCATGCCTTTGTTACAGATCATACACTCCCCCACCCATAAGGCCGGACACACATTAGATCTCATTTTTACAAACTCTGCTGTCACCACCATGAACTCCCCCTCATGCCTTGCCGTACCCTGGTCTGACCACTCCATCATCCAAACCACCCTTGCATTGCAACAATCCCCCCTGCCCGCTCCTACCCAAGCACATTCCTTCAAATACCGTAAATCATGCCCATTTGACACCCTCACAATAGCATGCTCTGATATCTCAAACCAACTTGACCTATCCTCAGCTGACAATGCCTTCATCTCCTGGATTGATAGCACCCTCAATATAGCGAACACACACTGCCCTCTCACTGTAAAAACCATCAAACCTGCTCATCCAAATACAAAACCCTGGTACTCAACTGAACTCAAGAAACTCAAAACCCTCCTCAGCACATCAGAAAGACACTGGCGTACACATCCCTCACCAGCATCTAAAACATCCTACTACCAACTTATGCACCAATACAGGAAAGCTACTCTCTCGTCCAAACGAGAATACTACGCCACGAAGATCCATAGATTCCAATACAACCCCAAGGCGCTCTTTTCTTTAATCTCCAGCCTCACCAACTCCCCCCATACACAAACACAATCCTCCTCTGCAGTAAATCGATGCAATGAACTTGCACAATTTTTCCAAAACAAAGTCTCATCCCTCACTGCACGTTTCTCCTCGAACCCTAACAACGTGACGCTGCCCACCTTCAACATATCAGCTACCCTATCCTCCTTTGATGCATCCTCTTCCCTGGAAATTGAAAATATCCTGCAAAAGATGAGACCCTCCTCCCATCTCTCCAAAACTATCCCTACCAAACTTCTCCTATCTATTCCCAAAGTCATCGCCAAACCACTCTCCTCCATCTGCAACCTTTCATTAGAACAAGGCACGGTTCCCAACCTCCTAAAACAGGCGGTGGTCAAACCTATCCTTAAAAAACCCAATCTTGATCCCTCCACCCTAGCCAATTTTAGACCCATCTCCAATCTACCTTTCCTGTCCAAAATCCTAGAAAAATTAGTCAACTCTTGCCTATCTGAATACCTTGAACAAAACAACGTTCTTCCTTCCACACAATACGGCTTTCGAAAAAGTTTGAGCACCGAAAAACTACTACTTTCCCTGACTGGCACCGTCGTCAAAGGCTTTGACACAGGGAGTTCTTTTCTCATAGCCATGCTAGACATCTCTGCTGCTTTTGATACTGTGAATCACACTATCCTCATCAACATCCTCTGCAGTATTGGAATCTCCGGCACCGCCCTTTCCTGGATTATTTCATACTTACAAAATCGTCACTACACAGTCTCCATTGATAGCAATGAATCCAACACTATGAGCCTTAACCAAGGTGTGCCCCAGGGCTCCTCTCTCTCATCCACCCTTTTCAACATTTACATGCTTCCCCTCACTACCCTCCTCACCAAACTTGGTTTCGGACACTTCATCTACGCAGATGATGTTCAAATTCTGTTCCTCTTCACCGACTCTCTGCAAACTGCTCTTCAAAACTGGGAATCATGCCTGACCGCCATCAACAGACTACTCACCGACATGCACCTTGCACTCAACCCCCAAAAAACTGAACTCCTCATCCTCTCCAACAAGCGTCCACTACCTTCCATTCCCCTCGCCTACTCCACCACGACATTCCCCACTCACACCCGTAGTCTGGGTGTCCTCATCGACAATCAACTCTCTTTCAAACCCTTCATCAAATCCATCCTTAGTGACTGCTATTTCAAACTACAAACTATAAAAAAACTCAGACCCCCTTCTCTACTTCTCTGATTTTCGCACAGTACTACAATCTATTATTTGTTCTAAGATTGACTACTGTAACTCTCTTTTCCTTGGCCTCCCTGCCACATATACCAAACCTCTACAACTCTTACAAAATGCCTCAGCACGCATCCTCACTAATTCCAAAAAATGTGACCACATTACACCTACTCTTATCTATCTCCACTGGCTACCTATACACTCTCGAATCCTTTTCAAAGCTATCTCACTCATCCACAAAAGTATCACTAATGAAAACTCTGACTGGATCAACCCTCCCCTTCTTCCTCACACCTCCACCCGTCCAACCCACACTGCTCTCCAAGGAACCCTACGTACCCCTTCCATTAAATCCACCAAACTCTGCTCCCACAATAAACAGAGCCTTCTCCCTAGCAGGTCCCACCCTTTGGAATTCCATGCCCCCTGACCTATGCACTGAAACCTCCACAGCTAAATTAAAAAAAAAGCTAAAAACCTGGCTGTTCATACAGGCCTTTCCTTCCTCCATGAACCGCCCTCCTGAAACCACCTAAACCTTTGTGTACACCTCCTTTATCTTCCAGCACTCCTGCCGTTTATAGCAACTCTCTCCTTCCCCTCCTCTTCCTCTCCTCACCTGCCCTCTGATCTTAACGCTATTGCAACCTAACTTTTGTCTAATATTTTGTAAATTGTCCAACCTTGCCTTGCCAGTTACCGAAGTTGCATATCTTCCCGTTTTACCCCGCTTGCCCGCCTAGTTCCCAAGCTGTAGTTAATCTATTCTGTCTCCTACCTTTGTAAATACTATTAATGTGCTGTTAGATGTTTGCTGTTCCCTAGTTCATAGTTTGCTGTTCCCTAGTTCATAGTTTACTGTCCCATGTAAAGGCAACGCCTAAAGTTTTTAGTTATCTGTAAACCGATACGATGTGCAAACAGTTGTCGGTATATAAGTTTCTAAATAAATACATAAATAAATGACAAAAATATTATAAACAGAGACAATGATTATAACATTAACGACCATTAGTAAAAAGAGGAGATAAGAGATTGCTCTCCATGTATCACTTTGAATATATGAATGCCTCTATTTACAAGTAAATACTGTGTTATATGGAAAGGATTTTGTTTATGTTGCCAGATACCACTATTTTTGGAAATATACTTCACAGAAATCAATTGTTGTTATGAATAGGTGGAGTTTGTTGAATTTTTCAATTTTGTGGCAATAATAAACAAAAATGTCAACTGCTGATTTTGCCAAGCTAGCATCTACTTATCTTCTGTCACCTGAGCCATAAGTGTAGTTTGTGCTTTGTCTTTATCATCTTTTTCTTTACCTAGTCAAATGATTTTTCTGCCACTGATGAACCACCACTTAAAAAAAAAACATTCTGCAAGCATTGCAGTCGTGCCTTCATCTGTTCCATAAGTCAGAAGGCCCTGGTGTTTCCAGATGCATGCTGTTGTATGTAAATGAGGATTAAAATTGTGATGAACTATTGCAGCCATTATAGTACCAACTGAGAAAAATAAAATGCTTAGAAGATTCCAGAGAGAGAACTAAGAGAAACAGAAAATGACAGATAGATAATATATTGCAGATAGTGATTTGTGCATTGCACTATGGAGTCTATAGGGGAAAGGCTTCACATTTGCAGAGGTTTAAAAATTTAACCCCAAGGTCATTTCTTGACATACATCATAAATCATAGAGCCTGGCACCAGCAAGTCTCTTATAGCATATGGCATGTGTCCATCAGCTATTGGGGAATTACTAGGTCAAACTATCTCCTCTGCTGTGCCATTCAGCCTGATAGTTTCTCGAAAGTCCTAAATTAAGCTTGATAGTCCATTAAAAGATCTCGGTAAAAGAGACATTTCTCAGTGAGAGGAAAGGAAGGGTGACGGAGATTGAGAGAAATTGGTGCAGCAAAGCCTCAGATTGTTCCTGGGGTTGGGGGAAGGGGAGATTAGAATAGGAAGCAGAACTGTTTAAGCAACAGAAGGAAAAAGTAGCATGTGGGGCAGGAAATAGAAACTAGAGGAGTGAATGCAAAGAGGAAATTAAAGTGAATGAAAGGAGAGCGAGAGGGAGGGAATGAGGTAAGCGGGTTGAAGGGATAGAAAGATGAGAGGGTTGGGTTTTGGTGAGAAAGAAAAAGGGCAAGAGGGTTGCAGTGCTGAGGAAATATTATTAATGAAGAAGAGACTTGAAAAGTAAATCGTAATAGTAAAGAGCAGAGGAAGCTTGGGAGAAGTAGAAAAGAAGGAGAACCACATAAGAGAATTAAAAAAGAGAAACTAACCAGGAAGGAAAAGATCAAATATAGATAAGGACAAATTTAAAGAAAAGCCTAGACTAAAATCTTGAAGGTGTTCAGTGACTGCATTTGCTCCAATCCATGTAGGACTAGGGATAAAATAAATGTATCCAAAAAATTGTGTCTTACATCTCAGTATAAAACCATTAGGGTAAGTCTTCAAAATGATCTTGCTTCCTACCTACAGTCAGGCAATTAGACTGGATGCTTTGAAAATGTGCTGCCACTCAGATACTGAACTATTCGGGAGGTGTAGTTTGGCCGGGGGCAGGGGCAGCGCTGGATTTATCAATAGGCACCCATTATGCCTGTGCCAAGGGCAGAAAACATTTAGGGCAGCAGGCAGGCTAAGATTTGCCACCTCCCACCGCTGCTGAATCTCATTCAGCAGAGAATAACTCTCTGCTACTGTGTAACAGAGCCTTACAGGAGGTGGGGCGAGGCGTGAAAGCACCAAAAGTGCCTAGCTGGAGGCAAAATCATAAATCCTGTTCTGAGTGTGCAGGAGAGAGCCTTAAATTACATGGCTACCCTTTTGTGATGGGGAGGGATGTGGTAGCAATTTTCAGTAAGTCATGATGCACAGGTACTTTTCTACCTACACATTTTGCACCTCCTATATCTGTGGATGGATTATGTGCTGGACAATTCAGTTATGTGTGTATACTTGAATATTGAAGATAAATGCATATTCTTTCCCCTCTCCTGATCTTAGCAACACTCCAGAAACAACCATTTTTTTTTGAGCAGTTAAATATTTCTATCTAGTAAGAGTAGATGGCTACATTTAGC
Organism: Rhinatrema bivittatum; assembly: GCF_901001135.1. Classification (NCBI taxonomy): domain Eukaryota; kingdom Metazoa; phylum Chordata; class Amphibia; order Gymnophiona; family Rhinatrematidae; genus Rhinatrema; species Rhinatrema bivittatum. Next base: position 448,035,258 of record NC_042615.1, on the reverse strand, counting down.
TGATCACCTGCAATAAAATTTTTAGAGCATCCCATCTAGACACCTAACTGCAGTTAGGTGGATATATCATTTTTAAAATCCATCCCGCAGAGCAGTGTTAAATTTCACTGGCAGTGCTATAGCTGGCAAGATTTAAATTGGTTTTCAATTGCAACCTCACTGACTAGGTTGAGACTAAAAATGAACTTAGACGTATGTAGTTAAGTTCCAGTCAGTGGCCCTACTGAATATTAGACCCTTTATTGCTAAATACAGATATTGTTGTGGACACGGGGCTAGTGGACCCTTAGGCCGGCCTACAGGAGACTTGGGAAAGGACTTCACTGGTCTCGACTGAACAGGCTGGGAGACAGACTTCTGGCGGGCAGGTAGAAGCGGTTTCACCCTGGAAGCTGGTACTCCCCCGGGAGAAGCCCTTGAGAGTCCAGCCGCTGGGACTTAGGAGATTCACCCTGGAAGTCAGAGCCCCCCCCAGGAGGAGCCCGTAGGGACCCGACCACTGGGACTTAGGTGAGGCGGTCGATGGAGAGGAAGCAAGCGAGTATCAGGCTTGGCTGAGGCAGGCAGGAGCCCGGCTAGGGCTGTAGACAGGCTGGATCCAGGCTTTGGGCTGTAGACTGGCTGGAACCCGGCTTGGGCTGTAGGTAGGCAGGAACCCGGCTAGGGCTGAAGACAGGCAGGGGCCCAGCTTGGACTGGCTGGCAGGCAGACAGACAGGAACTGGCAGGCAGACAGACAGGAACTGGCAGGCAGGCAGGCAGGAACGGAGTAGCCAAGACACTGGCAGACTCCGGAGCTCAAGGCAACAGGGGACCGAAGGAACCCTGTTGCAAGGCCCTGATCGGGAGTCCGCGATGGCCCTAAGTAGGCCACAGCGTCTGACGTCAGACTTGGGGCGGAGCCACCCTCCGGCGGTAAACTGTCTAGAAAAGCGCGGGGCGTTCACGCGCGTGCGCCTAGAGGCAGGTCAGCAATGGCGTCTCCCCCGTGGGGACGCCCAGATCCAGACTCTGCTTCGTTCCCAGCCGGCAGGAACCCTCGAGGTAAGGACCGGGATGTGAGCTTCACGGACCGGACCGCAACAGATATTACTTGACAAAAAGGGAGTGATCTTCTGTCTATTGCCATCTAAATATTTCCAGCTCTTACTTTCTTCTCTATGAAAATGCTATCTAAAGAAAATAAAAGAATTAAATCAGACATGATGTTTTCAGATACCAAGCAAAATGATGTTGACAGGAATGCACAAGATTGATATCTTTCATACACAGGTCTATCCAGTACCGAGTGGTAGGAAGAGCTGCGTTAGTGCCTACGGCACCCGCGGTTGCCGCACGCACAGTGCAGCTCACCTACCGCTCGATCCTGAACACTAATTTTATTTAAATGTAAACCGCGTCCGAAAAGCCTTAGACCCGCGCAACCCATTTTACTGGATAGAGCGCCTATACAGTATCCTGGGTGCGCGGGCCTAAGGCTTCACGCCACGCTGGTATCTGTCATTTCAAATGACATTTGAAATGACAGATACCAGGAAGCGAAAAAACCAAAAGCAAAAAGTAAGTCGCTTCGCCGCTTCACTCTTCCCTCCTCCCGGAGCAGGGCGCGAAAAGCAGCCCTGCTCCGGGAGGAGGGGAGAATAGACATGGACAGCGGCGAAGCGAAAAAAACCCAAAAGCAATTTTGTTTTTTTTTCAAAAAGCTAAAAGTAAGTTGCTTCACTGTCAGTGTCTCTTCTTCCCTCCTCCTGGAGCAAGGCTGCTTTTCGCGCCCTGCTCCGGGAGGAGGGGAGAAGAGATGACAGCGGCAAAGCGAAAAAACCAAAAGGGGACCCGACCCGACTTACTTTTGCAGCCGTCCGGCATCGCTGCTCCCCCGCCTCGTCCGGCATTGTTGCTCCCCTGCCTCGTCCGGGAAGATGGCTGCCAGCACGGGGGAAAGCGGCCCCTGTGCATTCAATTGGCTGCCGTGACGCCAAACGTCGTGACGTCACGTCTTGAGCAGCCAATTGAATGCACAGGGGCCGCTTTCCCCCGTGCTGGCAGCCATCTTCCCGGACGAGGCAGGGGAGCAACGATGCCGGACGAGGCGGGGGAGCAACGATGCCGGAAGAGGCGGGGGAGCAGCGATGCCGGACGGCTGCAAAAGTAAGTCAGGTCGGGTCGGGTCCCCTTTTGGTTTTTTCGCTTCGCCGCTGTCATCTCTTCTCCCCTCCTCCCGGAGCAGGGCACGAAAAGCAGCCTTGCTCCGGGAGGAGGGGGGACACTGACAGCGAAGCAACTTACTTTTAGCTTTTTGAAAAAAAACCAAAATTGCTTTTGGTTTTTTTTCGCTTCGCCGCTGTCAGTGTCTATTCTTCCCTCCTCCCGGAGCAAGGCTGAAAAAAGCAGCTCCGGGAGGAGGGAAGAACTGAAGCGGCGAAGCAACTTACTTGCACGGGGGAAAGTGGTCTCCGTAGCAGCCCCAGTCCTCTCCCCTCCTCCCGAAGCCAAAAAAAAAGTGAAAAAAATGTTGCAGCCCCCCTCTGGACATCGGAAGGGGGCTGCAACGTTTTTTCCGCTTTTTTTTTTTGGCTTCGGGAGCAGGGGAGAGGACTGGGGCTGCCACGGAGACCGGCACCCATGATCGCGGCCGGGGCAGGTGAGCGGGGGCTGGGGGAAAGCTTGCCATCTACCCTTACCCCTGCCTCTACCGCAGGGGTCAGGGTAGGCGGTAAGTTTGCAGGTTAAACGCGCGACAAAACGGCAGGGAAAACTAGCGATAGTCGGGGCGCGGGTTACGGGATGCTAGGGAATAGCTAATTCGCTCGTTTGCATGCAATTTCATGCCGCGGGCGGAAGGGGTTGCCCGGGGAATTTAGGACGCGGTAGGAGTAGGTTAAAGGGGATTCGGGATCGCAGGAAGGGCTAACGCGGCCGGAACGTGAGTAAAAAGCGGCTTAGGAGCAGGGTAAATGCGGCCGCACTTTACAGGATAGGCCTGACAGTTTGTTGGACATATCCCTTCTTGATATGCAGCAAATATGGAGAAGTTTAATAAATTCCATTAATATCCACCTGGTCAGGGCTGTGGTTCACATAACGCTGTGTGAAAACATCGCCATGCATCTTGAGGGTAATTTTAAAAGCCATTTGCATGGGTAAAACAATGCTTTACCCGAGAAACTGGATCCTTCCTGTGCCACCACACATGCAAGTTTCTCTGCAGTTTCTGGGGGCAGAGTTTTAACTGAATCATATTCTTTTCAGTTCTGAGAACTGTGCACATCATTTTTTTCTCATGGAATCGATCCATACAAATTAGCAGATGTAAATGTGAGCCGATAGCTTTTCTTGGCTAATTTTCAAAGCAAAAGTATGCACGTAATTTCACTTTCAAAATCAGTATAAAATCCAAGGGAAAAATTCCCACAGGCTTTGATCTAATGTGGGCAGTTTTAAAATTGCCCCCAAATGTATATTATTGTGACTAGTTTTAGAAAAATCATGACAGGATCCCTCAGAAAATAAATAGAGAGTGGGGCTCAGAGAGTTACGAGATCTAGACTTTCAAGGGGATAATTTTGTAAAAGTTTAAATAAGTTGGTCAGTAGATATATGCATTGCTTTTAAATGAATGGCACATCTGAACCTGAAAATACCTGAAAATTTTCAGTTATTTTAATTTTGTTAAAAAAGATGGCCTCCCAGGCCCATACTGACCCCACTACTGATTCTTAGGGTTTCCCTGGCAGTAGAGGAGGACCGGAAGGCTCATCTGCATACTGCTCCCAGCATCCCCCGGGAGAGGAGTCCAGAGGTCACCGCAAGCGATCCAGGGATTGACTTCCACAGCCCCAGCTTCCAGAGGCCCCACACCCTTTGCAGTAGAGGGGGACTGGAAGGCTCATCTGCATACTGCTCCCAGCATCCCCCGGGAGAGGAGTCCAGAGGTCACCGCAAGCGATCCAAGGATTGACTTCCACAGCCCCAGCTTCCAGAGGCCCCACACCCTTTGCAGTAGAGGAGGACCGGAAGGCTCATCTGCATACTGCTCCCAGCATCCCCTGGGAGAGGAGTCCAGAGATCACCACAAGGGAATCCTTCCATTAACTGAGTGAAGATTAATTTAACGGTGGTAAAGAGGATTGGTAAGTATAGCTTCCAGAAATTTTTGGATTTATAAAAGTTTGGTGAAAGGTGAGATTAAGGATTATATTATTTAGAGTTTGTGTGTGTGTCAAGTAATAAGCAAGCCGGAGATAGTTAATTCTAGTTCTGTCTTTCCCACCCACTCAAGCCTTGATTTTCAGGCACGAGACACTTTCTCATTAAAATCAATCAGGGTCTTATCTAAATCATACTTATTGAAAGTTTAATCATCCCCTTGTAGGACACTAGCTGATTAATTAGTAAATTCACCTGTAAATTTAAAGTACTCTCATTCCAACTCCCTTAGTATCCTAAACTTAACTAGGAACTCAGTAAAACTAAGATGAAGGCAACAGTCCAGCAGCAAGAAAGGGGCTTTCCAATCTTTTTGATTTTTTACCCGCCGGTGAGAGATTGTATGTGTGCACTCGGTGCAAAGAGCTCCTGGCTCTCAGGGAATGAGTCCGATCTCTGGAGGCTAGAGTTGCAGACTTGGAGGAGATGAGGGAGACAGAAGTACATTGATTAGACCTTCAGGGACATAGTAGCCAAGTCTCAAATCCATTCCGGTAGCCCCAGTGCTGCCTTGGATCAGAAAGGTCTACCAGTAGGAGAATATCACCCTGGTGTAGCAGGAAGTGATCCTGTAGCAAGGACCTGCTCTCCAGGTGATGTATTGCCCTCTCGCACTGAGGACAAGTCTCCCAGGGCTACTGCCCAGGAGGGAAGGGTTAGGCCGGCCATCATAGTTGGTGATTCAATTATTAGAAATGTAGATAGCAGGGTGGCTGGTGGACGTGAGGACTGCCTGGTAACTTGCCTGCCTGGTGCGAAGGTGGCAGACTTCACGCATCACCTAGATAGGATTATAGACAGTGCTGGGGAGGAATCGGCTGTCGTGGTACATGTAGGCACCAATAACATAGGAAAATGTGGGAGAGAGGTTCTGGAAGCCAAATTTAGGATTTTAGTTAGGAAGTTGAAATCCAGAACCTCCAGGGTGGCATTCTCTGAAATGCTTCCTGTTCCACGTGCAGGTCTCCAGAGGCAGGCAGAGCTTCAGAGTTTCAATGTGTGGATGAGATGATGGTGCAGAGAAGAGGGATTCAGCTTTGTAAGGAACTGGGGAAACTTTTGGGGAAAAGGGAGACTTTTCCGAAAGGATGGGCTCCACCTTAACCAGAGTGGAACCAAGCTGCTGATACTAACTTTCAAAAAGGAGATAGAGCAGCTTTTAAACTAGAACAGTCATTCAGCAGTACATGGTTCGGAGAAATGTATCCTTGAAGGATACTAATAAAACAGGAGAGTTAGGGCATCCCAACAGAGAGGTTCCATTAAAAGCAAACATAGTCCATATGCCTATATGTAAAAAATCACCAAAGCTAATGATTTCCAAATTATCCCAAATAACTGAAAAGCAGGATATTAATATAAAGAAAAAACACACTTTGAAATGTCTGTATGCCAACGCCAGAAGTCTAAGAAGTAAGATGGGAGACTTAGAGTGTATAACAGCAAATGATGAGATTGATATAATTGGAATCACAGAGACTTGGTGGAAAGAGGATAATCAATGGGACAGTGCTATATCAGGGTACAAATTATATCGCAATGATAGGGAGGATCAACTTGGTGGGGGTGTGGCACTTTATGCCCAGGAGGGTATAGAGTCCAACAAGATAAAGATCATACAAGAGACTAAATGCTCAGTAGAATCTATATGGATAGAAATCCCATGTGTGTTGGATAAGAGCATAGTGATAGGAGTATACTACAGTCCACCTGGACAAAATGGTCAGACAGATGATGAAATGCTAAGAGAAATCAGGGAAGCAAACCAATTTGGCAGTGCAATAATAATGGGAGATTTCAATTACCCCAATATTGACTGGGTAAATGTAACATCAGGACTTTCTAGAGACATAAAGTTCCTGGATGTAATAAATGATTGCTTCATGGAGCAATTGGTTCAGGAACCAACAAGAGAGGGAACTATTTTAGATTTAATTCTTAGTGGAATGCAGGATTTGGTGAGAGAGGTAACAGTGGTGGGGCCACTTGGCAACAGTGATCATAACATGATCAAATTTAAAATAATAACTTGAAGGGGGACAATAAGTAAATCTGCATCTCTAACGCTAAACTTTCAAAAGGGAAACTTTGATAAAATGAGGAAAATAGTTAGAAAAAACTGAAAGGTGCAGCTGCAAAGGTTAAAAGTGTTCAACAGGCTTGGACATTATTTAAAAATACAATCCTAGAGGCACAGTCCATATGTATTCCACGCATTAAGAAAGGTGGAAGGAAGGCAAAATGATTACCCTCATGGTTAAAAGGTGAGGTGAAAGAGGCTAATTTAGCAAAAAAAAAAAAAAAAACCTTCAAAATTTGGAAGAAGGATCCATTTGAAGAATATAGGATAAAACATAAGCATTGTCAAGTTAAGTGTAAAACATTGATAAGGCAGGCGAAGAGAGAATTTGAAATGAAGTTGGCCATAGAGGCAAAAACTCATAATAAAAACTTTTTAAAATATATCCAAAGCAAGAAACCTGTGAGGGAGTCAGTTGGACCATTAGATGACCGAGGAGTTAAAGGGGCTCTTAGGGAAGATAAGGCCATTGCAGAAAAACTAAATGAATTCTTTGCTTCCGTGTTTACTAATGAGGATGTTGGGGAGATACCAGTTCCAGAGATGGTTTTTACCGGTGATCAGTCAGATGAACTGAACGAAATCGCTGTGAACCTGGAAGATATAGAAGGCCAGATTGACAAACTAAAGTGTAGCAAATCACCTGGACCGGATGGTATGCATCCTAGAGTACTGAAGGAACTAAAAAATGAAATTTCTGATCTATTAGTTAAAATTTGTAACCTATCATTAAAATCATCCATTGTACCTGAAGACTGGAGGGTGTCCAATGTAACCCCAATATTTAAAAAAGGCTCCAGGGGCAATCCGGGAAACTATAGACCAGTGAGCCTGACTTCAGTGCCTGGAAAAATAGTGGAAACTATTCTCAAGATCAAAATCGTAGAGCATATAGAAAGACATGGTTTAATGGATCACAGTCAACATGAATTTATCCAAGGGAAGTCTTGCCTAACAAATCTGCTTCATTTTGTTGAAGGGGTTAATAAACATGTGGATAAAGGTGAACTGGTAGATGTAGTGTATTTGGATTTTCAGAAGGCGTTTGACAAAGTCCCTCATGAGATTACGTGGATTACAAACTGGTTAAAAAAACAGGAAACAGAGAGTAGGATTAAATGGTCAATTTTCTCAGTGGAAAAGGGTAAACAGTGGAGTTCCTCAGTGATCTGTACTTGGACTGGTGCTTTTCAATATATATATATATAAATGATCTGGAAAGGAATATGACGAGTGAGGTTATCAAATTTGCTGATGATACAAAATTATTTAGAGTAGTTAATCACAAGCAGACTGTGATACATTACAGGAGGACCTTGCAAGTCTGGAAGATTGGGCATCCAAATGGCAGATGAAATTTAATGTGGACAAGTGCAAGGTGTTGCATATAGGGAAAAATAACCCTTTCTGTAGTTACACGATGTTAGGTTCCATATTAGGAGCTACCACCCAGGAAAAAGATCTAGGTATCATAGTGGATAATATTTTAAAATCATCGGCTCAGTGTGCTGCAGCAGTCAAAAAAGCAAACAGAATGTTAGGAATTATTAGGAAGGGAATGGTTATTAGAACGGAAAATGTCATAATGCCTCTATATTGCTCCATGCGAGACCGCACCTTGAATACTGTGTACAATTCTCGTCGCTGCATCTCAAAAAAGATATAGTTGCGATGGAGAAGGTACAGAGAAGTGCAACCAAATTATAAAGGGGATGGAACAGCTCCCCTATGAGGAAAGGCTGAAGAGGTTAGGGCTGTTCAGCTTGGAAAAGAGACGGCTGAGGGGGGATATGATAGAGGTCTTTAAGATCATGAGAGGTCTTGAACGAGTAGATGTGACTTGGTTATTTACACTTTCAAATAATAGGACTAGGGGCATTCCATGAAGTTAGCAAGTAGCACATTTAAGACTAATCAGAGAAAATTATTTTTCACTCAATGCACAATAAAGCTCTGGAATTTGTTGCCAGAGGATGTGGTTAGTGCAGTTAGTGTAGCTGGGTTCAAAAAAGGTTTGAATGTTCTTGGAGGAGAAGTCCATTAACGGCTATTAATCAAGTTTACTTAGGGAATAGCCACTGCTATTAATTGCATCAGTAGCATGGGATCTTCTTAGTGTTTCAGTAATTGCCAGGTTCTTGTGGCCTGGTTTGGTCTCTGTTGCAAACAGGATGCTGGGCTTGATGGACCCTTGGTCTGACCCAGCATGGCAATTTCTTATGTTCTTATGTTCTCCTGGGTCCTTATGATTCCCTTATCATACCATGAAAAAAGCTGTGGGTAGCAAGCAAACCTAGATGGGATGAGCCTAGCCTAGCTGGGGTTCCTCCACCCCCCTCTTATCCCCATAAAACATTTCCACGGGCTCCCTGGTCCCAATTTATCCCTCCTTTGGGGATCCTGGAGAAAGAAAGGGGCAGGAGAGATCCCCACTTGATCCTGCCATTATGTTTTTAAAAAATGGCACCAGTCATGCAACATAATAACAAAATCCGTCCCTGAGACTGGTACCAAAGTGACTTCATTTTGGTGCTGGTCTCAAGGCCACCAACACCATTTTTACAAAATTTGTGGCAGGGCAGGTCTGAACGTGGATCTCTCTCGCTCCTTTATTTCTCTAGGATCTCAAAAGGAGTTGGGGGGGGGGGTAGGAGGGAGGTTGGGGGCCTCTCTGATGACCTTTGTTTTTTTGGGGGAAGCAGTTATATGTTTATTTCAGTTTGGGAAACAAATAGAACCTCAATAAATAGTAAATGAACTAAGAAGCCAAAAAACTTCCCCAAACCATAAAAAAGGAACTGAAACAATTCTTTGGCCTGTACATCAGAACCTGATCACAACATTCTGCTGCACCCCCTCCCCGCCACTCAGCCCAACCTCAACACATTTCTTGCTCCACTCCCAACCTAAACCCCAGCACAATCCTCCAACCCCACCTGCTCCACTCCCAACCTAAACCGCAGTAATCTTTCCCCCTCCTCCCATCAGAGCATGTTAGCCATAAACGCAAAGGATATTAATGATTCAGTTCACATTTGCCTAGATTTGCACAAGGAAGTTTAATATGTGGAACTGGCATGCCGCAAAGGGGAACAAGCATAAGAAAAGTCACAGCAAAGCAAAAGTAAATCTCCAAACCCAACTCCCCCAGCCCCTTTCCCCATTGATACCAAAGGGAATCCACGTCACAATACAACCAACCTCCTTCTGAGTTCCCTCTGGCTTTTTCTCATTGTTCATGGTCCTTTATTTCTCTCACAATGCCTTTGGTATACTTTGCCTCCATGGTATACTGAGTAAATGACTGATTTGGAGTACCAGTCACTGTTGGTGATATTTTGCCCCTCTCATGGTGCTTTAGGATGTTTTTGCCACTGTTGTCTCCCTTGCTCTTTTTTTTAGAGGCATGGTCTGTTCATGCTACTGCTGTTGGCACCCTTTGCCCCTTTTTTGATGCCTTGGGGTGATCTTGCCACTGTTGCTGCTTTTATTGTGAGCCTTCGGCTATTCAAGACACTTTTAATTTATCTTTTCTGCTGTTATAGTCCTTTGGGCACTGTTGGTGCCACTTTGCTCCACTTTTGGTGCCACGGAGTGCTATTCCTTTGCTGCTGCTGCTGTCTACCTGCAAGTTTCATTAAAGCTGGTTTGAAAATCCCAATGTTAGAGCCCAAAATATGATGCACTACTTCTTTTGGCTCTTTCACTTTAATTCAGAACAAATGAAAACATTGAACAAATAAACAGATTGCCATATAAAACCAGATAAATCACCAGGTGAATCTAAAATAATACAGAAAGGCTATTACCAATCCTGCAAGGGTACAAAAAAGTTCACATACATAAATTTAAAATATTGTGAAGAAGCAATCATAGGCAAGGTGAACAAATCAGAAAATATAACCTGATATATGTCATATATATAATCCCTAATCATGGTGGTAAATCATATTTATAATATGATCATTCAAATTCTTTTGTATTTTTTAAATATGTTTTACATGAATGTGCCTCAAAACCATGTTTATAGCACACATGAAACTCAGTTCCACAGCCTAATTATATAAATTTTTTTAAAATTTTCTCTTTAATGTCTTTAAGTCCGAACTCCTTTTACTATTTCACCCAAAGGTATTTCATGAATACATCAAAAAAAGAGTCCAAAATTTAAAAAACTGTTCAAGAAAACAGAGAGAGTCAATTTAACAGGCACATGAAGAAATATCTGCATCTCCCGATCCTCTGTTAGCTCTGTGAAAATATTTCACAATCCAAGACATTGAAAAACGTTTTATGTGTAGTCACTTTCCAAATCTGGTCCTGGGCACTGGGGCTCACAAGGAGGCTTATTTCCCAAAATGAAAAACATGAAAAATGCATTTTTTAAAAATCCTATTAAACAAAAAAATATCAAAAAGTCCCAAAAATGAACAAAACAAAACAAATCAATACATATATTTCCCTCCTCATACCTACTGTATGCTTCTCCTTTGGGTCTCAGATCCCTTCACTGCACAGGAATTAATTTTTACCATACACTCCTCAGCTGTAAGAAGGTCCCAATCTTTCCCCATGAAAGATCCCACTACACCACTCTGTGGGGTTGTGGCACTCTCAGACTATGCTGGGCAGACTGGCTTCTCCTGACTCCCTCTCAGGAATCCCCAATTTCCTCCAGCTTCACATGCGTGCAGGAGATTTTTTTTATTAGACCAATGGCCCCTCCTATGGGGGGAGTGCTGCATCTCCAAACACACTCCCACCTACACTGGCCTCACTAGCAAGGCACGATCTATTGAAACCACTAATCCTCCACTATTGGCACACCAGGACTGTTGAGACTACTGTGACCATAACAGTTAAAAGCAACTCCATTAGTGAGGGGAAAATTTGTGGGTCCCCTTACATATGCATATCATAAGATCTCAGACCCGATTAGTGATATTTCTGAAGTCATGTGTTAAATTACACCAATCACAATCCTGCACTCAGTCCACGTGGCAAATTTTGAAAGTGAATGGAACACAGACCTATTAACCTTTCACACGGCAACACATAATTGCATTTAAGCTAGTCTAATAAGAATATTCAAATAAGTATTCAAAGTAAGTGAAAAAACATGGCTAAAGTTTCCTGTAATGGGTAATGCAGGGGACTTCTCAGTTTAGATCAAGCTGATTTGGAATTGCTATTACAGCACCTTGATTTGACTGGCCAAGTGAGGTGACTAGAGATGAAAAACATCACTAGCTTCCTAATTTGTTTCCCACTGGCCTAGATTCTCCTCTGGACCCTCTCAAAATTTGTCCGCCCAGGTCTGGATTTGTCAGTAGGCACACTAACCTATGCCACTGCCTAGGAAGGCATCAATCCTAGAGGCAGCAGAGCTGGCTGAAGATTTTCTACTTTCCAGCTGTATTGAAATTCACACAGGAGAGAACAGCCTTCTGCTTCCTTATCTAGCCCATCCATTCCCAGGCTGTATGCAGGGAACAGGAGGAGAGTGGGTGAACCTGGAGCAGAAAATGAGCTCAATTTGTAGATTTTAGGAGGGACTGAGTGGAGAATCACTTTATTTATTATTTATTTTATTTAGTGCTTTTTTTATACCGACATTCATGATACAGATCATATCATATCAGTTTACAAGGAACAAGGGGTAATAACGTTAACATATATATAAAGGAAGGCAAAAAGTTACAATATAACAGGGGTACTAGAACTGGGGAGGTAAAGAGCCAGTGGCAGAAGGTAACTTAGAACTAAAACAGTAACAAATCAGTTATAATATCAGTAATGGAGTGGATTGAATAGATGGCATTGGAGTGTGACTGTAGCTGGGATGGGCCTGGATCAAGGGAAGGCTTGTTGAAACAGCCAAGTCTTGAACACTTGGGAATGAAAGGGTCAAGGGATCAGCTGGAGGGCATATGTCTATGTGAGAGAGAAAGGGAAATGGAGACAGTGTTTTTGTGTGTGACAGAGAAGGGATTGGTATTGGGGGTGTGTGTATGTGTTTGTATGTGTATGCCAGATTGGGTGAGAAGTCAGAGAGGCATTGAAAGGAAGAACAGGATAGGAGCAGGGTAGGGATACCTGGCTCCTCATTCCTCCTGCACTCCCTTCCCATCCACCCCAATTCACATCTTTCTCCTTTAATCTATGATACTAGCTCCCACATCCAATAACCTCTCTTCAACCTACCTCTCACTTTACCCTGGAAACTAGAACCTCATCCGATCCCTTCTACTCTCTCTCCCCTCTCTCTACCTAACTTTCTCCCATCCCATATTCCTGATCCATTCCCCATCTCCAGTCTTCCAGGAAGAAAGTGGCAAGAGCTATCCCCATTCACTACTCCCCTGCTGGCATCACTATGTAAATTGTGCTGGGTAGCCCCGAGACTGGTGCTAAGCTGATGTCAACAAAATGGTGCCAGTTTCAGGGATGGTCGATGTTATTTTCAAACATATGGCCGTCCAAGAAAATGGTTCTGGTCAGCACTGAGACGAGTTCCATTTTGTTGATGTCAACTTGATACCATGCAAAGATGAATTAGGGATTTTAAAAAATGTCCTAGTCACAGGCCAGAATGATAGAACATCAAAAAGGATTTTCATGCCATTCTTAGCATACGTAATGTGATAGATTCCATCAATCTCATATATGTGGTGCTTAATGTCCCCTTGTGAAAAGAAAGCAGTTGTCCATAACAAGACATTCTATCATTCCCTGGAGTGAATTTTAAAAAGAGTTCCACAAATACAAATATCCAGCACATGCATATATGCTATTTTATAAACATCAATTTCACACATATATCTTGTCAGAAGAAAACATGGAGTGGTCTAGGGGCATTTTGGGGTGAATTTCAGAAGTATGTTTGGAAGTTGCTATTTTGCACAAGCTATATGCATATATATTGCCAATTTTATTTGTACACTTTTACACCTGTTAATTTACTCAAACTTGACTACAGTTTTTGGGTAGGAGATCTGAGCAAATTGGTGGGGGTTTAGGGTGAAGTGCTAGAAGATCTAGCTGTACTAGAGGTTTCAGCAAATTGGTGATACCAATTATGTGCATAAATATTTTTCAAAATGGTATGGGTGTACACTTTATGCCTGCCTTCACATATAAATCAGGATTATTATATGTTCATATTACAGGCAAATGTTTATAAAATGCATAGGGAAATTATGCGTTTTCATACATTGAAAATGTTTGCGTGTACCAAAACTGTTTCCAACAGAGGCCAATCCAGGCTACAAGTACCTGGCAAGTAGAGATGTGAATCGGAACTGGAATCGGTTTGGATTCCAGTTCCGATTCACATCGTGTTTTTTTTTTCGTCCGGCCCAATCACGGTTTTGTCTATCGGCTGCGCCCGAGCCGATAAACAAAAAACCCACCCTGACCCTTTAAAACTAATCCCTTAGCTTCCCCTACCCTCCCGACCCCCCCCCAAAAAAAACATTTTACAGGTACCTGGTGGTCCAGTGGGGGTCCCGGGAGCGATCTCCCGCTCTCGGGCCGTCGGCTGCCACCAATCAAAATGGCGCCGATGGCCCTTTGCCCTTACCATGTGACAGGGTATCCATGCCATTGGCCGGCCCCTGTCACATGGTAGGAGCACTGGATGGCCCACGCCATTTTTAAAGATGGCGCCGGCCATCCAATGCTCCCTCCATGTGACAGGGGCCGGCCAATGGCATGGATATCCTGTCACATGGTAAGGGCAAAGGCCATCGGCGCCATTTTTATTAGTGGCAGCCGACGGCCCAGGAGCGGGAGATCGCTCCCAGGACCCCCACTGGACTACCAGGTACCTGTAAAAAGTTTTTTGGGGGGGTCGGGAAGGTGGGGGAAGCTAAGGGTTTAGTTTTAAAGGGTCAGGTGGGTTTAGGGGTTATTTTTGTGTGCCCTTTTTCCCGCCCTCCCCCAAAACAATAAGAGAACCCCCACGAACAATATTGTGGGGTTTTCCTATCGTTTTGGGGGAGCCCCCGATTTCTGACGATTTTGAAAATATCGACGATATTTTCAATCGTCCGAAGCCTAATTCACATCCCTACTGGCAAGTACCCAAACACTAAGTAGATCCCATGCTACTGATGCCAGTAATAGCAGTGGCTATTTCCTAAGCCAACTTGATTAATATCAGATAATTGTCTTCTCCTCCAGGAACTTATCCAAATCCTTTTTAAATCCAGCTATACTAACTGCACTAACCACATCCTCTGGCAACAAATTCCAGAGCTTAATTGTGCACTGAGTGAAAAATAATTTTTTCTGATTAGTTTTAAATGTGCTACTTGCTAATTTCATGGAGTGCCCCTTAGTCCTTCTATTATCTGAAAGACTAAATGACCAATTCACATTTACCCATTCTAGACCTCTCATGATTTTAAAGACATCTATCATATCCCCCCTCAGCCGTCTCTTCTCCAAGCTGAACAGCCCTAACCTTTTCAGTCTTTCCTCATAATGGAGCTGTTCCATCCCCTTTATCATTTTGGTCACCTTTCTTTGTACTTTCTCCAGTGCAATTACATCTTTTTTGAGATGCACTGACCAGAATTGTACACAGTATTCAAGGTATGAATAGGTGAATAGCTGGTCTAAGAGAGAAGTATTAACCCAGCAGCCAGCTTCTGCTTTAATGGTACTCCTCAAACAGATGGGAGAGTAGAAAGATGCAGGATAAAGGAATCATGTCAAATCCTGATTCCCTGCAACCATACTCAGAATTTTCATGTGCACATCATATTTAACATGCACATTCAAAACCTAACGTTCAAACCTATCTGTGGTGCATCATTTCCTAACCTGACTGATGGCAACACTTTTTTTTTCTGTTCTCCTTTTTTGGGTTCCTCTAACTTAATATTGCCTCGATATTAAGTCAGAAACTACAGAAAAGCAGTATTTTCAACTTTTCTGTAAACATTTGGGGCTCCTAAAGAATGAATGCTTGCTCCAAGGCAGACGTTAATTTTTTAGATTAAAAATGTGCGTATCAGGCGCACATTTCTTTTTCCCATTGGGAGTAATAGCTAATAGCTTCATCAACATGAAGTTACATGTAATGAGCTATATTAGCTTAACACATGTTTGGACATGCTAATCCCCTTATTGCATGAGCAGCTTTGGATGTGTGTCCAAAATACGTGTCCAAGAGCTGGTAAAGTCTGAGCACATTGTATTGCATCGACCTGTAAGTGAGGAAAGACACTTGCAGCACAGTTTTCGCAGGAAATTGTATTGCTCTCTTGTCCTTCATATGGTCTCATCTGCAGTGGCCTAATACTTTCCCCACTAGTGCTTAGTAAGCATGAACCCATATTTGGAATAGCCAGCTTGTTGTGAATATGACAGTACGAGTGAATGTGTGTGTGTGTAAGATTAAGCATGGGATCAGTCTTCACACTCTATACTGCACTGTTTTAACATCCTTACCTCTCAGCATGCCTGGCATAGCATCCTGCACCATGCAGCATCCAACTTCCTGGCTAGAACTTCCTGCCACCAGGATTGACTCTTGTAAACCCTGCTACCTAGACTTCCTGGGGTGCTGGCTGATGACATCACATCCTGTCTTAGTATATAAGAAAGTCATCTGCTACTAGCCAGCACCTAAGCAACAGGTCTCCTGCCGTGATCTTACATGTGGTGCATGTTGCCTTGCCTCCAATTCCAGTCCTTGCCTCTAATTCTAGTCCTTGCCTCCAGGTCCTGCCTCACCTCAGGCTTGCCTCTGTCTTGCCTTCCTCCCACTTCCTGTCAGCCTCTTTGGACTGTCTTCTTGGTGATGATTTGTAATGGACTTTGACCTCTTCTGATTGCCACCTGCCCTGACCTTCTCTTGTTTCTTGACTCCTGCTTGTTTGCTGCCTGCCTTGACTTTAGTCTGTATCTTGACTTCACTGCTAGCTGCCTACCCTGACCTTGGATATTTTCTGGACCTTGACCTCATCTCACCTTGTCTCAGATGCCATCTGCTGGGACCTGGGCTGAGCTTGCACCACCCAGGTAGCATCAACCTAGCAGTCCAAGGGCTCACCACTTCAGCTTATGACAACTGTGGATAGTACTCCTGGCCCATTGAATGCACAGATAGGTTCCACTTGTCAGCTACAGATCACAACAACATATATATCACACACATTGTCTTTTAGGACAACCTGCTGCTGGCAACAATGTCCCTCATCTCTTTTTCTTTTTTCAAAATCTTTTTATTCTGATAATGGCAGGAGACCCATACATAGAGAAAAAAGAATACACATATCTGCAATACAAATTTCAGCATCAACCAACAATGTAAGAAATATCACTTTACAACAAAATTGTTCCCCGTTATCATTTTAAACCAAATTCCCCCTACCCAACACCCCCACTCTTTCTACTAGAGATCCTCATATATACACACTCATCCTTCCCCAACCTCTCCCCCCACTAAAATTAAGATTTTAAAATTATATCACCAGGTTCGGGTTTTTGAATTCCACACTGAGGAATAACCTGTGTTGCCTAGTGCAGTTTTGTTATCCAACAGCATTAAGTCATAAAATCTTTCCATGCCAACACATACTCTATAGGAACCTTGCAAGATAAAAAAAACCACACATCATAATGCTCCATTTGCATAATGGTCAATATATGTTCTTGCCATAAAGCAAAAGAAGGTGAGTTTTCTGTAATCCATTCCTGTAGTATGCACTTGCACGCTACCAGTAAGGCCAATTTTGAAAAGTAATGGTAAACTTCAGACAGCTGGGAAAGACGTTGCAGATTCAAAACCCCCTAGAAGAAGGATATCACCCTCTGAAAAGGTAATGTCACAAACGTACACTTTGCCACCATCAGAATTAAATCTCACCAGAATGAATAATTTTTATGACAGAAAAGGAAAAGATGGGCCAAAGTGTCCATGTCCAGTTTGCATTTGTGACAAACATCAGACTCCGCAAACCGCATTTTCTTCAAATGTACACTATCCACATAACAATGATGCAGATTTTTATATTGCATTTCTCTATAGCTGACTGCCACTGGAAGCCTATGAGCCTCTTGAAACAAGGCACTCATTTTATCTGAGTTCAAAGACATCCCAAATTTCTTTCTGCCAATAGGCAGCCAAACTGCTTACATGACTATGTCCAATATTCCACTTACAATAACCTTACAATTGTGAGATAGAATTCCCCCCCCCCCCCCCATCTCATTGGCCACCTTTCATTCTCTTCTAATTTGATCGGAAGCAAACCCCAAAGATGAAAAATAAAGGCACATTTGCAAGAAGCCATAGAAATGAGCTTGTAGGAAGCTGAAAAACCCACTGTAGCCGTTGAAAACTATGCAACCAGCATTTTGCAGTTAGTCAAATCACTCCTCTTTTTTTCTAGCACCAACTCTAGTAGCACTTGTCCCTTCTAAATCACCGGGTTGTTGTGGCTTAGAAGAAGGAGTCAAGGAACAAATCTGGGCTGGAAGTAGGAGAGGCCAGTACTATGCTAGGAGGATGGAGGGAGTAGATAGCAAGTGAACAATGAAGCACAGTGAACTAGCAGGCAGCAGGATCCTGAACCCTTGAGGAGACTTGGAAGAGGGATAGCAAGGTACAAGTGAGAGAAGAAACCTTCCTTCCTTGCATTTCCCTAGTTTCACATTCTTCTCCATTCTTCTCCTCCATTAATCACCCCTGAGGAAAGGGGGTATGGGTAAGAAAGGTCCCTTCTCTTAACAACCAAACTCAATAAGTAGAAACAAAATCATTTTCAAAATGCTTAACTTTTATTAACAAAATGGGTGTTGGATTAAGTAGGGGATTGTGTATGCTTATCTACCCAGGCTAGTATATTTATTTATTTATTTATTTATTTATTTAATTAACAGTTTTTCTATTCCGACATTAAAATACACATCATGTCGGTTTACATTATAACAGCAGGTAGAAAATACATAGAACGGGGATGTGGGGGTGGATAACCAGCAAAAACAAGTTAGAGAGGGCTCTAACGGGGAGCCCGAGGCAATAATTAAAAATGGGGGCGAGGCAAGAGGAGCTATTTATACAGAACTGGGGTGAGGGGAGGTATAAAATTGGGCGGCTATTTACAGGGGGGAAGGAAGGGGGGGCAATTGTTTAAAGGGGGAGCAGGGAGAGGAAACATTGCTATTCCGGAGAGGCTTGGTGGAAAGCCAGGATTTTTGCATTTTTGTTATAGAACTAAGCAGGAAGAAAATAAAAACAGACTTGTATAAGGAAAGCAGCGATAGCTTCCAAGCAGTCAAGCTTTTATGGTTGGTAGCTTGGATATACTCTTTCAGCTTGGAGAGACTTAGAAACACAGGCCTGGGAGAGCCTTAAGTTAGATTTCAGAAACACAGCAGGTCAGGTATAGATAATAACTAGATGGAAGACTTCCAGGGAAGACCAGGTGCAGTGGACTGCAGAAGGCACAGCTAACCTCTGCAGTATCCTGTTAAGAAAAGGTCACAGGTAATGTGCTAGGGCCATGATCATCTAATTTTCAACACCTAGATATTGGCATAAAGAGGAAATGAAAAACGACCAAACAAGTATGGAAAAGAATAAATGGGCAGATTCTTCTATATCAGATGGCCTGGGTTCACCAGTGGGAACAACAACCTGAGTGGGTGGGAGATGTGGTCATGAGATTTCTTCAGTGCCAGGTATTTCTCCAGCAAGGTCAGTCTCCTCTAGCGCATCCCCTTTTTCTTTCTTATCTCCAGCATCTTCAGCATCCTCTTCTAACTCCAGCAAATGCGATGATAGCTCAGAAAACATGGACATAATTTGTTCATTATTTTTCATATAGTTTGGTGCAACCAATGGATCCTTGTTTTGCATTGCAGCAAATAAAGAAACATTATTTAATAACATTTATTGAATAGTGCTGACAACAGAAGAAGAAAATTGTAATGCAATGTTGCATGACTTATCTGAGCAGTATGTTACTGCCTGGTCGGCATATGGTTACGTTTCATAAATGTGTGTCTGTGAAATATTTTCTGAGTAAAAATACAGAAACTAAAGCTGTTAATTGATATATTCTGTTTCACATTCTGTTTATGAAAATGGTAAAAATGTCTTTGTGAAGGCAAAAAGTGCATGCTCAACTTACACAGATCAATCTCCCTTTGGCCTAAAGCAGGGGTGGGCAATTCCGGTCCTCGAGGGCTGCAAACTAGTTGGGTTTTCAGGATATCCTTAATGAATATGCATATGAGAGACCTGCATACACACTGCCTCAGTTGTATGCAAATCTATTTCATGCATATTCATTAGGGGTATCCTGAAAGCCTGACTGGTTTGCAGCCCTCGAGGACCGGACTTGCCCACCCCTGGCCTAAAGTATATGTAGAGACTCTCAGGTCTCCACCAGATGGCCCTAGATCCTTGGCCTGGGAGATACCATTTCTTGAGGCTGGCTATAACTGGTGGCAACTTACTTCACTTGGGGGTGTTAGTAGCTTAGAGAGGGTGGTCATTTGGGTTTAGTTTTTGATGAGTAAGCATCTCTTTTTTGATTTCCCCTGCTGAGTTTGGGCCTTTCACCCTAATTTGATATTTCTTTTATACCTGCCTGTGAAGTTCTGTGTCCTTTTTTGAAGCAACACTGCATTAGGGATGTGAATCGTGTGATCGATCGTCTTAACGATCGATTTTGGCTGGGGGGGAGGGAAATCTGATCGTCATGTTTTTTTGTTTTTTTTAAATCGTAAAAAATCATAAATCGGGGGAGGGCGGGAAAACCGGCACACCAAAACAACCCTAAAACCCACCCCGACCCTTTAAAATAAATCCCCCATCCTCCCGAAGCCCCCCAAAATGTTTTAAATTACCTGGAGTCCAGTGGGGGGTCCTGGCGCGATCTCCCGCTCTCGGGCCACGGCTGCGTTAATAGAAATGGCGCCGGTGGCCCTTTGCCCTTACCATATGACAGGGCAAAGGTAGCGCCAGCGCCATTTTGGTTCCTGTCACCCGACGTCACGAGTGCAGGAAATCACTCCCGGACCCCCGCTGGACCCCCAGGGACTTTTGGCCAGCTTGGGGGGCCCCCTGACTCCCACAAGACTTGCCAAAAGTCCAGCGGGGGTCCGGGAGCGACCTCCTGCACGTAGGCCGTATTGCCAATATTCAAAATGGCGCCGGCGCTACTTTTGCCCTCACTATGTCAACATTGTATGGTATAATAGGGGCTGATGAGTAAAGATGGCCGGCGCCATCTTTAAAGATGGCGCCGGCCATCCAGTGCTCCTACCATGTGACAGGGGCCGGCCAATGGCACGGATACCCTGTCACATGGTAAGGGCAAAGGGGCATCGGCGCCATTTTCTTTTAGCACAGCTGATGCCTGGGAACGGGAAATCATCCCCCGAGGCCCCCCTGGACCACCAGGTAATGTTAAAAGGTTTTAGGGGGGTCGGGAGGGTGGGGGAGGCTAAGGGGGGGGTCAATTTAAAGGGTCGGGTGGGTTTTTTTTTTAGCGGTGCAGGCCTCCCTAAAAAAAAATTTAGCGATGTGAATTGGAATCGGAAACGATTCCAATTCACATATTCCCCCCCCCACCCCCGCCGAATCTGATCATTAAGACGATCTGGCACATGATTCACATCTCTAATAGCCACTGCCATTAGCAATGGTAACATGGCATAGACTTAGTTTTTGGGTACTTACCAGGTTC
This sequence comes from Rhinatrema bivittatum, assembly GCF_901001135.1. Taxonomy (NCBI): domain Eukaryota; kingdom Metazoa; phylum Chordata; class Amphibia; order Gymnophiona; family Rhinatrematidae; genus Rhinatrema; species Rhinatrema bivittatum. The sequence goes on along the minus strand of NC_042615.1, from coordinate 448,014,262 downwards.
TTATGGCCTGGATTGGCCACAGGATGCTGGGCTTGATGGACCCTTGGTCTGACCCAGTATGGCATTTTCTTATGTTCTTAAGGAAATTGAACTCTCCCCGGGTGTAGCCTGCCTGTTTCTACCCTCCGACCTTTGTTGAACCACTGTTTAGGCGTGAACCCATTCTAGGGAGCCCTTTCCTGCTCATAGGAAAGGGAACTCTCCCCGGGGCTCTTGTTTGAATATTTGCTACTACCACCAAAATCTGCACCCACAGATGCTCCACCCCACCCAGGCATAGTTCATCATGTTTCAGGTCCTAGCACTCATGTTAGACTCCCTGGTCCCTGTTTCAAGACGGGTCGGGTGCACAGTACGCCCAGTTGACAGTCCCGCTACATGCTGAGCCTCGTCTTGTCTTGCCTCCTTGTCTTTCCCTTATCAAACCACAGCGACCTGACTACCTCGGCTCTGCCAGCCTGTCTTGCCCCTATCAACTTTCTGCCACTCTGCCTTGCTGCCATGCACCAGATGACTCACTCAGCTCCTTGTGGTGTTCTTGCCACTACCATGTTTCCTCAGTGTGTTGGTGCTAGTCTTTCTGCTTGCAATGTTCCCCCTTAATTGTGCTGTAGGATGTCGATGCCACTTGTCTTGCCGCTTTGCCTGTCCTGCTTGCCTTCGAGGGTTCATGCATCTGTTATTGGTGCTCTCTTTTGAAGCTGTGGTGTGTTTTTGACACTCTCACTGCTGCTTTGTGCTTCTGTTAAAGCACTCTTGCCACTCCTGGTACCCCTTTGCCCCTTTACAGTGCCTTAGGCTATTCATGCCACTTTGGTGCCACTTTGCCACAGTCTAAGCACCTTGGAGCTCTTTTGTTGTTCTGATGATTGCTCCCCAGAAGTTTCATCAAAATTGATAATAAAACCACAATTCTGCAGCCAAAAATAGGCTGCAAATCCTTCCCCCATTGACTTTAATGGGAACCGGAAACAAATTCACGTATTGACGTATCGGGGCACCATACGTCCGAATACAACAGAAATGCCCCCCGACGAATACGTATCCCGAATGCAATGAATACTTTCTGGCTGCACATCCCTATCTCAGAGCTTAGCTAATCTTTCTAATTTTCTTCAGTGTTCAGAAGACAATATCACATCCAGAGCTACGCTTTTGGTTTCAGTTTCCTTAGAAGATAGAAATCATATTCTATGGTTGTTCTTTAATCATAGAGGTGAATTTTTTAAAGCCACAAGTTATGGATTTTTCCAGATTTATCTAAAGCAACACAGGATTGTAGAAAGACATTTCTTAGTATGAGACCTGAAGTACAAGATTTGTGATTTAAGATGTCCTTGTAAATGCTTGATTGTTTTGAATGGTGTTAAAAATCTTTTCTTTGATCCTATCCAGTTGTAGAGATTTTTGGATTCCAGGGGTAATGATACCTCTTAGGTTCCTTAATTATACTGCAATCGAATGGGATGCATTCTTCTAGGGTCAGATAGAAAGGGGTGAGAAATAGAGATTCTTGAGTATGATGGGTGAATGTGAATGTGAGTTTGTGGAGTCTAGGTAAATTAAAGGATGTATGTGAAAAGAAGAGTCTTTGAGGGTCAAGGTAAATATCATATATGAGAATGACTGGGTTCGAGAAGGGGACTTAAGCATTAAGATAAGAGAAGATGGGGCGTATGTGCTTGACTTGACAGAGAAAATTGGAGAAAGCAATGATGATTCATTTCTCTGAGGTTTGTGTGAAGTGAATGAGTATGAGTTGTTCCATAAAGTTTTTTCAAAGGTCCGTGGTATTCTAAAGTTTCCAGATGGAGAGGTGTGCTCTGAGTAGATTGAGAGAAACTAGGTAACTGGATGGAATTAGGGTTGGATATAGTCTAGTGTGCAGCCGTGGTGTTATGAAACCTCGAGTTGAAATCTAGAGCAGCCTGGAATGGCACGGTGACCATGTTTAGAAAGAATAATGTGATGAGAATGAAAATTTAAAAAGATCTGGTAAGTTCTGTGCAATGGCTTCTCTTTCTTTTTTGATATGGAAATTAGAGATGAGCTTAGTTTTTCCGTGTTGGGTCGGATTTCGGTTCGGGTGCTTTGTTGAAAAGTTTTGTTTTTTCGCAGAATGTTTTTTGGCAGCAAGGATCAGAAGAAACGAGTCTGAAAATGAATAAAAAAAAATGACGGCCCGAGTGCAGGAGATCACTCCAGGACCCCAGCTGGACCATCAGGGCTTTTCATTGAAATTGCCTAATTCCTGATAAACAAATGCACATCTCTAATGGAAAAAGGTGTTGTAAACAGTGTTTCAGAATAATTTTGTAAAAATGTTTTTGAATCTGTTGATGCAGAGATCTACTATTTGAGAACGTAGGACAAAATATATAGGAATCTCCAGAATATGATAGTGAGTAATTTTGTACCCATGAAGAATTTTATGATGTAAGTTTTTGTAAAATGTTCTAAATAAGAGGATAATATGTGGATATGGGGATGAATATATAATAGGAATTAAGATAATGTGGAATGTTTTTTATTTTAAAGCTGCGAGTGAGTTCAGTTTCCCCCTGATGAAGCCAAACGGACGGTAAAACATTGAGGCCTCTATGTTGGGGTATTAACCTATGAAGATTAGGACACAGTGGGGAGTTCACCAATGAAAAATCTAGGACACAGCTGTGAAAGTGTGGTTCTTGTATAAAGAGGTTCTTATATAAAGAGGAAGGTGTTTTTCCTTCGAAGATACAGCAGGATGGGAGAACATGGACACTTTTGTTGAATAGTGGGGTAAAAGCAATCTTTTTGGGAAGGATTTAGTAAAATTTGGTGACAGGATTAATATTTGAAAGTTGAATATTATGTACTAGGGACAAAGTATGATGTGTTTTTAATAATGTGAATGTGAAATTCATTTGATAATAAAATAATTTTGGAAAAGAAGGTTATGTTGAGTTATCCTCATATATAAATGTTATATGTATTTATTTTACTTGCACTTATTTCTTACTGTTTTGCACTATTTTCTTGTCAAATTTGAGATTCGTATTTGATGTATTCGTATTTGATGTTTAAAAAAAAATGGGGCACCTTTCTATTATACCTTGAGGAAGCCTAAACGGAGAGGCAGTTGCTACTACACAAAAAAAGAAAATATAAATAAAAGAAAGAAACAACTTGCTAGGCAGCCTAGATGGGCCACATTGGTCTTTATCTGTCTTCATTCACTTTCGGGTCGATACAGTAAAGTCCATGGGAGAGCGGACGAACACCCGCTCTCCCAGCGCGCGCCCAGAATGCGATTCAGTATGCAAATTAGGCCCGGTGGTAAAAACAGGTAAAAGGAGCCGCTAGGGACACTAGCGCGTCCCTAGCGCCTCCTTTTGGACCGGAGCGGCGGCTGTCAGCGGGTTTGGCAGCCGACGCTCAATTTTGCCGGCGTTGGTTCTCGAGCCCGCTAACAGCCACGGGCTCGAAAACCGGAAGCGGCAAAATTGAGCGTCCGGTTTTCGACCCGTGAGCCGCGGGCCGACTTCAAATTTTTTTTTTTTTTTAACTTTTGGTAACTTTCGGGACCTCCAACTTAATATCGCCTTGATATTAAGTCGGAGGGTGCACAGAAAAGCAGTTTTTACTGCTTTTCTGTGCACATTCCCGGTGCCCGAAGCACTAATTTCTGAAAGTAAAATGTGCGGCTTGGCTGCACATTTTCCTTTCTGAATCGCGCGGGAATACCTAATAGGGCCATCAACATGCATTTGCATGTTGTGGGTGCTATTAGGTTCGGGGGATTGGACGCGCGTTTTCGGCCCCTTACTGAATAAGGGGTAACGTAGCGCGTCGAAAACGCGGGTCCAATCGAGGGTTAACAGTGCACTCCGTTGGAGTGCACTGTACTGTATCAGCCCGTTTGTTATTATGTCACCCATACACCACCCCTCATCCACTCCCACATATACATCTCTCCTCCGGATACACCTCCTCTCCATAAACATACACACCCCTCCCCACTCCCCACTCCCCACTTTTCCATTCCCCTCACCCCTGTCTGAAACAAGTGCAAGACATAAACACACACACACACATAGGGTCATAAAACTTACTATTTTAAGTTGTCATACCATTTTAGACTTATTTTTATTATAATTGTTTTACAATTTAATTTGTGATGAAATTAAAGAAACTCAATCAATTCATCTGAATTTCAGTAATACTGAAAATATAGGCATAGGACAGGTCAGTTATGATTTCAGTTCATAGTTAAGCAGCTACTAACATGCATCCTTTCATTAACTAGTTACATATAGCAAAGAAATGTGCTGCTGGTAGAGCGATCATAAAGAATCAAAGTTGCTTATAGTGCAGATCAGAATAGTTTTTGTGGCATAAATGTTGAGGTAGTGCAAATGATGACTATAAGATCCTCATATATAATAAGCCAGTGTTTCTCAAGTCAGTCCTGGAATACTCCCCTAGCCAGTCTGGTTTTCAGGATATTCTACAATGGATAGGCATGAAACAGATTTGCATACAATTGGTGAGGCCTGAATTAAGACATTTAGTAAACCAGATTCTATTTGCAACTAGAGTCAATGAAGGTCCTGTAAAATTTGAGAGACATGATCTTTGCTAGATTTACTCATCAACAACCTCATATCAGGGTTTTGCAACAGTTGAAAATATTTGAGATTATGGCCCTTAAGGTCTTGATATAACAAACTGCAGTAAACAGTGAATGAAAAGGCCTGAGCTGATGAATTTGTCTGACAAGAACTTTGCCTGCATCACAGCTGAGATCTGGATCAACATGGATAACTGCACATCTAACCTAATGCCCAAAATGGTGACCATGTCCTTCAATGTAATATGAATTCCTGAAATAAAAAGAAGTGAGGGGTCTGTTGGGTAGACAAACATATTGTAAGCGATACCTTTTTCTTGGACTAAATCAATACTTCTGTGTCTAGCTTTCAAGAGCTTATGCTCCTTTCATCAAACCAGTGAAGAGACAGCGCAGTAACACTGAATTTAAATAGTACAGAAGAATGAGCCAGGCAAAAGGCAACGGACTTCTCATGTCTCCTCCCTTTTTTCAGTTCATATTACCTTAAGGATGTGATCACAAGTTTGGGTATTAGGTTAGGTGTGCAGTTAATCATATTGTTCCAGATCTCAGCCAAATTCATCTGCTCAAGCCTTTTCTGGGAAAAAAAAAGAAAAGAACTTTCTACCAGTATTCATTCACTGATAACAGACCGACTGGATTACTGCAATTGTTTAAATTGGGGCCTTGCGGGCTGTAATCTCAAATGTCTTCAATTGTTGCAAAACACTGTGGTGAGGTTGTTGACGGATAAATCTTGCAAAGGTCATGTCTTTCCAATTTTATAGGACCTTTATTGGCTGCCAATAGTAAATAGCATCTGGTCTAAGATTTTAAACCTTATATTATATGAGTAAACAATACCTTTCTTTCTCTCTTTCTTTCTCTCTTTTTCTCTCTCTCTCTCTCTCTCTATATATATATGTATAACGAGAGAGAGAGAAGGAGATTGTATACTCATATGATAATATTATAATAGTTACCGGTAAGTCCTAGAGCACAGCTATTATTGACTTTTCTGTGCAAAAGAAGAAGGAAAGAAAAAAAATACAGATTTTTTTTTCATTAATAATATGAACTGTTAGGCCATGGTAGTAATATAAATTTAATAGCTATGCCATTACATAGACTGCCGTGAGGTATACCAGTTTGTACAGTAAGGACCCTGAGGGAAAGAGAGTTTACTATTTATAACAGCTGTCCAAAGAAGAAAAAGTGAAAATTCTTAGAACCCTCTCGAGACTACAGATAAGCACAGCTTACTGCTTCACTGTGACCCTTATATAGTTTATTTTCACAATGTCCGTTATGTGCTTTCAGTGTTTCTTGCAGCCTAATCCCAGAGCAGTTCAAGAGTGGGGAGTATTGCAAGAAGGAAGGAAGTCAGAGATTGTAGTTATAGAATGTAACAGTTTTTTAGCTAAAGGTGACCAATCCCTTGACATCATAAAGGACATAGTGGAGTCAGTTCTGGTTTTACTTAATTGTGCTGGAACCCAAAGTCTGTAAATGCAGTAGGTTGACACCAGGACTGACTCAGGATTTCCTTTTATAATATGAAGCTATTTGGTTATATTGCAAAGGCATAAGATGCTAATCACTAGAACGTGATAATTTAGGTAAATTCTCACGAGTGACTTACTGAAATTTATCACATACGGAAAACTGTCCGGTATCTGTTAGGATCCCCAGCTGTGTTGTGGGAAACTGAGGATTGCGGCCTCATTTTGGGGATTTCATAGCTGATACAAACTGGAGACAATCCAGGAGTAGGCTGCAAATACCATTTTAATTCTGACATGACTGACAATCTAGCACATCCTTACAGCTAAAAGAGTCCAAAGAAAAGAGCAAAGATGAATAAGGCAAGGTCAGGATCAGAGGAAGGCAGTAGAGGCAGCTGTAGAACAGGAGTCACTGGAGGAGTTTGTGGTGGTGGGGGAGCAGAGGACGGAGCTGGGGGTTGTGGCCAGGGCATGCATCCATGCTGCACGTCTCTCCAGTATCTCTGTCACCTGATCCAGGAAACATTTCTGCTGTTGTATACTATGGGCCATACCCGGGTTGGCTTGTAAGATGTCTAAGTCCACTGGGTCAGTGGCCTCAGCAACCTGTACTACCCTCAAGAATGGTGGACCCTTGGTGCTGTGGTGCAGTTGGCACAGTCTAGCGAGCACACCCACTAGGCCTGCACCAACAGCTGGCAAATGAACCCCATGGAGGGTCTGGCTGGAGTTTCAGCTATACCAGCCACCTTGAGTTCTGGCACCTGGCAGGTCTTAGGTGGGTCCCTAGGATGATCTGATAAACAAGAACCCAAAGCCAGGCAAAGGTCAGGGCAGGCAGCAGACAACAGATATGAAAGAGCAAGCCAGAGGTTGGGGCAGGTGACATACAAAGCCTGCAGTGGGGTAACTTTCTGGTGTGGCAGTTACTAACCTTAGCAGAAGGCAGGGAGAATACTAACAGAGAAGGGAAACCAAAATGATAAAGGGGATGGAAAAGCTCCCCTATGAGGAAAGACTAAAGAGGTTAGGACTGTTCAGTTTGTAAAAGAGACAGCTGAGGGGGGATATGATAGAGGTGTTTAAAATCATGAGAGGTCTAGAATGGGTAGATGTGAATCGGTTATTTACTCTTTTGGATAATAGAAGGACTAGGGGGCACTCCATGAAGTTAGCATGTAGCACATTTAAAACTAATCAGAGAACTTTCTTTTTCACTCAACACAGAATTAAACTCTGGAATTTGATGCCAGGGGATGTGGTTAGTGCAGTTAGTGTAGCTGGGTTTAAAAAGGTTTGTGTTATGCTCGGGCTTGTGGACCCTTGGCCGACGGGAGGATGGTATACCTTTCGGAGGGTCCATAGGTTCTCTCGTCGGGTGGCGAGGCAGAGCAGGAGACAGGACCAGCTGACCCTTGGCACTGGAGACTGAGGCGAGCGCAAAGGCGATGAAGAGACGGGATGAGATGCTGTGTCTTCACCCTGGAAGTCTGTGGTACCCCCAGGAGGAGCCCGTAGGGTCCCAGACCACTGGGATTTAGGTGGACCTTTGAGAGGTCAGGTGACGGTGCAAGGGCCGACTGGAGCTTCACTCTGGAAGCCCGCGGTCCCCCCAGGAGGAGCCCGAAGGGACCCAGGCCGCTGGGACTTAGGTGGGCCCTTGGAGACGGTAACCTTGAAGGAGTCCTAGGTCGGGTGCCAGAGGGTCGTTGCTCACCAGTCCGAAGACGTACGCCAGAGAATCACCACTTGCCAATCCGAAGTCAGGAACCAGGAACGTCAAGACGGAACAGGAACAAGATCCAAGGCTTAAAGACTCACCGAAACAAGCAGACTAGACAGCGCTAATGGATGTTGCCAATTCACTGGATGAGCAGAGGTAGCTGCCTTTTATACTTCCTCTGCTCTGACTGATAGAGAACAGGTGAAGGCATTTAAAGGGATTAGGTCCCTTTAAATCAGTGGAGGAGGCACGGCCTCGCGCCTAAGGATGGCGGCGGCCATCTTGAATCTCCCCCGCGGAGGGGAGATGCCGCTAGATGCTGCTAGGGGGGAAGCAGGACGGCTTCCCCTGCAGCAAGCAGGATCGGAGGCTGCATGGGCGCAGCGGCCCGAATCGGAGCCCTCCCCCGGGGCTCCCGCGGCGAGAGAGCGCCGCGAATCAGGTAGGGGGCCGCAGTCGTGGAGCGCCACTGCCGCAGGACACAACAGTTTGGATAAATTCTTGGAGGAGAAGTCCATTACCTGCTATTAAACAAGTTGACTTAGAAAATAGCCACTGCTATTACTAGCATCAGTAGCATTAGACAGACTTAGTTTTTGGGTACTTGCCAGGTTCGTATAACCTGGATTGGCCACTGTTGGAAACAGGATGCTGGGCTTGATGGACCTTTGGTCTGACTCAGTATGGCAATGTGTTATGTTCTGAATGCTTTTCATGCAACTGCAATATTGCTTGCCACTTTGACAGCAGGGGGGAAAAGGGGAATTGGAATCAGACAATAAGAATATTGATACACAAACAAAAGGGAAAAAGCACAGGACTGCTTCTATGGCCAAATCCATAAGCAAAGCACAGCAAGCAGCACTGTCTGAATTTTCAAGAAAACTCATCACCCAATAAAAAAATGTTGCTAGCTGCAATTTTTATGGGTTATCAAAAGGCTTGGGGATAACCACACAGAATGGCAGTTACTACCCTTGAGAGAAACATGGGAGTAACCTGCACACAGTGATATTTACTACATTTCTGGGGAGATTGGATGGACCAAGTGGTCCTTTTATGCTGTCATTTCTATATTTCTATGTAAGGTCAAGTCCAAAGCAGGGGTCAGGTCCAGGCAGCAGACGAGAATGGTCAAAGGCCAAAGTCAGAGTCCAGGAAGACAGTCTGAGGAATGACAAGACAAGACAAGGCGAGATGGAATGAAAGCAAAGACAGGACCTTGTGGAGCAAGGAGAACAGGGGACCTGGATGAGGAAGGGCAAGGCAAGGTGGGAACAAAAGAATAAGGCAGGAGGCAGGAATAGAACAGGAAGGCTGGAACACAGGAACACCAGGACAAGACGAGAAGACAAGAACGCAGGAACAAGGCAACACACACACTGACAAACGAGGCATATCAGGGAACCTGTTGCTGAGGTGTCAATGAGGTTTCCAGGCCAGCCTTAAATAGGAGGAGCTGGTTGATGTCATCACAAGGCGCTGAGGCTGGGTTCCTAAGGTGAGTCTTTTAAGAAGGAAAATGACGGCGCGCCTAAGGAGCAGCCCAGGCACAAGGAAAATAGAGACTCCCGATGGTGAAGTTGGGTCACCCATGAGGGTGTGGACCAGGAGGTGGAGTCAGATCCTCCAGGAGGGTGTGGATTCCAGCAGTGAACCAGGAGGTGGAGTTGGGTCCCCCAGGAAGGTGTGGACCAGAAGGCAGAGTCTGATCCCCCAGGAGGGCTCGACCATGTCAGCAGAGTGGAAGTGGAGCAGAGGATACAGCAGTGATTTAGACTCAACAGACCCTTCCCCCCCCCCCCCCCCCCGAACAGCAATGCCCATGGGCTAAGTTGCATCTTTTCACATGGGTGAGACTTGAGATAAAAGGGGGAGGATAATAATCATACTTGATTAAGGGAAAGCAAGAGGTCCCTCCTATGTCCCTCCTATACTACCCCGAACCAATTAAGCTTGATACTTCACTTAGAATACATATACAGCACAGCTCACTGCTTCAATGGCAGGGGAAATAAAGAAAAGAGGATTTATATTCAGACAACAACAAACAAGGACTAAATTGCACAGGCTGGGTAAACAAATAAGCGTGGGAGTAGCTTGCTTTTTACGGCGGTTACTATCCCTAACCAATTAGGCTTGATACTTCACTTTGATGCAGCTCCAGCACTGTTCTCTACATCAATGGTGGGGGTGGAAGGAAATTAGAACCAAAAAGTTACCAATAAGGGCCCTGATCTCAGCGGTCAGAGTAACAGATAAGTATGAGGAAAAATAAGTGTGAAAGCTTGCTGGGCAGACTGGATGGGCCGTTTGGTCTTCTTCTGCCATCATTTCTATGTTTCTATGTTTCTATATATATGGTGGTACACTGTGGGAAGCAAAAACCCCAAGTAGCCAAATATTAAATGATCTTGCTATCTTGTAGAAATATATATAGTTGCATGGCCTGAGACTAATAACCACAAGTAGATAAGTATGTTATTTGATATGCTGTTAGTGATATACATAGTTATGTAGAAATGTATATAATCATATTGTCTAATAAACCTGCTTAAATTTGTACAGCCTTATTCACAGTCCCATTGGTTTTCCTGGGGTGAAGGTAGGGAAATCCCACTCATTAACACCTTATTTCCCAGGTGGAGACACCATGCACCAAGAAAATGAGGACCAATGAAGTCTTCCCTAGGAAGGCTCCTGCTAGGTTGGTCCTAGACCTAGGAATGCTCTCGAGGTAAGTGGACAAGGGGGCATAACAGACCATTTTGCAAACTGCCTGCTTTGATTTAAACCTGGCAGAAAACCACATTCATAGAACTCTGGTTAGGTTACTGCAGTGTTCTCACAATGCTAAATTGTTTGACATACATTAACACTATAAGCGCCTTAATGCACTTTAACATATTGGCCCAATAGGATTCCCTATAAGGTTAATTTTCAAAGAGCTGCACACAAAAAAAGCAGACGTAGCACAAATAGCACATATTGGCGAACATATTATTTCATAAACCTTAAACATACAAATGCATGTAATAATGTGTGAATAAATTTGCTTATATAAAAAAGTAGCAGGGCAGGGGTGTTCTGGGGTGTAGCCAACATTTACGCATATAAGTTGCTATTTTATAACATGCCAAAGTGACAAGCATATGTATGCTACCTACGTATATTTATACCTGCTAATTATCTAGTGTAAGTGAGAATAAAATACTTTATAGCCAAATACTGGCAGAGTGAGGGACCAGGATAAACTAGGGGTGAGTTCAGGTTGAAGAACCAGGGAGGTCTTGATGACCTAGAGTAGACTGGGCAAACTGGTGGACTAATTGCTGAAACTGGTAATTTATTTCCTTCTTGTGTGCATGTTATAAAATGTGATGACTTATATGTGTAAAAACCAACAAGTGCTAAGGAGAATATATGAGTTAAATCTCCACATGTAAATGATTAAAATTAGGATCACCAATAGGGATGTGAATCGTTTTAGGACGATTAAAATTATCGTCCGATAATTTTAATATCGTCTTAAACCGTTATGGAACACAATACAATAGAGATTCTAACGATTTATCGTTATAAATCGTTAGAATCGTGAGCCGGCACACTAAAACCCCCTAAAACCCACCCCCGACCCTTTAAATTGAATCCCCCACCCTCCCGAACCCCCCCCCAAATGAGTTAAATAACCTGCGGGTCCAGCGGTGGTCCGGAACGGCAGCGGTCCGGAACGGGCTCCTGCTACTGAATCTTGTTGTCTTCAGCCGGCGCCATTTTCCAAAATGGCGCCGAAAAATGGCGGCGGCCATAGACGAACACGATTGGACGGCAGGAGGTCCTTCCGGACCCCCGCTGGACTTTTGGCAAGTCTTGTGGGGGTCAGGAGGCCCCCCCCAAGCTGGCCAAAAGTTCCTGGAGGTCCAGCGGGGGTCAGGGAGCGATTTCCCGCCGCGAATCGTTTTCGTACGGAAAATGGCACCGGCAGGAGATCGACTGCAGGAGGTCGTTCAGCGAGGGTTCCGGCGCCTCGCTAAACGACCTCCTGCAGTCGATCTCCTGCCGGCGCCATTTTCCGTACGAAAACGATTCGCGGCGGGAAATCGCTCCCTGACCCCCGCTGGACCTCCAGGAACTTTTGGCCAGCTTGGGGGGGGGCCTCCTGACCCCCACAAGACTTGCCAAAAGTCCAGCGGGGGTCCGGAAGGACCTCCTGCCGTCCAATCGTGTTCGTCTATGGCCGCCGCCATTTTTCGGCGTCATTTTGGAAAATGGCGCCGGCTGAAGACAACAAGATTCAGTAGCAGGAGCCCGTTCCGGACTGCTGCCGTTCCGGACCGCCGCTGGACCCGCAGGTTATTTAAGTCATTTGGGTGGGGGATTTAATTTAAAGGGTCGGGGGTGGGTTTTAGGGGGTTTTAATGTGCCGGTTTTGCGATTTTACGTTTTTTCGATTTTTCACGATTTTTCACGATTTTTCACGATATTTTACCCCCCCAAACGGCAACAATACGATTCCCTCCCCCTCCCAGCCGAAATCGATCGTTAAGACGATCGAGGACACGATTCACATCTCTAATCACCAATACTCATGTGTAGGAGATTTGCACATCCAGATACATTTTGACTTCGGGTAACCTGCGGCTTGCTGCCACTTAGCTGGATAAGTGACAAAATGCTACATATCTAGCTATGTTGTTAATATATGCTGTATATCTTTTAGATATGCAAGGATGTTGTTAAGTAGACTTAAATGTATTTTATATAGTGTGTGCACAATTGTATGCACAATACAAAACACATACAATTGCATGTGTGCCCCTCTATGTGCATTCATCAACGTGCTCAAATATGTATTAGTTAAAGTTATCCTCCCTGTGTATCACTCTGCACTTGTCCACATTAAACTCCATCTTCTAATGCTATTTAGAGTCCCAATTCCCTAGTTTTGCAAGGTCCTCCTGCAATTCCTTAGAGTCTGCTCATGTTTTAACTGCTTTGAATATATTTATGATACCACAACTGTTCATAGCACTGTGTATTTTTAGAGGGATTTATCAATAGTGACACCAAAAATATAATTATCACCACTTGATATATGAAAAACCGTCTTATAAAGAATTTTTTCAATTATGTCCCCTAATAAGAGTTATGGTTTTTTTTTTGTATATTGAAAACTAATGTGTACACAAACTAAATTTTTTATGGAGGGAAAGAAAGTTTCATATCATTGTGTAATAACCCCAACCGGGTGATATCCAAGCATTATAATCATCAACAATCCTCCTCTGTTCACATATTTGTTTTTTTTATATATATATATTCATGTAGCATGCATAAATTGTGACAAACTATTCTTTAAAAAACAAGCTTGTTACCGGCTGATAAAAAAGAATAATGTACTGACTTATCTGATTCCAAATGATGACCGACGAAGCCACGTTTCAGATCCAGATAGGATCTTTCTTCAGGGGATGCTTCCTTGTTTGTTTGCTGTCGGTGTGTCGACGCTATCAAAAAATTATTTGTAATCTTGATCATCAATTTCAATACCACTTGTAACATTCAATGTGAGTCAATGACTCTGCTCGACTGAACGCGCATCTCTACTGGCCAATTTTATATCCTAATATAGTCTTGCTGTGCTTCCAATCCATGATCATGTTGCTGTTACTTCATTATGTTTCTTCAAATCAGCGAACCCCAATTGAATTCCTCGTTTAAACCTTGTGGGGCTTGTTTTCGTAATGTCAAGATCCAATACACTTCTTGCTTATTAAGCAAAGCTATACGGTTTCCCCCTCTTGAAGATTGTTGAATTTGATCTATGACCGTCCAATTCAGAAAATGTGTGTTTGTTTTGTACACAGTGCGCAACTATAGGTGTGGTCAATTTACGGTATTCAACTTGGATTTATGCTCATTAAGTCTTATTTTGATCTTACGTGTGGTTCTGCCTATGTATACCTTAGGGCAGGTACACACTATAGCATATACCACGTGATCAGATTTGCACGTATTGCCAGATTTGCGTGTCACTTTATATCCAGTGATAGGATCTGTCCAGATGGATCCGTCAATACTATTATGACAATGTGAACATTGACCACACTGATGATGACCGCGATCTGTGATCTGTACTTGAGGCCATGGCTGTGCATGAATTAATTTATCTCTAATGTTAACACCACAGGTAGTGACAATGAGTGGGGGTTCCTTGAATATATATACAACAGGGCCTGTCTATCTGAATATTTCAGACCTTTATTTTCAGTTTTTATTTTATTTTTCCAAGGCATTTCCATGTAGACTCAATATATGCAATTGTATCTCATGCATATTCTTTGTGGATATCCTGAAAACCTGACTGGATATGGAGTTCCCAGGACAGGTGTAGAAAGCCCTGTTTTTTTTTTTGTCTTGTTAACTTATTTATTATGTATATTGCGCCTTTTTTCACAGCTTATATGGTGTCTTGAGCAGCTGATGGAAAATCATTTTTAGATGGGAATAAATATATATACATACTTTTTGATAAGGGACATATTTTAAGTAGAGAAATGTGTTTTATCCCCCAATTATAGCTTTTCAAACAAATATTCCAAGTGTTTAGCAATATTATTTTCTGTCCATTAATCTAATTTGTGTTCAAATGGAGCATTTTCCCTTCTTCTTACCTCCCCACCATAGCCATGCTTTTCTCATCTCTCTTGATTTTAAGAGTTTAGAGAACTAATTTTCAATCTAGGCTGAGATGCTGTTAGCATATCTGACCACTGCATGCTTGCAGATGCTGGCCAGATAGGCTTCTACTTGATTGACAGTCATCTTCTTGAGTGGAGGAATTACTCAGCTGGCTGTAGCAGTTGAAATCCGTTCAAAGATCCAATTTTAGATGCAGCCCGGCAGTGTTAAATTTGTGATGTGCTTGCTTTTTCATTTTTTTTTTTTTATGTGAAACCTAAGGCTTGCATTCAAACAATGTAGCTATCGTTTCCAAATCAGAAAATATCAAATAATTCAACTGTGTTACAGTGATGGGGATGGGCAGAGTGGGGAAGAAGAAATGAAAGAATGTCATCCGAATATCAGAGATTAAATTTAGGATTCTTTAAAGAGCAACATTTTTTTCAGAGCTCCATTACTTTAGGACATGAAATATCAAACTATATTTATATGCATCTATTTTTGACAGATTCCACTGACTCAAAGATTTTCCCAGAGTTAACAATTAGTGCTACAGTTTTAAACACTGTTGTGAACCCATCTGGCAGAAACATTTTTGCATTTCCAAATACGCAATTAGTTGGAGGAGTGTTTGTGTGAAGAGGATGACTCCTGCACTGCTCTAATGCTGTACAAAATTCTGAGCACATAATAGATCCTCAAGTACCCTCAATCATCACCAGATCATTGTTAGAGAGATACTATAATACAGCACAGTGGTCTGGTTTCTCACTAGTAATCCTGTGCACTTACTGTACTGATAATCGGAAGCATCATTTTGTCGAATTTGGATGCATATTTTACTTCTCTTTTCTCTTCTCCACACTATAAAGTTGGTAAACTGCATGCTTTCAGCAAACCCCACAGGTAGTTTCTACCCAAGGGTTCTGCCAAAATAAAGCACTACTACATGGGTAGTTTTATTTTGATCATTTCCTTCAGAAAGGTACCAGCACAAAGTTGTGATTGCTGTTTTTGTGGATATTCTGTTTTAATGTAAACTTACATGGATAGATTTGATTATTCAAAACTGCTTATATAAGTGCTTCCCATGACCAAACTGAACCCCAGGAATGCCTCCAAATATACATGACTAAAAGTAACCATGTTGCTGACATAGGTGGGTAAATTAACCCACATATAGGGTGGGCACTATCCCCAGAGGACTTACAATCTAAGGGGGTCATTTATCAAAATGTGATAGCTGCTGTGACCATGTGGTAAGGTTTCATTGCTATTTGTGATGTCTCTTGTAAGTCCTGTTTCAGGTGAATTGATGAGAAAGAGACTAGCCATAATGTCATGGCCCATAGGTAGGTATTTGTATCCCTATGGTAGGCCCACCTAGTAACTCGAGGTGGGGTTTAGGTAAGAGTGTAGGGGGTTGGGGGCCACGTTGACATTCTACGTGACACCTACGAACAGAACAGTGGTCTCTTGTGAAGATTTGCTGGCCTTTGGAGTGAGGAAACTCACTCCAAGATGAGATTTGGGCAAGGTTCTCTCAACCTAGCTTGAGGGACTCTCTACCTGGGTAACATCAAGCTAGGTTGAGAGAACATTGCCCAAATCTCATCTTGGAGTGAGTTTCCTCACTCCGAAGGCCAGCAAATCTTCACAAGAGACCACTGTTCTGTTCGTAGGTATCACGTAGAATGTCAAAGTGGCCCCTAACCCCCTACACTCTTACCTAAACCCCACCTTGAGTTACTAGGTGGGCCTACCATAGGGATAAAATACCTACTATGGGCCTTGACATTATGGCCAGTCTCTCTCTCTCTCTTTCTCCCTCTCCCTCCCTCCCCTGGTGGTTGATTGAAGGAAATACAACAGGTCTGGCACTTATTGCAGAATCTGAAAATGGTATCGTAAATTGTAATAAATGCTATATTGGCATAAAACACACCCCTTTTGCTATCACATGCAGTACTTACCACATTTTGATAAATCCAGGCCTGAGTTTGCACCGGAGGCAATGGAGGGTAAAGTGACACTGGGACTTGAACACTGGTGTCCTGGTTCGCAGCCCACTGCTCTAACCACTAGGCTACACTCCCCTATTTAAGTGGGTAAAACAGTGTTTTGCCAGTGGAAAGAGCTTGATTATCACACTTTATATAACATTTATGTGACATCTTTTCATTTAAATGCACAATTCTTTCTTAATTGTAACAATAATTCCAGGTAAAGAGGTCACTGCGATTTTTCTTTTGAAGAAATAGTCTGCCTACTAACTTTCATAAGGGTCTAATGATTATGTGGCAGTCTGTGCAGGAGAACTGGCTAGATTCCCAAACCTGACTTCTATATCACAAACAAGTTACTGCTGAAGAGATTGCATTTGTAGGCAAGGAGTACTAGATGCTACTCAACAGTTATACCAACTGCCAAGACTCAGAGCTCACAGTTAGGTTCTAAAGCAGAAATGGACAATTCTTGTCCTCAAAGGATATCCCTAATGAATACACATGCACAATTGAGGTAGTAGGGATAAGAAGAAGGAAAATTTTATTTTGTTTTTTGTTTTGTATTTTTGGGGGGATTCCCCACAAATTTAGTTTTGTTTAATGTTTATTTTGTTTCTTTAGTTTCAAAAAACCTGAAATAAATATTTAAAAAAATGGGGCCTCCCATGACCGAAATCCATCCCTCTCACCCAGCCCATCCCTCTCACCCAGAAAAAAGCCAGGGCCAGAATTCTTCCCGGACCCCACTTCCAATATGAGGCGGATCCGCAGATGAGGCCTAAGCCAAGGCCAAAGTCTGGGCCTTGAATAGGCTCTGGCTGAGTTAGGCCATCACGACATCAACCTAGGCTCTACACAAAGCCCAGGCTTAGAAGCCCGGTTCAGAAGCCTGGGATTTGGTATAGGGTAGAGTCCACTGGAAATGGGCCCAGAGGCCAGGTCCCAACACATGGACATAGGCCAGGGCCAGGCCTGATGCTGGGGACCAACCTAGATGCCCGTCCTTACACCTGGGCCTCAGTCAAAACCTAGGCCTGACACTGAGGCCTGGCCCAGAGACCCAGTCCCCACACCTAGTCTTCAGCATAGGCCTGGGCCTGGTACAGGCCCAGAGGCTAAGTTCTGAAACTAGGGTCTCGGCCCAGGATCAAGCCTAGGCCCAGAGCCCAGACCTCAGAGGTCCTCATCCGATGTCTTCTTTCTTTTCTTTTCTGTCTTCTCTCTTGAAATGATGGAGTCCACTGCTGCACATCAAAATGGTGCCCTCTGCTGAGGAGGATGTGCCAGAGTTAATTTACTCCAGTGCAACCACCATGGATGTTGTCCTTGAAAAAAGGAAGAAAGCAGAAAAAATACATTGGAAGAGGACCTTCGAGGGCTGGGCTCTGGGCCCTGGGCCTGGGCCTGACCCTGGGCTGAGGCCCTGGTGGCAAGACTTATCTCCAGGCCAGGCTGCGGTGTCAGACCTGGGCTTTGGCTGATGCCTAGGCATCAGGATCCAACCTTTGGGCCGGGCTCTGGTGTCAGGCCTCCAGGTTGGTCCCGGCATCATGCCTAGGCATCGAGACCCAGTCTCTGGCATCAGATCCCCGATGGAAAAGGTAAGTGGGGGGGGGGGGGGGGGTGTTGGAAAATTTCCCAACCTAAGCAAATTCTTTTTGGCCTGAGCCTTTGTTCAGATCTTCGCTGCAAACTGCGGCATTGGGCCTGAGCTTAGCCTGAGATCCCAGCATTGTGCTCGGGCTTAGGCCGTGGCTCCTGTGACAGGCTATGGCCTATGCCTAGGCAAGTTACCAGCACTGCACTAGGGAACAGGTCGTGGCCCTGCTTTGGGTCTCAGCCTATTCCCTAGGCAATGTCCCAGCCTTGGGCAATGGGGGACTTTTTTTTTTTTTTTAGATTTTCAAAACAAAGTGAGATTCCAACAAAATTTCAAAAATTTTAATGTTTTCATTGTATAACACCCCAAATTGAAATAGGAACCTCTACAATATTTTTTTTCTACATTTACTTGTAAATATTTTTTTGCTTTTTCTTTGTTAATCTTAGAGTTTGGCTCTTTAGTACTGCTATACGTCATTGGCCTTATGAAGCTGGGCCTTTCCCTTTTGATGGCTGTGAAGCCAGGATGAATTAATGTTTCAGAGAGTATGAAAATGAGGTCTTGAGGAAATTGAAGCATGAAAAGATGTTTCTGGATACTTGCCCTTAGATTGCATGCTCACTATGATTTGCCTGTCTTTTTCAATAGGAAAGCAAAATCATCAGGCTCATGTTTATACAGCTATAATATATTCACTCAGAGCTGAGTGAATCCCATATGTGAGCTCTCCATCTGCTCTTCATACAGTTCAAGCTTCTCCTTCTCACTTATTTTATTCTGCAGCTCCTCAGTACCTCCATTCAACTGACAATCTGCTTTTATCTGAATCCTTCTCAATCACCAGCTCCTGGCTCTGTATTTTCCACCATGCTATGCCATATGCCTAGAACAGCTTTCCTGAGTTGATACATCATGCTCTTCCTCTGGCCTTCCTAATAACTCACCTTCAAGAAGCTGCTTTTCAGTATTAAACCCATGTTCTACCTCATCATAGGCTGGTTTAATTTTAACAATGTTTTCTATACATTTCCTGATGCCTCTTATTTGTCATGTTAATATGTCTTCACTAGAATGAAAACTTCAAGGAGAGCACATATGTTATGCATATCTTTACAGTGTTGTATATATATATATTCTAGCCATTAAGCCCGTAACAACGGGCTACATTTAAAAAAAAATTTTGGTCCCTTTCCTTCCCACTCCCTCCCCCCGCCTCCCACTCTCCCCTCTATTCTCCCTCTCACCTTCCCCCTCTATTCTCCCTCCCTCTCACCTCCCCCCCTCCCCTCCCCTCCCCCTCCTCCCTCTCTCCTCCCTCCCCCTCCCCTCCCCTCACTCTCTCCTCCCCCTCCCCTCACTCTCTCCTCCCCTCAGCTCACTCTCTCCTCCCTCCCCTCACTCCCCCTCTCTCATTCACTTCCCCTTTCAGCTCATCTACAACCGATAACGGGGGCTGTCTCTCCCTCCCACATGCGCGCCGCCGCCGCCGCCGCTACTGCTCCTCCCGCTCCTGCTCGTCGTTGCTGCTGCTACTGCTCCTCCCAGTCCTGCTCGTCGTCGCCGCTGCCGCCGCCGCCACCACCGCCACTGCACCTGCTCCTAGCGACCCAGCGCCATTTTTTTTTTCGGGCACTCTGGCCGACCTGCTCGCCCGCGCATGCACGGTAGAGCTGCTCTCTACTGCGCATTTGCGGCATGCCGGTCAGGGCTCCCTTATCTAGTAGATAGTAGTAGTGTTATAGAAATGATTAGTAGTAGTATTTATAGATACTATAAACTAATTCACTCTTATTTCACCACCCACACAGCTTTGAATTGCAAAACTTTATTTACAGCTTACTTGAATAGTTATTTCTTCAGTCTCCTTTCTAGCACTGAAAAGAGCGGATAGGCCCCATGGTTTGGTGTACTGCATTTGAGAGATGAAGTCTTGTTTTTGGTCTTGCTAGGGATAGAGCTGAGCTGTTGCGATACGAGAGACTGGGTACTGAAAGAAAACATTGCCCCAAGAACTCATCAGCTATTATTTGTAGCTGTGTCAGAGCTCCAGACAGAAAAGATTTCAATGTTCACTGGACATAGCTGGAGGCTGCGATCTGCTGTGGAAGTGCAGCCATGTTCATAGTTCTGGTGACCCAGAGATGAGGCGGAGCTCTACTTGGAGGTTTTGGAAAGATCATTTATTTATTTATTTATTTATTTATTTATTTATAACTTTTCTATACCGATCATGGGGACTATTGCACTGGTGCTGAGATGGTGAGCTGGCAAGTGGACTGGAGTGTCAAACAGACTGGTTTTAGAACTCATGGCATGGCTCATGATGGTTCTCGAGTTGACTGAGTAATGAGGACTATATGCTAAAGCTGTGTACCCATCCAGCATGAAAGGAATTTGTGTAAGGTGATTTCAGATGAAGACTCTATACAGTGAGAGGAGACAGATCAGGGGTCCAGCAACAGTGCTGTCTACTAAGTGGGAAATATTAACACAGATACCAACCTTAATGGTAAGTTTTCCTGCTGAAGGCAATATAGAAACAGGATGTTCTTAAGTAGACACATGTAACCTATAGAGGGCAATTTTCAAAGGCATTTACATGGATATATAGGCATTTACCTAGGTAAAACGCTGACCTCAAATGCAGCTAAAGGTAAAGGTGGTTCCATACCCTTTGTACTTTTAGCTGCAGGAACAAAAGGCGTACATGTTTAGATAGAGGGAGAAAAACTGCACAGGTTCTTTAGATTTTCAAATGTACATGCACAGGCAGAGCCGGTGTTAGGGGATTAGATGACCTAGGCACCTTCTGCTGCCCTTCCCCCCTAGTCGATCTGACACCCGCTAGTCATGCCCTCCCCCCCCTCGGTCACAGCCCCAACTCCGACCTCTCGCAAGCAGCGGTGGTGGCAAAGAGGAGTGGAGATTCGAATCCCCACTCCTCTTTGCTGCTGCCGCTGCTCACGTCTCCTAATGGCCGGTGCCCTAAGCCCAGGCCTAGCTCGCCTAGTGCTTCCACCCGCCCATGCATGGGATTGCCCCCTCTGCCTGCACAAATAGCAAGTGCAAAGTACACAGACATTCTTAGCATGCATCCTTTGCATTTGCCAGTTTTCAAAAAAGAAATAAAAGAGATGTTTCTCTTTGAAATTTTCCTTAAAGTGTACACATTAAAGGCACATACATAACTTGCAAGATTGTGGATTTTTTGAAAATTGCCCCTGACAAATTTAAGAAGCAGTTGTGATACAATCTTTGTCTCAGAATGCCAAGTTACCCAAGCCTCTGATAAATGTTGGATCTCCTCTTATGGAAGAAAATGCAGCAAGGAAAATAGTCAGCTTACACTCAGCCCCAGCCATGGAGATTAATTTGGAGGTATTACTAAAAGCTCTTCAAGCTCTGAAGAACAAGATTGATCAGTGAAATGATTTAATGGAGGCAAAATTAAAGTATAATTCTGAGACTGCCACAAAAATGGATGTAGAAGTTAAGGGATTAAAACAAGAAATGGTCTTGGTTAATCAGCAGCAAAACTATGAAGGCGATGATTAGTGCTTTGATTAAAAAAAAGAAAAAGCTTGCATGGACAGAATTAAACTTGGGCTAATAAAACAAGATCTAAAGATATAAGAATAATTGGCCTTGAGGGGCTGGTTAAAGAGGCTTTCATGGGCAATCTTAGTGTTAACATTACTCTTTCATCCCTACATTCTGAATGGTGAATTTTCTACTAAAATTACAGTGGATAAGAGTTATAGAGGTGTTAATACTAAAGATAAAACATATTGAATAATGGATCCATTAATATATAGCAAGTTGGATTAGATCCTAATAAAAGGAAATTTGACAAATTTGGGGGCTGATTGACCCTCACTTTTGTTTTGATCGAAGAGGGCCAATGCCTCCAGATATTCCACTTCTATCAAATAATTGCTGCTGTGAAAGGGCCTTTGCAAGACGTATGAAGGGTGTTTATAAAACAATTTGGTATTGCTTTAAAAAGAAATGTAGGGGATTACGAGAAGAAGTGCCACCATAGATGCTCCATTAATACTCTTAGCTCAGGGGTGAACAAACCTTTTTTGTACCAGGGCCCACATTACAAGGTCTCATCTGCAACAGAGGCTGCCTCATTTTAAACTATTCTGAGGCCTCATCAACAGGCCACCAGCCCTTGAGAGATCTAAGTCTGAAGACAGAGAAATACAAATAGAGACTATAGCAAAACCCTTAGTAAGAAGGAAGAAATGCAGGCACAAAAGAAAACATGAACTGGAATGACATATTACATGTTCTGAATGTGGGAAAGATTTCAGTAGCAAGAGAAAATAAAACACCAGAAAATCAACAAAGGGAAGATATTGTATTCGGAATATGGAAAATGCTTTCTTAATAAAGCAAACCTCACAAGTTACCTGGAAAGCCACACTGATGAGAGAAAAGGCAAACATAAAAAATATATAATGGCCTAGTGTTACAACAATTGAGCTGGAAGCCAGGTTAAAAAGAGCTCCAAATTGAAAGTAGCCTGGCCCTGATGGAGTACCCAACTTTTGGTTCAAATATTTGACTTCTTTCTACCAAGACCTAGCTAACTGCACAAACCCATTGATTAGATAGCCAAAATTAACTATAGAATGGCTAACAGGAGAACACACCTCCTTTCAAAGGGAGAGCTAAATAGCATCCCCAAAAACCATTGTGTAAGCTGTTCACTACAATATTTACAAATAGAATATATGATCTCGTTGATTCTAATAATATCTTTTTAATAGTATAGATGGGTAACAAAAGGAACCAAAGATCAGTTTTGTTGAAGAAAGCCATTATGACCCGCCAGCTATTAGAGATGTGGTTCGTTTTTCGCCCTATTTAGGAAATTTAACGAAATTTCCTAATTCGTTTCTGTTTCGGAGTATCCGAAACACGACATAAACGCCGTTATTTCGGAGCCCCCGAAACCGGAAACGAAATTTTCCCCGCAATTCGGGGGAAAATTCGTTTTCGAGTTTGCCTGGGGCAAAAATTATTATTTTTTTATTAAAAACCACCCCAAACCACCCCAAATTTAAATTAATTATAATACACCACCCCCCGATCCCTCCCCAAGACTTACGAAGATCCCTGGTGGTCCAGCGGAGTCCCGGCTTCCATTTGCCATGCCCTCCGTGCCCTAGTTCGTGCCAGTGCAAGCCGCGCGCCAAAATGGTGCCGAATAGCCCGAACGACCATGTCACAGGGGCTTTCGGCGCTATTGGTCAGCCCCTGTCACATGGCCATCGGCGCCATCTTGTGCTCCTATCATGTGACAGGAGCTGACCAATGGCGCCGAAAGCCTCTGTGACATAGTATGGGCAAAGGCTATCGGCGCCATTTTGGTTACTGGCAGCCGAAAACGAAATCGCTTTCGGACCCTTGCTGGACCCCCAGGGATTATTGGCAAGCCTTGGGGGGAAATTCCATTCAACCCTGTCAAAAACTTTTTCTGTCTAATAATAGTATTGCACCATCCTTTTTCTGATCCATAGTTAGGTCCAAGACTCTCAAACTTCTCAACAAGTTATCACTCGAGTGTCTACCAGAAACAAACTCCACCTTAGTCCCTATGAACCAGGTTCCTTATAATTCTATCTAATCTAGAGATCAATACTTTTGTGAAAGCCGTCATATCTGCATTCAACAATGAAATTGGATAGAATGAGGCATAGTTGTCTTTTGACTTACCCTCTTTGGGGCTCACTGTAAAAACAGCCTCATGCAACTACTTGGGGAAGGGTACCCCAGCATGTACATTATTATTGAACACTCTGACTAAGGTGAAAGCATTTCCGAGAACATTTTATAATATTCTATTCCATAACCATCATTACCAAAGCTTCCTTTCCTTTCAGGAATGTAATCACCTCTTGGATCTCAGTTATGGTAATGAAAGCATCTCCTTATTTTCTTGTCAGAATTTTAGCAACTTAATCTGCCCTAAAAAGGATCTGACCTTAATGTTTTTCCCTTTTTAGGAGGAGTACAAATCTTGATAAAACATTTTAATGGCCTTGGACATTTCTAAAGGAGAATCAATCAACTGCCCATCCGCTTTAAGATCCTTAATTCCACGATTCACCATCCTTCCCCACAATTGTCATATTAATAAATGCCATAGTTTATTATTATACTCAGCAAACTGTGATTGGGTAAATTTCATCAGATAATGTACCTCTTTGTTTAGCAATGAGTTGTATTGGACTTTCAACTGGCACAAATCCCTAAATATGGCTTCCTGTCCTGTAGCTTTATGAAAATGTTCTTTAATTCTAATAGCATCTACTAGCTCATGAAGTTTGTACTCTTATTTCGTAAAAGCTATTATATGTTGCGCATCCTGGCTGCGTTGGCACCGTGGTCGGGCCTGCTCACCTCGTGCTGCCCTCCACCAGTTCCGGCCTTGCAGCAGCCGCCAGCTCCCGACATCTCCGACACTCTCCCCAGGCATCCTCGGCTTCTTCCACACCACAGGCCTCTCAGCGGAGCTCCCATAGGGGTTCCGCATCTTTCATCTCCTCGGCCCCACCCCTAGGCACTCGCACGGCCAACGTCTGTACTATTAAAGGGCCAAGCGTGGGAAACCCAGCTCGGACGCATCCCGATGACATCACACAGCGAGGCTCTGTCCCCAGAACCTCGCCTTGACAATCGGGTCGACACCTCGGTGTTTCTAGTTTGCCTGTTCCTTGCTCCTGTGCCTGATCTTGTGTTCCAATGTCTCCTTGTTCCAGCGTCTCCATGTCCCAGTGATCCCGAGGTCCTTCGTGTCTGTCCTGTTCCTGCTCCACGTTCCCTGGTACTACCCTTCGGACTGATTCTTGGTACTGACCTCTGCTTGCCTGACTATGACTGACTGCTGCCTGGACCTGACCTTTGCCTGCCTGACCATTTTGACTGCCACCTGGAACTGACCTTCGCTTGCCTTGACTATGCTTGGACAGACCTTGGATTTGACCCTTGCTTTGGCTGACCACTTCTGGATGGATACCCTGGATTTGACACTTGCACTTCACAGACACTCTCTTCGTGCCTTCTGTGACCTCCAGACTGACCTACTTGGACTCTGGCCACGGCCTCCATCTGACCAGACCCACAGGCACTGCCTGTTCCGCCCGGAGAGCCTTCCTGAACTGTTACCTCCCTGAGGTCTCCAGAGTCTCCAGTTCAGGTCTGGTCCATCCTCTCTGCATCAGCCACGCACCCTTACTCGTGGTGGGCACACCTCTCCGCTACCTCTCCAGGAGACCCTCTGAGGCCCACCTAATTCCAGGAGGTCCAGGTACCCAAGGGCTCAACCTGTGGAAACACCGGACTGTTATTGGCGAAGCTCAAGCTAGCCTCTGTCTCCTTGTGTGCTCTGCCTCCTGGTGGCAGGCGCTCTCTGGGTCCGACCAGAGGGCTGAATCATTCCTGCACCAGGCCAAGGGTCCACCTCCAGCGCAACATTATAGATATAAGCTGCACTCTAATGGTGGCTTTTCTTGCTTCCCACGAAGTACTAAAATTAGTATCAGGAGTGTTATTGAAACTAATAAATTCTACCAAACAATGTATAATTTTATTACATCAAGCATCGTAAGAACATAAGAAAATGCCATACTGAGTCAGACCAAGGGTCCATCAAGCCCAGCATCCTGTTTCCAACAGTGGCCAATCCAGGCCATAAGAACCTGGCAAGTACCCAATGGCAGTGGCTATTCTCTAAGTGAACTTAATAGCAGGTAATGGACTTCTCCTCCAAGAACTTATCCATTCCTTTTTTAAACACAGCTATACTAACTGCACTAACCACATCCTCTGGCAACAGATTCCAGAGTTTAATTGTGCGTTGAGTAAAAAAGAACTTTCTCCGATTATGCTAACTTCATGGAGTGGCCCCTAGTCTTTCTACTATCCGAAAGAGTAAATAACCGATTCACATCTACCCGTTCTAGACCTCTCATGATTTTAAACATCTCTATCATATCCCCCCTCAGCCGTCTCTTCTCCAAGCTGAAAAGTCCTAACCTCTTTAGTCTTTCCTCATAGGGGAGCTGTTCCATTCCCCTTATCATTTTGGTAGCCCTTCTCTGTACCTTCTCCATCGCAATTATATCTTTTTTGAGATGCGGCGACCAGAATTGTACACAGTATTGAAGGTGCGGTCTCACCATGGAGCGCTACAGAGGCATTATGATATTTTCTGTTTTATTCACCATTCCCTTTCTAATAATTCCCAGCATTCTGTTTGCTTTTTTGACTGCCGCAGCACACTGAACCAACGATTTCAATGTGTTATCCACTATGACGCCTAGATCTCTTTCTTGGGTTGTAGCACCTAATATGGAACCAACATTGTGTAATTATAGCATGAGTTATTTTTCCCTATATGCATCACCTTGCACTTATCCACATTAAATTTCATCTGCCATTTGGATACCCAATTTTCCAGTCTCACAAGGTCTTCCTGCAATTTATCACAATCTGCTTGTGATTTAACTACTCTGAACAATTTTGTGTCATCTGCAAATTTGATTATCTCACTCATCGTATTTCTTACAATAAGGTTAAATTCAGTTTCTTTATTATGACCTTTCGCATTCAATAACTACTCCAATTCCAGAAGAATAGGAGAATGATCTGAAATTATTATTGTGTCAATATTACAAGATTTAACCTGCCCCATGTCCTCTTTTCTCAACCACCACATATCTATGACTCATGTGGCACTGAAAAAGGTAAAGTCTCATGTCCCAGGAGAACACGAGTGCCACATATCCACTAAGCCCAAGTTTGCTATGTACAGGTGAATTTTCAAAGCAGTTACACATTAGAGCAATTTTCAAAAGCCATTTACCTGCATTTAAATGCAGGTAAAATCTATTAATTCAATGGCATATATTGTAGTAATTTTCAAAAACCCACTTTCATGGGCAAACTGCATTTACACATTTAAAACCCAATTTTAACCCTGCAAATGCTTTTGAAAATCAGGCCCATTATGTAAAAAAAATTTTGCAAACCCTCTTTCTCCAGTGCCCTTTCAAATTTTACCAACTCTATCATAATCAGGCTACAAAGTAACATTAAAATCAACCCCACTACCAAAAGAACCTTTTGGCCTTCCATGCAAATCAAATAAAAAACTTTTTGAAAAAAACATGGAGATCTCTCACTTAGTGCAAAGATATTCATCATGGTCACTATAGGGGTTATTTTCTAAAGCTATCGCACGCTTGTGCTGGTAGCGCAAGCGTGCGATAGCTAGAAAGCTTTTCGCACACGTGCGAAAGCAACATCGGAGCGGAGTCGGCCCTGGAAGAGGAGGAGTCGGGGCGGCACCGGGGCCGACTCTGCGAGCACGGCACAGACAGCGAAATGGTAAGCTTCCGTATCGCTGCCTATTTCGCGCCGAATAACTACACCTTTTATGGGGTAGTTATTCGGCATGACGCCGGCAGCGATTGCACCACTGAGGTGCGATCACTGCTGGCTAGCGCAGGATCGCCCCCCCGCTTCGCCCCCCCACCCCTGTTACCGCCTGTATTCACTATGCCTTGCGGCATTAGTGAATCCAGGCCTATGTGTCCAATCAGTCTTCCCCTTAAAAAGGGAAATATTCCCTCATTATCATGAATCATTTTCTCCCAACAAAAATATACCTTTTACCAATAAGAATGGCAATCCTTTTTTTACTTTTTCCCCAGAAAAGGGGAAGGAAAATCACTTGGAAATCCAGTTAGCTTTAAGCTTATGAGTCTCAGAACATTCCGACAAATGTGTTTCTTGAAGGAAGATGATCTCCATCTTCAGCTTCTGAGCCTATGAAGAATCTTCTTTCTTTTGACAGGATGACCAAGCCCCTTCACATGCCAGGACAAGTGCTGAAAAAGACTCATGAGAATGCACCAATTTAGAGGTCTTCCTGTCCTCATAAGATATTTACCCAATCAATATTAGAGTAATTGAAATCTCTTATTAATATTGAGTTTCCTAATTTGTTAACTTTTTAAATTTCTGTTATTTTACTTTCTGTCTCTTCATCCTGGCCAAGCAGATGTAGAATACCCTCACTGCTATATTCTTCCCCATCACATTTGAAATTTCTATTGATAGAGATTCCATATTGCATTTTGTCTCCTGCAGTACTTTTATCCTATTTGACTCTATGCTACCCTTAGCATATGGCATTACCCCTCAACCATTTTGACCTGGCTTATCATTTCATAATAATTTGTACTCTGATATCCCATTGTCCCATTGGTTATCCTCTTTCCATTAGAGATCTTTGAGGCCTATGATATCTACATTCAGTGCCAAACTTTCCAACTCTCCAATCTTATTTTTCAAATTTCTGGCTTTCACCTACACACAATTCAAAGAATGATTTTTAATTGCATTCACAATGTGCTTAGCAGTTGAAATGGATAGTTTAGATTCATTTATCTCTGTCTGTTCTTTATTTAAATGCATCTGGGCTACTGAAAGTGGACAAGACCATGCAACCGTATACGAAACACCCCAGGATTCTAAGGGCCTTATTTTCCAGACGGATCGCACATGATAAGGGACGTTTCGCACCGAAAAGTCCCTTATCGCATGTGACACCAAGATGGGGCAGAGTTGGCCTCAGAAGAGAAGGAGTCGGGACATCACTGGGGCTGACTCGGCGAAGACGCCGCGGATGACGAAAAGGAAAGGCCCTTTTTGCGTCCTAGTTCGCACCCAATAGCTACATCTTCTATGGTGGCACTATTGGGTGTGAAACCGGCAGCGATCGCACCGCGGCGGTGCGATCGCTGCTTGCTAGCGTAGGACCGCCCCCCCCCGTTTTGGCCTCCCACCCCTCATTACCTAAAGTATTGCAGGCCTGTGATACTTTAGAAAATGAGGCCCTAAGAGATCTCAGAGATGTGCTGGTGGTCCCACAGAAGGACCTGTTCAATAGATCCCGGGAAATGGGAGTGGTACCACAGGATTGATGAAGAGTGGTGGTGGTCCCACTTCACAAGAGTGATAGCAGAGAGGAGCCTGGAAACTACAAGCCAGTTTAGCCTCACCTCGGTGTGGGAAAATTAATGGCAACTCAGCTAAAGGAAAGGATAGTGAATTATCTACAATTGGTTGTTGGATCTGAGGCAGTATGGATTCCCCAGGGGAAGGTCCTGTCAGACAAATATGTTTGATTTTTTTGACTGGAAGACTTGCGCGCAAGACCCGGAACGCGCGTAAGTTCCGGGGCTTACCTGGGGGGGCGTGCCGGGGGCGTGTCGCTGCGGCGAGTCATCTGGGAGTGGGGCCGTGGGTGTGGTTCCAGCCTGGGGCATTTTGGGGGCGTGGCTGAGGCCTCCGAAACTGCTCCCGGGCCAGGGAAACATGCGCTGGCGGCCAGCCGGCGGGCGGGCGTAACTTTTCAAACAAAGGTAGGGGAATTTTATATAGGGCTGGGGGGGGTGCGTTAGGTAGGGGAAGGGAGGGGAAGGTGTGGGTGGGGGTGGAAGGAAAGTTTCCTCTGAGTTTCCTCTCCGTTCTCTCCGAGGAGAGAACGGAGGCAGGCTGCGCGGTTCGGCGTGCGCAGTCTGCCAATTTTGCGCAGCCTTGCGCGTGCCGACCCCGGATTTTAAAAGATACACTTGGCTATGTGCATATCTATTAAAATCCGGTGTACTCTTGTTTGCGCCAGTTGTGCGAACAAAAGTACGTGCGGGCGTACTTTTTAAAAATCTGCCCCATAGCTTTCACCACAACCTCTGGCAACAAATTCCAGTGCTTAATTATGCATTGAGTAAAAAAAATATTTTCTCTTATTAGTTTTAAATGTATTACCCAATAACGTCATTGTGTGTCTACTGGTCTTTGTATTTTTTTGAAAGAGTAAACAACTGATTAACATTTACTCATTCCTCAGTTGTAAACAAAGCTTTTACTAAGGACAATTGTGTCCTTTAAAGGAAAACTGAAAATCTTGAAAATGCTATTAGAATTAAGAATTTACAGGTTATAAACTTTTCAAGTTTAAAAGTATATTTTCATCTGATTTTTTTTCTGGTGTTATTTGCAGGAGATCATACAAATACCTAAAATAACTACATCTTACTGCAAATATTTATTAGTCTGCCTCTCTCTAAATTTATGCTAAAATTTCAAAGTATTTACAGCAGGATTAGAAATCAGCTGAAGATTTAAGTCTGACAGGAAATGGCTCTTCAAGGAGAAAGTTACTGGGAAAGCTGCCATACTGTTTCTGTTTTTCCTGTAGCCTGACAGAAACTGGGTTCACAAGTTGTTTTTAAAAAATGGACTGATGTTTCTGGGGGGAAAAAATCCACATTTTTCACAGTTTCTCATAGTTTTCAGGCTAAGTAGTTTAGGTCGCTCATCTCAAAAAAGAAACGGGCGGATTTTAAAAGCCCTGCTCGCGTAAATCCGCCTGGATTTACGCGAGCAGGGCCTTGCGCGCCGGCACGCCTATTTTCCATAGGCCGCCGGCACGCGCAGAACCCCGGGACGCGCGTAGGTCCCGGGGTTTTTGGATGGGGGCGTGTCGGGGGCGTGTCATGGGCGGGGCCGAACAAAGTGGCGTTTTGGGGGCGGGATGCGGTGTTTTGGGGGCGGGCCCAGGGGCGTGGTTTCGGGCCGGGGCGTTCCGGGGGCGTGGCCGCGCCCTCCGGAACCACCCCCGGGTCGGGTCTCGGCGCGCCAGCAGCCCGCTGGCGCGCGTGGATTTACATCTCCCTCCGGGAGGCGTAAATCCATGGATAAAGGTAGGGGGGGGATTTAGATCGGGCCGGTGGGTGGGTTAGGTAGAGGAAGGGAGGGGAAGGTGAGGGGAGGGCGAAAGAGAGTTCCCTCCGAGGCCGCTCCGATTTCCCTCCGAGGCCGCTCTGATTTCGGAGCGGCCTCGGAGGGAACGGAGGCAGGCTGCGCGACCCGGCGCGCGCCGGCTGCCCAAAATCGGCAGCCTTGCGCGCGCCGATCCAGGATTTTAGAGGATACGCTGGCTATGCGCGTTTCTTATAAAATCCAGCGTACTTTTGTTTGCGCCTGCTGCGCAAACAAAAGTACGCGATCGCGCAGTTTTTAAAAATCTACCCCAAAGAGCAGAAACAGAAAAGGTGCAGAGAAGGCAACAAAAATGATAAATGCAACAGAAAAGCTCACATGAAGAAAGGGGCTTTTCAGCTTGGAGAAGAGACAACTGAGAGGGGATATTGTAGAGGTTTACTAAGATCTGAGTGATGTGGAATGATTTAATAAGGAATGGTTATTTACTACAGATGTGAATCGTGTGATCGATCGTCTTAACGATCGATTTCGGCTGGGGGGGGGAGGGAATCGGATCGTCGTGGTTTTGTTTTTTTAAATATCGTGTAAATCATAAATCGGAGGAGGGCGGGAAAACCGGCACACTAAAACATCCCTAAAACCCACCCCGACCCTTTAAAATAAATCCCCCACCCTCCCGAACCCCCCCCAAAATGCCTTAAATTACCTGGGGTCCAGAGGGGGGGTCCCGGTGTGATCTTTTACACTCGGGCCTCTGGTGCGTTGTAGAAATGGCACCGGCGCTACTTTTGGCCAGCTTGGGGGGGCCTCCTGACCCCCACAAGACTTGCCAAAAGTCCAGCGGGGGTCCGGGAATGACCTCCTGCACTCGAATCGTTTTGCCGTACAAAATGGCTGTACAAAATTTTGTACGGCAAAACAATTCGAGTGCAGGAGGTCGTTCCCGGACCCCCGCTGGACTTTTGGCAAGTCTTGTGGGGGTCAGGAGGCCCTCCCAAGCTGGCCAAAAGTCCCTGGGGGTCCAGCGGGGGTCCAGGAGCGATCTCCTACGCTCCTGACGTCGGGGGACAAAAAACAAAATGGCGCCGGCGCTACCTTTGCCCTGTCATATGACAGGGCAAAGGTAGCGCTGGCGCCATTTCTACAACGCACCAGAGGCCCGAGAGTAAAAGATCACCCCGGGACCCCCCCCACTGGACCCCAGGTAATTTAAGGCATTTTGGGGGGGTTTGGGAGGGTGGGGGATTTATTTTAAAGGGTCGGGGTTGGTTTTAGGGTTGTTTTAGTGTGCCGGTTTTCCCGCCCTCCCCCTTCCCCTCCCCCTTCCCCCGATTTACGATTTTTGACGATAAATCGGGGGAATTCCTATTAAATATCGCCTCTAACAATTTTTGACGATTTAAAATATATCGGACGATATTTTAAATCGTCAAAAAACGATTCACATCCCTATTATTTACCCTTTCAAATAGTTCCTGGATTCGGGGATGCTTTATGAAACTATCTGATACATTTGAAACAAATTTAAGAGAGTATTCTTATAGTCAACACACAACTAAGCTGTGTAATGAGTTTCTAGAAGATGTGTTTAAGATTAGTGGTATAGCATGGTTTTACTTTTTTTTTTTTTCTGGAGGTCAGATCCGTTAAAATTATTAGCCTACCAGATGTGGGAATTGCCTTCTATTACCTCTAAGAGTAAGCAATAAGAAATTGACTTCCCCATTAGCATCTATCAGGTCCTAATTATTGATCCAGTATGGTCACTATTGGCGACAAGTTACTGGGCATGATGGACCATTGGTCTTACCAAGTATGGCACTGCCTATTTATTATTTTGGATTTAGCTCAACCTTTTCACTGGTAGCTGAAGGCAAGTTGCATTTTTGATCTGTGGCCTTCCCTTCGTTTTATCTCACCTAGGTATTTCCCTGTCTCCAGAGGGCTTCCAATCTAATGAGTAGATTTTCAAATAAGTTATGTATATAAAATTTGCATATATGTGTATAATTAGCTTGTATTTACATACATTGGGGTAGATTTAAAAAATTTGCGCGATCGTGTACTTTTGTTCGCGCACCAGGCGCGAACAAAAGTACACTGGATTTTATAAGATACGCGCGTATCTTATAAAATCCGGGGTCGGCGCGCGCAAGGGGGTGCAGATTTGTGCAACCTGCACGCGCCGAGCCCAGCGCGCGCTGCCTGTTCCCTCCGAGGCCGCTCCGATTTCGAAGCGGCCTCGGAGGGAACTTTCTTTTACCCTCCCCCCACCTTCCCCTCCATTCCCCTACCTAACCCACCCCCCCAGCCCTATCTAAACCCCCCCTAACTTTGCGCGCGCCGGCCAGCAGCCCCGCTCTGTGTTCCGGTCCCAGGGGCTGGTCCGGAGGCTGCGGCCACGCCCCCGGAACACCCCCGGGCCGAAACCACGCCCGCGTCGCCGCCCGCGAAACGCCATGTCACGCGCGTCGCCACCCCCAAAACGCCACGTCACTCCGGCCACGCCCCCTGCATGCCCCCTGCATGCCCCTTTTAGAAAGCCCCTGGACTTATGCGCGTCCCGGGGCTTTACGTGCACCGGCGGCCTATGCAAAATAGGTGAGCCGGGGCGCGAGTGCCCTGCGCGCGTAAATCCGGAAGGATTTACGCTTGCAGGGCTTTTAAAATCCGCCCCATTCTGTTTTATAATATCAAAAGTACATCTGTATTTTTTTGTTTCTTGTACACATTTACCTGTGCAAGAAAAGTGGTAGTTTAGGGGCATTCTGGAGCAGAGCTAAGAGTACCTGTGAAAACTGTTATTTTATAAGAAATTTATGTGAATTCATTAGGCAACTTATTCATGTAATTTTAACCTGCTAATTAACTAGTACAGTTGACATTAGATGTATCTATTGTCGCTAATTTTGGGTGGGGGATCTGGGTGAACTAGTGGGCAGTTCAGCGTGAAGTACTAGGATGGTCTCCGTGAATTGGAGATGGAATGGGTGAACTGGTGGAGGTATTGGCTAACAGGTGATTTCAAAGTAGAACGCCTATTTAAAAATATACCTACCTCATTGTATTTTTTTTTGTTGTTTTGTTTTGTTTTGTTTTGTTTTGTTTTTGTTTCAGCTATCTTGAATTCTCTCCGCAGGGCTCAATACATTCAATATATTCAACATATTCTACATTTCCAGGTTACCGACTTCACCGGTACTGTTCCTGTATGTTTTGTGTGTTTTCTGTGGCTCTCCGCTATGTTCTTATCTGTTTCTTCCTCCCTCTCCTTGTTCTTTACTCCCCCCCCTCTTCCCTCTCTCCTCCCCTCTTTCCCCCTCCCCCCCCCCCTCCCCCCCCCCCCCTCTTTCCCCTTCACTCCCCTTCCCTTCACCCCATTCTTAATTCCCTTCCCTTTTTCTCCTTCCTCTCCCCCCCCCCCCCCCCCCTGTCCATAATTTCTGGACTCAGGGCCAGGCATGCAAGAACACTTAGACTCAGTATAAGGTATAAAATACATTTTATTTGGCTTTTCTTTAAAGTGTTCCTGGGAGATGCTATATATGTGGAGTGCCCTTTCTAAATAAACTCATTGTTCTTTTCTTATTATCTTGGCCCTTTTACTATAAACCCTATCTGTGACTTAAACTATTCTGTTTATAAGCTAGTTTGTTTCCATTTAAGATTCCAAAGGGGAAGATATTTTTCTTAGTTCTGTTTTTTATTTGTATTACATTCCTTCCCGTCCCTGTGCAAAGACTCTCACTGATGGTTTATCCATCTTGCAAAGTACATTATTTTGTTTTAGTTCACATAATATGCTAAAGACTTGCTCATAGTGTCAGCTTTCACTTGTTTTTATGATTATCCCCAATTACACTTAGATTTACCATCATATAAGAAGGGTATGAGCCCCACTCCCTAGACATACCTGAAGACGAAGCAGTATTACTAGCCCTCATCTACCTTAATAATTAATACCCCTTGACTGAAATTGGTTTAGAAACTTTGCCATCCACAGCTGTATTATCTCTTGGACAGATGACTGCCACAATTGAATTAGGACTGTCCATACAGTGAGTGCTTTCACTACTATAGGTTGTTGTCATAATATTGTATAGCACCATTACTACCATACAGAACTAGCATGATGTTTTGGACTTTTGCTATGCCTTTGCAAATATAGTGACTTTCTGACTATCACAGATTCAAAGGATGTAGAAGATTTGGGAAACTTGTGGCTCTGTTTATTTAGGTAGGTAAGAATGAATATGCAGAAGGCTGTGTGGTGGGACATTTAGAATGTTTTGGTAGAAGTAGAGAAATAAAAATGTGGGTCAGTTGCATTTAAACTTCATACTATGGGTTTGCTTTTAAAACAATTGTGTGCAGATATGAGCTATTTTAAATTAAAACACAGGACAGAAACAAACAGAAGGCACTAATATGCATGAACTTTATGCGGCAGTAAGGATGATAGATATTTCTCAGTTTTGATTATACCTCATTAGATGCTAACTTTTAGAAGTAAGGGAATGAATTAGGTGGTTTATTTTGATGAGAAGTTCAGGTATTGCACGTTTGTATTGTGGACTGTTTAGACGATTTGTAAAGGAGAAAGATTGTTAGACGGTGAACAGCAGAGAGTTAAGCAGCAATGTCTATTATCTATTTATGTGCTAGTAAGAAAAACTTTTGGGTAATGCATATTAGTATGTGCCCTCCTTTTATTTTGCAGACTTCCAGACTCCTAGCTGATATGTCTGTGCTTTTGGAAATGATCCGTATTTTTCTTTACTGTATTTACAGGATTTGGTAGTATGAACTCTATGGAGCATATGCATATAGGATGGAAATAAAATGAATTTTACTTAAGTGCAAAGTTGTCTGTTTTAAGTTTTTCTTTTAGAAAGCGAATTAGGAATTATAGCATAGAAGGAAAAAAAAAAAAAGGGGGTTTTAGATTTGTAAAAGGAAGTAGCTCTTATCACAGGGGACAGCGCCTCCTAGAGGTGGACCATCATAGAAAGGAAAGTAGTTTTATGACTGCTTTTTGCTGAATTAAGGTATAACAGCAGTTTGACTTTTAAGGAACCTGTAAAGTTATTTTTTAAATTTAATTTTAATCATTATATTAACTGTCATATATTAGATTTCTTTCCAGGGTACCAAAGCACAAAGCACATCTGTCTCTGTTCCATGGGAGATGAAGAATACAGTTTATTCCAGTTTGATTCCTTTTTCATTTTTAATAGCTCTATTCTACTTTTAATCCTGAGTTTTTGTTTTCTTTTGTGGATCGATCCAATTCTTTTATATTTTTAAAGTACTTTTTAATTTTTGAGCTCAAAAGTTTGTCATGTTGTCTGTTCTATGTTACATGTGTAACATGAGGAATGAATGAATGCATGCATTATGTGGTCAGTGCTGTGACATATATGTTTTAATGTAACATCTGAGTATTTATGTTTGTGGTCTGGACCATTGCATGATGTTTTGAAATAATGTGGGGATTATTTTGCAAATTAAATATAGGGAGTACGTGATATAATAGTATTTTCTTACTACTTAATCGGATTTTGTTGTACTTTTTAGGTTTGAATCCATACACATACATCTAATCTAATGAGCTAAGAGATTCTACTCTGCTATCACTGAATCCTACTAAAAGAACTATATACGCACTGATTGCAGAAATTATCCTTGGTCACAGAAGTTCTTACATACTATATGGACTGCAATGTTTACAATTTATACCTGATCTTTGCTTTTCTCTTCGTTCTATGGGGAGTGACTTATGCAGAATCTAGGTTCTTTCATTCTGTGTTCAAGTTAATGATATCATCTGAAGTGATGTTGTTTTTATTAGTTTGTATGTTCCAAGTTAAGTAGTATTTTCCAGTCTTAGAATTTATAATACTTATATGCTGAATCAGCTAAATGACTATGTACTAGGTTTTCTTTATCTTTATCATGGAAGCTGCTTTGATCACATAGAGGGTGATGTGTCTCAGTGTGATTCAAATATGATAATTTAGGGTTCAAGAGGGAGATCTCTTTATATTTCTCTTCCACACAGCCTAAGTTATAAGCTATTCCTATTCTTTTGTTTTGCAGCTTGTACTTAGGGTAATCACTTTGCTGATCTTTAATATTTCAATAGTTCTATTTTTTATTCTAATTTCTTCACTGAACCCTTCTTTTGAATATCTTTTTACTATGACAACTATTTACTAAATTTACCTAATGACTGTTTCACTCTCTTTTATAACTATTTCTTCCTAGTGTAGCCTGTGATGCTTATTATGAGATTGTTCTCCTTGAAACAAATACATACCTTATACATGAGGAGCTCTGCTATAGGGATCTGCAACATTCTATTACTATATCTTTCGGCATATTAATTGCTCATTGTTCTTTTCTTATTATCTTGGCCCTTTTACTATAAACCCTATCTGTGACTTAAACTATTCTGTTTATAAGCTAGTTTGTTTCCATTTAAGATTCCAAAGGGGAAGATATTTTTCTTAGTTCTGTTTTTTATTTGTATTACATTCCTTCCCGTCCCTGTGCAAAGACTCTCACTGATGGTTTATCCATCTTGCAAAGTACATTATTTTGTTTTAGTTCACATATATGCTAAGACTTGCTCATCGTGTCAGCTTCACTTGTTTTATGATTATCCCCAATTACACTTAGATTTACCATCATATAAGAAGGGTATGAGCCCCACTCCCTAGACATACCTGAAGACGAAGCAGTATTACTAGCCCTCATCTACCTTAATAATTAATACCCCTTGACTGAAATTGGTTTAGAAACTTTGCCATCCACAGCTGTATTATCTCTTGGACAGATGACTGCCACAATTGAATAGGACTGTCCATACAGTGAGTTGCTTTCACTACTATAGGTTGTTGTCATAATATTGTATAGCACCATTACTACCATACAGAACTAGCATGATGTTTTGGACTTTTGCTATGCCTTTGCATATCATGCATATGCCTCTGCATTTGATCTTCCATCACTACAGCATATGACTAGAATATGTTCTTATGCTTTGCAACACCTTTATAATTTATCCCACATTATGTATGCACAACACAGCATGAGTCCTTTTGTTGATTCTTGGTTTTCTTCTATTCTATTGGCTTCCTTTACTTTTCTGGTAATGTGCAATCCCTGCTTGCCATTTTAATAAATATTATCCTGGGTAGTTGTTTACAACAACAGTACTCCTTGAAAAGATTTGCCTAGTATACCTAGTATTATATGAGAAACATAGTACTTTCATCCTGGTCTCTCTGTGTACTTATCTTTATATGTTTATACCACTATTATGTAATTACTTGACTCTGAAAGATAACATATGTGATCATGCTATTATGAAGTAGGTCCTTTTTATAATGCAGGTATCTGTATAGCTCCATTATAGAGCTAATAGCTACCTAGTGAAAATTAGTTATGATGTTAGTGTTTGAGTAACTAGTGAATGCTTGTGGGAGTATCATTCATATTAATTAGGAATCTAGAGGGACACACACCTATGCACTACACCTGATAAATACCAAGGTTAGTGGTTAGGGACACACTTTTAAGTTCCTTTGTCATGGCTCATCATCGAAGACTGGTTGGTGTGACACCTTTTCCATTGGCGGTGTCACAAGAGGGAAAATGATATAATTCATAATTCTGGTTCAGATTGTGGCTCTTCAGCCATTTCCAGAATCCTCAGAGGGCTGATTCATACTGACACTGCTGAAATATAGTGACTTTCTGACTATCACAGATTCAAAGGATGTAGAAGATTTGGGAAACTTGTGGCTCTGCAAAGCCTATAATTAAAGGCCAGGAAGGCATCAATGACAAGTATTTGCACCACAATACAGGGAAGCTTGGTTTGCAGGAAGCCAGGATGCAGGCTTTTGTCTTGCAAGATGCCTATCTCAATGGACAGGAGCCAGGTGAATGAAGATGCCCCTGAGGTTACAGTTTTTAATTAAGTCCTGGCTCCAGAAAACGGAATTCATGCCGAGCTTCCTATTCAGGCCACAGACTTGCTATCTGTTTACACAACAAAGAATATCAAGAGAAGAACAGAAGAACAAAGGCCATCAAAGCCATGTTGATAAAGGAACTTTTATGGTGGGAGGATGAACAGGGTTAGAAGAATTCTCAGTTGGGGGGAGTGATCCTCACAAGCATTTCCTATACATGATAGATTGTCATGACAAAATGCCATTCTGGAAGTTTCGGCAATACTGTATGTTTTAACTATAAAAGTCAGGGCATGTCCTATATTCGGGGAGATGCTGTTTATTTAGAAAGGGCACTCCACATATATAGCATCTCCAGGAAACTTTAAGAAAAAGCCAAATAAAATGTATTTATATACCTTATACTGAGTCTAAGTGTTCTTGCATGCCTGGCCCTGAGGTCCAGAAATTATGGACAGGGGGGGGGGGGGGGAGAGGAGGAGAAAAAGGGAAGGGAATTAAGAATGGGGTGAAGGAAGGGGAGTGAAGGGGAAAGAGGGAGGGGAGGGAAGGGGAGGGGGAAGGGTAAAGAGGGAGGAGAGAGGGAAGAGTGGGGGGAGTAAAGAAACAAGGAGAGGGAGAAGAAACAGATAAGACATAGCGGAGAGCCACGGAAAACACACAAAACATACAGGAACAGTACCGGTGAAGTCGGTAAACCTGGAAATGTAGAATATGTTGAATATATTGAATGTATTGAGCCCTGCGGAGAGAATTCAAGATAGCTGAAAACAAAACAAAACAAGAGCGCATGTAAAAGCTTTGAACCATACTAGAAGGGGGCAGGTAAGTAAATATATGTGGAAACCAAATACCTTACAAATGTATTGGGCAGCAGCGTCTCCTTAAGGGAGGATTTCTGAAATTACCCCAAGGGAGGAGAAACGTGCAAAAATCTTTGCCTAGGTAATAAATAACAAGAAAAGGGGAATATGAGGGAAACAAAGCTGCTAGAGATAAAGAGAAACAAATCCAAAGGTAATTGAAAGCAAAAACAACGAAACCGAAAGGAAATCTTTCCGATTCAAAGGAAAAGTATGGTGGCTCCGCAGGGCTACTGCCACCTTGGTGCCAAAGATTTAAAGGGGAAGGAGGCTCAAAATCATGCAAGAAACTGCACGAAAAAACGCACGAAAATTGAAAAGCAAGTCCGATGTAATGAAAACCAGCTGGGAGGGTTTAAAAGAAAACATCTTAATATAAAAGATTACTGAGGAACAGTGGTGTATGAGAGGCAGTAAAATAAAGAGAAATAAAGAAAAATAAGGGACAAGAAAATGGAAAAGGGGGTAATAAGCAACTAGATATATATATAATGGTTTATTTTATTAAACATTTTTTGTTATATTGTTAATGATTCAAAGGAGGGGAGGTGGATTGGGGTTGGGGATAGAGAGAGGAAAGGAAAAGGGGGAAGGGGAAGAAAAGGAAAGGAAGGGGAAAAGGGGGGAGGTAAGGGAGGAATAAGGGAAGGAACAGATAGAAGAAGGAAATAGGAGAAGCACACAGGGAGGGGGAGGGGAAAGGAATTGGGCATGGTAGAGAGAAGGATAGAAGAAAACATATTGAGTGAAACTGATTAAAAGATATCAGATCAGAAGAAAGTAGACCATTGGATCTCATAATTTAAACCAGCTGGGGAAGATGTGTTAAGAGTGAAAATCCACCACTGTTACCGTCTTAAGAGCCACGTATTAAAATCTAATTGTATACTGTATACGTATTAAAAACACCTAATTGTATACCGCTCATCATTTCTACTTCTTATTAGCCGGAACTCCTATAGTGACATACCTTAACATAACTGGATTAAAAACT
This sequence comes from Rhinatrema bivittatum, assembly GCF_901001135.1. Lineage (NCBI taxonomy): Eukaryota > Metazoa > Chordata > Amphibia > Gymnophiona > Rhinatrematidae > Rhinatrema > Rhinatrema bivittatum. Next base: position 447,973,501 of record NC_042615.1, on the reverse strand, counting down.
GAAAAAAAAGCTTTGAAAGGCCTGTGCACAGATAATTTGACTGTTAAAAATTTAGAATCCCTTACAGCTACTTGCCAGATAAATGGAGAAACTAGAAAAGTGGCAATATATTATGCAGATATATTGGTGATATAGTTGCTGTAGTCTAAGGTTCTGCCATGGAATATGCCATTGAACTGATTTTATGCCTCATATAAAAAATGCATATGCGACCTCCCCCTGGCATAGCAGTTGCCTGTAGTTCAGTACTTTCTCTTCCTTTCTCTGGCTCGAAAAGTTTGAAGAGAGCCTGGATTCAATAAATCAGCAGATCATGGTAAGAAGACAGGAGTGTTGCGCTGGAGGTGGACCCTTGCTTGGTGCATGATTGGTACGGCCCTTGGTCAGACCCAGAGAGCACCTACCACTAGGAGGTGGAGAACACTAGGAAACAGAGGGCTAGCTGGGAGCATCGCCAATAGCAATCTGGGTTTCTGCAGGTGGCGGTGGAGCCCTTGGGTACCCGGACCGCCTGGACTTAGGTGGGCCTCAGAGGGTCCCCCGGAGAGGTAGAGGAGAGGTGTGCCCACCACTAGCAAAGGTGCACGGCCTATGAGGAATGGATGATCTAGACCTGGATCTGGATCACTGGGAACCTCCAGAAGGAGATGGAGGTGAAGGTCCTCCGGGCGAGATAGGCAGTGTCTATGGCTCTAGTTGGGGTAGGCTGCTGGTAGCGTCCGAGCAGGCTGGTCTGGTTGTCACAGGAAAAATTAGAGTATTTGAGTGTAGCGCAAGGGTCAAAGCCAGGGTATTAGTCCGAGAATGGTCAGCCAAAGCAGGGTCAGTTCCGAGATCAGTCCATACGTGGTCAGAAGGCAGGCAGTGGTCGGTTCCAGGCAGCAGTCAAACATGGTCAGTCCAGACCGAGGTCAATGTAGTCAGGCAGGCAGAGGTCAGTACCGTGAATCAGTCGCGGAGGTTAAACAAGAGGAGGAACGAAGAGCAGGAATCAGGAGAGACATTGGAACACAAGGAGGACCACGGGAATACAGGAACACAGGAGCACTAGAACGAACAGGAACAGGGACACAGGAATGCTGGAACGAGACTGGATCAGGCACAGGAACAAGGAACAGCAAACGAGCTACACGGAAGTGTCGACCCGATGCAGTGCTCTATGAATCCTGCTGGACCAGGCTCCAGCCACCGAGAATTTGGATACCGGACGGTACGGCATTACTCCAGGATACAGTCGACTGGCGCGAGGCCCGGGGCAAGCAACTGAGCAGGACAGAATGACCCGATTGCCAAGGAGAGATTCTGGGACGGGACCTTGCCTTTTATGCAAGAACTAAGTGATGTCATCACCAGTCGATGCGGACCGGGTTCCCGCACTGGGCCCTTTAAAAGGCAGCACGGTCCGTGCGTGCGTGCCTAGGGGCAGGACCGATCCTGTGGAGGACACCAAACCCCTGCATGAGGAGCGTTGAGAGTCTGAAGGCCCCAAGAGGCCTGGGGATGCCTGGGAGTGCCACGGACGGCGGGAGCTGTTCATGGCTGCCAGAGACAAGGAGCTGGAGGTGGAGGGGAGCGCGAGGTGAGCAGGCCCAGTCGTGGCCCAATGCGGCCGGGACGTGCAACAAGGAGTCATTCTGACAGAGTGGGTCTCAGTTGTAGAAATACAGTACTCAACACTCAACAGTACCTCCACATAGGGAGTTTTCCTAATAATACATTTATAGTTATACGAATAACTATGCACTCAAATAACAAATATACAGATTGGAATGAATTGAGTGTTTACTCATTGGAATGCAAAAGTAATCCTAATAGAATGAAATCATGGGTGACAATGCATATTACCCCAGCTAATAACACCTGCCTTCTTCTGGGGTAACTGTATGAAAAAGGAAATGAAAAGAGCATGCAGTGCCAGCTTTTTGGATATGTGACCTATGTGGCTGGACAGGACTACAAAGCTTTTGGAGGTTCCATCACCCGTTCCTGATGTAGCTATTTGGCTGAAGGTCTGCAGTCTCTCTTCTGATAAGGTGCATGAGGGCCGCCCCCCTCTGCCAACGAAGAAGAGCTGGTGATGAGTGGGGCCCTTTCCATCAGAACCCATAGAAACAATGTGCTGCTGCCCCCACTAAAAAGAGAAAAACACTGGGGGCTTGGCACTTCTAAGTACTGTTTCCTAGCACCAGCACCTCTCTCCCCCTTCTCTCTCTCTCTCTCTCTCTCTCGCATGATACACTGTTTGAATTACACAGAAGAAAGAGAGAGAGAGAGAGAGAGAGATGCTGGTGCCAGGAAGCAGCGTTTATAAGTGCTGGGCCCTCAGCAGTGATCTCCTTTTGGTGGGTTTGGCAGAGGCAGTAAGTCATCCCTGTTAGCCACGGGGGGGGGGGGGGGGGGGGAGAGAGCAGCAATCAACAGCAAAGTCCTTTTTCAGTCCACAGGAGAAGGGGGATAATGGAAGAAGAGATGGAGGCAGGAATGGAAGATATGGGAGGAAAATACAGTTGAGGGCAGGGATGGGGTGAGTGGGGGGTGGGGGGGGGGGGGGGGGGGGGGAGGGGCAAGGATGGATAGAGAAGGCCAGGGATGGGAGGTGTGGGGGTGCAGGGATGAAGCTAAAAGAGAGGTGCAGGTGGTAGCCTGAGTAAAGCAGGTATATTTCACTAGGATCACCAATTTCAATTTTTGTACATGCTGGTTAGCCTAGAGCCAGCCTTGAGAACAGGAAACTCACACACAGAATGCAATAAGTGGTATTCAATATGCTCTTCTCCTAAGCTGGATAAGACTCCCTCCTTCTAGAACTCATCGGAGGGAGCAAGAAGGAGGGATGGCCCTCTCTCCTCGAGAAATCATTATTAGGGAAGGAAAGTACCCACTTCCCTTCCAAATCATCATGGATGGGAGGGAAAAGTACTCCTTTGCCCCCAGAATTCATCATGTGGAGTAGAGAAATATTAACCTTGCCGCCAAAATCATTGGAGGGTATGAGGCCCCTGACCAGATCATCCCCTGTCCTCCTGGCCTCCTAGTCACGTCTTCACTCACTTTAAAATCTGCAGTAATTGGTGCTCCTTCTTCCATCAGGCTCACACTATTGAGTAAAAGTCAATGCAGGGTCAGAGCCACTGCGCTCAATCACAGACCTTGCAGATGCCTCACCCCTCACATAGGTTCCTCTGGTAAACAGCGAAGCCAGTGTGAGAGGAGGCCACGCAGCTGTGAGCAGTGTGCCAGCTCCAGTAGGGATGTGCAGACCAAAAGTTTAAGTTCATAAATCCATAAGTCGAAGGGGGTGTCATTTGCGGTCAATATGGACATATGGAGAATTCCATAAGTTGAGTCTATGTCCAATGTGCAAATAAAATTTAAACCCTCACCCGCCTTATCCCCCCCCCCCCAAGACTTACCAAAACTCCCTGGTGGTCCAGTGGGGTCAGGACGCCATTCTGAACTCCTTGCAAGGAGCACGTGAGGTCGGCGTCCGTTGGAGTGACGCGGCGTCACGTGATCCCCTCGGGTCCGCTCCCGGACCCTCGTTGGGCCCAAAAGGCACTTTTGACAGCTTGGGGGGGTCAGGAGGCCCCCCAAGCTGGCCAAAAGTCCTTTTGGGCCCAACGAGGGTCCGGGAGCGAACCCGAGGGGAATCACATGACGTCGGCGCCACGTCAGAGTGACGCGGTGTCACGTGATTCCCCGCGGGTCCGCTCCGGAACCCTCGTTGGGCCCAAAAATTCACTTTGTGGCCAGCTTGGGGGGTCAGGAGGCCCCCCCAAACTGGCCAAAGTTCCTTTTGGGCCAACGAGGGTCTGGGAGCAAACCCGAGGGGAATCACGTGACATCGGAGTGACGCGGCGTCACACTGATTCCCCGAGGGTCCGCTCCGGACCCTCGATGGGCCCAAAATTCACTTTTGCCCAGCTTGGGGGGCCTCCTGACCCCCCAAGCTGGGCAAAAGTTCCTTTTGGGCCCAACGAGGGTTCGGGAGCGAACCCGCGGGGAATCACGTGACGTCGGCGCCACGTCGGAGTGACGCGGCGTCACGTGATTCCCCGCGGGTCCGCTCCCGGACCCTCATGGAACTTTTGGCCAGCTTGGGGAGTTTTGGTAAGTCTTGGGGGGGGGGGATTAAGGAGGGGGAGGGGTTTAAATTTTTTTTAGATCAACAATCGCGATTTCCAACGTATTCAACATAGCTATGTTGAATAAGTTGGAAATCCGATCGTTTACGCCTCATCACTTTTTTAAGTTAAAAAAAAAAAAAAGTTGCGTTTTCCATTTAAGTTCAAAACGAATGCACACTCCTAAGCTCCAGCCTCATGCTGACTTTTGTTCAGTACTCTGGATTCAGCTGAAGAAGGAGCACAGTGGTTGCAAACCCAGATGGTGGCATGGCAGCAGTGTCAGTCAGTTAGAAAACAACTTATCAAAATTGTGGCACCAGAGGCAATTGCCTACATTGCCTATGACAAAATCCAGGTCTGTTAATATGTATCAAAAACTGAAGTGATGAATGATCCTGAAAGAAAACATTCTGTGCAGCCAGCAGGGGTACACACTCTAAGGGGGGTCATTTACTAAGTCACAGTATTTTCCTGAAGGAAATACCACAGGGAAAAATACTGTAACTTTGCTGCCAGAGAAAAAAAAAATTGCAATGATGGAGCCTTCACCTGGGGCCATCATTATGTTAAAGGGCCCATGGCCCAAACAAAGCCCCTCAAGTAAAGAATAAAACCAACCAAAAGTAGTATTGAGAGACCTCCTGTGTCCCCCCCCCCCCCCCCCCCCCCCCCCCCCCCGATGAAGCAAAGCACTACAATTTAAAAAAAGAGGACTGTATTTTGTCATAGGTAATGTATGCAATTGCTTCTGGTGCCAAATTTTGATATAAGAGTTTTCTCGCTGACACAGCGAAGGCGCCATCTCACTTCTCAACCCCAAAGACTAAGTGAGAAGGTGGCTTATAGGAGGAGGAAGTTTGTAACACGGGGTCCAGACCTGTGGAACTCGTACCTCAGGTCTACAATAATCTAAAAATAAACAATAATACAAACCCATTTAAAATAATCAGCATAAAAAATTACATAAAATCATTCTATAAACAGCATAACTGACTAACAAGCCAAAGAAAATAACCGCAAGGGCTCTGTGTCTCATGTTTAGAATAACCAAGGCTGGATTTTCTTAAGGTCACAGACCTTAGGGTACATTTTAAAAAACAGCGTGCGCGCGTACTTTTGTTCGCGCAACCGGTGCGAACAAAAGTACGCCGGATTTTAAATGATAGGCGTGTAGCCACGCATACCTTTTAAAATTCGGGGTCGGCGTGCGAAAGGCTGCGAAAAATCGGCAGCCTGCGCACGCCGAGCCGTGCAGCCTGCCTCCGTTCCCTCCGAGGCCGCTCTGAAATGCCTCGGAGGGAACTTTATTTTTGTCCCCCCCACCTTTCCCTCCCTTCCCCTGTCTAACACACCCCCCCAGCCCTACCTAAATCCCCTCCACCTTGTTCGATGGAGTTATGCACGCCGGCTGGCCAGGCGCCGACACAGGCCGCTGTATCGGGGCACTCAGCCACGCCCCCGAACGCCCCGGACCACAGACATGCCCCTGGACACGCCCCCATACTGCAGACACGCCCCCCGGACCGCCCGTTTTAGCAAGCCCCAGGACTTACGCGTGTCCTGGGGCTTTGCGCGAGCCGGCGGCCTATGCAAAATAGGCGCGCTGGCGCGCGAGTGCCCTGCGTGCATAAATCCGGCAGGATTTACGCACACAGGGCTTTTAAAATCTACCCCTTAGAGAATCCAGTGGTAATGGGGGGCGGGGGACAGGTCTGCGAAAGCCAGCAGCAATCGCACCTCCGCGGTGCTATCATTGCTGGCTTTCGCACCCAATAGCGCCATCGTAAAAGGTGGTGCTATTGGACACACTACTGGAAGTGAAAGGGGTTCTTACCTTTTCGCTGCCAGCAAAGTTTCCGCTGCGTCCATCCCGACGACACCCTAGCTCCTCCTCTTCCGGGGCCGACTCCGCCCCAACTCCGCCCTGATCTAGCTACAAAAATGATCACCCAAGCTTTTACAGGCAGTAACTAATGTTCACAAAGTTTTGACTTCCATAGCCTTCTCAGAAAAATTACAATTAAATTCACTCCTTGTCAGTTTTGATGCCAAAAAGGCTTTTGATCGGGTGGATTGGTTTTTTTTATTTGAAACATTAAACTATTATGGATTCCACGGGTCTTTTATATCTTTTTTAAAGACTTTATAATTGCCCCCAGGCTAACGTTTGGGTTAATGGGGAATTATCTAGCTCGTGGTACTCGGCAAGGATGCCCCTTCTCCCCTACTATTTATTCTTTCTCTGGATCCAGTATTACGTGTATGTGGAGGAGAATCCAGGCATAGAGGGGATAAAGATGGGACCAGTGATGTTTAAAGTTGCGGCATTTGCAGACGACCTTTTACTGCATCTGACAAATCCTACCAAATCACTTCCGGTTGCTCTTGAGTTAATAGCAGAATATGGGCTTTAATGCTGGATTATGCCTTGAAGTTAGATAAGTCAGAGGCTATGGTGATAGGGTTGGCAAACTCTATTTCATGGAATGGGGAATTTCCTTTGAAGTGGGCAGGTGATCGAATTAAATATTTGGGGATTTGGGTCCCTAAATCACTTGCTCACTTGTATGAAATGAATGTATCCACTTTGCAACAAAAAACAGAACTCTCTCTATATGCATGGCTTTCACTCCCACTTTCTCTCATTGGACGTATTCATTTACTCAATATGACAATTCTACCACGTTGGCTATACGTGCTTGGTGTTCTCCCTCTCCTTCTTACACAAGCTACTGTAGCTAGATATCAGAGAGTAGTAACAAAATTCATATGGGGAGGTAAAAGGCCAAGGATTAAATTATCTATATTGATGAAGCCATTCTCTATGGGGGGATTGGGTCTTCCAGATTTAAAACTATATAACCATGCAATAAATCTGAGACATATTGGTGATTGGTTACTAGGCACGCAATTGTTTTCTGATACTTCATTTGAAGCGCAACTACTTGCTCCCATATCACCACGCTATGCTTTGCATGTCCCTCATGCCTCTATTTCTAATATAATATACTCGGATTTGCTTTTAAGACCATTACGATGGACCTGGAGGTGGCTATTATAAAAGCTCTCCCTACCGGACAAGATATTGCCATTCCTTCCATTCTGCGGTAATCCAGCATTTCCTGCGGGATCAGACTCTTCACAATTCTGCCTCTGGGATAGATCTCAACTATATTGTATTGGACAATTGATCCATTTGGATGGGACATTACTTACCTTCTCTGAAATACAGTCTTCTTAAGGCCTTGCAGCTACAGACTATTTCCAACATCTCCAAGCTAGACATTATTTGCATTCTCTGGGCTCTCCCACCTTTTGGATGCTAAATGGCAATTACTAAAAACATGGTTTGACTTGGACAACCCACAGCAAAGATCTATTTCTTATTTATGTAGAGTATGGAGGCAAAGAAGACACTTGAGGCAGCTTTCATCGCAGGCAGGAAGAGAAGGGGTGAGCCCTCACGAGGCTCTTCCTTTTATTGTACATTCATACAAAGGCAGATGATGTGTCATTACATGATTGGCTACTTTCCCATAGCAACAGACGAGTCCCTACACTATTGGCTTTGGCTCAGGGGGTGTGCACGGATCATTTCATTGGCTGCTGAAATCTATACCTCCTGACTTTGTCCTGCCTCTGACTAGGGAACACCCAGCCCTACTTTCAGGCTATCAGGATTAATTATAAACTAGAGAAATACATGACAGTCAGGTATCCTTTCCCAGGCAGAGACTTAAGCACAAGTGATGCTTTTATTCAGGCAAAGGTCAGGGAGAAGGGAAGTTATGTGTTTAAACCCTGATGAAATGGCTTGCTGGCAAAGCTTATATTTCCCACAATTTATATAAACAGTTAGAAGATATACATAACAAATGGTCTTTAGAAGAGGTTCAGATCAAATGGCAGAGAGAACTTTAGATATCCAATTCCGGTTACATCGTTAAAGACTGCCTTCATCATGACAAAGAAAATTACAAGCAACTCAATACTTCGGGAAACCAGATACAAAATCATCTACAGAATGTACATTTCTCAACATCAAGCGTTCAGAGCTGGGTTTTCTGTGTCCGATCTGTGTCTTAAATGCAATAAGGTTGAGGCGCATTTAGGTCATGCCCTCTGGTGCTGTCCTGTAATTCAAGTTTTTTGGAAAAAAAATTTCCGATCTACCAGTGATGTTGTGGGCTTTAAAATCCCATTTTCACCACTGGTGGCTCTTTTTGGTATTTTCCCAAGGAAAAAAGTCAAGCACTGGATTACTAAAGTTTACTTTGTAGCTTGTAAGGCTATACTGGTTGCCTGGAGGAAATCAGAAAGTCCTTCCCTTGTATACTGGCGTTCGTCTATTATTGATCTACTTACTTTGGAAACATCAGCCAGTAATCATCTGCCAATCCGAACCAGGAGAGCTATAAATGCAATCTGGCTCCCATTCATACAAACTTTGCCACATGACTCGCAAAGTCTTTTTCTTAATCGAATTGATGTTTGATATTTAGATTTCATGGTGTTTTTATATAAACATATATTTGATGAACTAATGGGACTGCAAGATTTCCCTTTGGTGCAAGGGGTGGGGTGAAAGTGGCCTCAAATAGGGGTAGTGGATTAGATAGATTGACCATAAGAGGTTTCTAATTGTATACCTTATATGTTATACTTTAATAATATCCATTGTTATCTTTATAAACAATAAAAAATAGATTTACCATAAAAGCTAAATAATTCATTTCCAGTCTTATTTCTTGCAGTACTGAGTTCCACAACTCTGGGCCCCAAGTTACAAACTTCCTCCTCCTATAAGCCACCTTTCTCACTTTCTTTCTGGAACCACAGAAAGAATGTCATTCTGAGAGCACACAATTATGCATTGAGTAAGGAAATATTTTCTCCTATTTATTTTAAATGTACTACCCAGTAATTTCATTGCATGTTCCATAGTTTTTGTACTTTTGAAAGACTAGGGCACAAGCAATTTGTGTTGACCTGTTCAACTTCACTCAATATTTTATAGACCTCTGTCATATTTCTCCTTAGCTGTCTGTTCTCGCCCTAACATCTTTAGCCTTTCCTCACAGGGAATTGTTCCATCCCCTTTATCATTTTGGTTGTCTTTCTCTGTATCTTTTCTAATTCTGCAATTCTTTTTTTTTGAGATGTGGAGGCCAAAGCTGCACCCAATACTCAAGATGTAGTTACACCATGGAGCAATACGAAGATATTATGGTATTATCTGTTTTATTCTGTATTCCATTCCTAAAAATGATAAACATTCTAATTGCTTTCTTGGTCACCTCTGCACACTGAGCAGATAATTTCAACATATTACCTGCAATGCAGCCTAGGTCTGAAGGACTGAAGGAGAAAAGGGAGAATTAGGGTTGCAGCTCAGGAAATCAGAATAATCTCTATTATCTGTCTGCTGACAGTGAAAAAGAATCATTTCAGTCCTGTACTGATTGCTAACCATGATGGTTGGAATTAAAAGCATGAACATTTTTAATGAGTGCAATTATTGAATCATCTTTCACACACTCCATCTGCTTTGGTGTGTTCCTGTGACTACAGAAATGCTTTATATAATGACATCAATTTGCTCATCATTTTCTCTTTGCAGGCTTCATTTTATTAGTCATCATTTCTGCATTTTGACATATGCTTTGTGGAAACATATAAGCTGTGAATAGAGATCAACCGTCTATTTGACATTTCAGGGTCAGATGAAGGGATGTGCATTCATTTGAAAACAAAATGAAACATGCTACAACAAGGTTTTATTTTGTTCATTTTGTTGGCAATGAATTGAAATAAACCAAAAGTTTATTTCATTTTCATTTTGTTGCTCATTAAAGCCTATGGGAGAAGTATACTTTTTTTTTTAAGTAGATAGCCAAGAGCCAAATGGGAGATGTTGACTAATGTATGGTTTATTTGTTAGTAATTACTTTGGTTATAATATTGGTCTATTTGTTTTATATTATCTTATGTGGTGAATAAATATAATCAACTTTGACCTATCACTGGAAAGAAGGATATAATAATTGAATTAAATAAATATGAAAAGTTAATTTTACATTCATGACCCAACACTATTAATTCTATTCTCTGTATGGTGTTTGGCTATAGTATCCTCTCAGCAAAGTTGCTATTCACTCACATCAGAAATAGGTCAGAGCCACAGAAAGTATGACCGAAGTGTGTACTATTTCTGTTTTGGCTGTGCTATCTTAAAATTTATTTTAGAGTGGAAGCAATGACAGATGTTTTTGGAAAGCAGGTGCTAAAGATATTTTTTTTTTAAGGAATATAGATATGTTATTTTCACAGCTGCAGTAAGTAATAAAAAATATGGTCATTGGGCCAACGTGCAACTTTCTCTCAAATATATTAAATCCAACACATTTCTTCAGGCTATAGGACATAAAGTTTTGCTAATGGCGGATGCTGGCTGGGTCTCTAATGGCATGTGATTCTCAAGGAAGCATTACTTTCCATTCAATCATGCAAAGAATGATGATGCTATCGTTATGCAAAAGGCAGGTTTATTTTGGGAAACTGGGAGCTGGTAAAATGTAATATCTTCAGTTTCTCATGGAAGTTCATGGGAAGATTCTACAGTGATCACTGGGAAAATGCAGCACATTTTTTGAAATTCTGTAGGTATTTGACAGTATATTTGCATATGTGTGCTTGTGAGTTACATTATTTGAAATGCAACAATAGTTTACTTAAAAAAAAATCATCAGATAGATTTTCAACCCTTCTAGTGTGCATGGAGATAATTTCTTTTCTTAGTTTCCATTTCATTTTCTCTACATGTTGTTCTTCTCTACTTTATTGTTATTCCCTTTTCTTTCTAAAATATTCTCTCTTCTTTCTCATACTCTGTTTTCTCTAATACCCACCATCTCTTGTTATATATTCTCTATCCATATCAAAGATACATCTTTTGTTATCTCTCTCTATTTGTCTATCCCTTCCTTTATTGTTTCCCTCCAGGAATCTTTCCCATCTCATCTTCTCCTTACGTAATTACTCCTGCAGTCTCTCTTCTCTACCTACCAAATTCTCGTCCTTCCTTCCTCTCCCATCCAGCCTGTAATCTTTCTTCTTCTTCCCTCTAGCCTATTGTTTCCTGTCTCCTTTCCCTTTCTTCCCTTCTCTCCAGCCTTTTTTCCCCTCCCTTAGCATTTTCTTTCTAGTCCCTTATTTCTTCACCCACTGTCTCTTCTTCCTTTAAGTTAATCCTCACATCATCCAAGTTGCATTCCTCCTTCCACTTATGCCATGTTGTTCTTCTCAGTGTGGCTCAAGCAATAGCAGATGGGAAACCAGAGCATCATCAGAGAAGAAGACAGTCTTATTGGCAATGTAAGGTGAAGAGCGATGAAACGACTTACTGACCTCAATGACGGCAATGGAAAAAAGAGAGCTGAAGCTCTTTACTGGACTTAGTGGCAATGATAGCAGTAGAAAGGAAGAATGGAGAGAAGATGATAGTTGCAATTATAAATATCCTTGGGCACAAAACTATTTTGTCACGTGGGTAGCCAGATGATAAGGCTGTTGGGGTTTCCTCTTTAAAAGATGTTATGGAAATACTTAGAGCACCCAGAGCATTTTCACCATGAAATAAATTAAAAGAGAAAAATGGATTTGAAAGGCACTTCTATAATCAAATTATTTTTATTTTGCTGGAAAATGGATATTTTTTTAGGTTCTTCACTTCCAGAAACAAGTGTAATTATTGAATAGAATAAACATTTCAAAAGTGTCTATATTTTCCATGAGAAATGATTTATTTCTGATATGCAAAACAATTTTTATATTTGACTCAATCTAATTCATTAACACAGTCTTTTGAATGGGCTCCTTTACAAAGATTACTTTTCACCAAGATACTATCAGATAAGTATTTCTCTTCTTTAGTACCTCTTAATGGGAGCAAATATTGAATGTTTAACTTTCATTCAAGAAATCTGATTCTTTGTGAACTTTTTATCATTACAGAATCTAGGATATTTTAAAATGTTGCAAGATTCCCTTCAGGGTAAGTATGAACAGTTTTGTCTTTAACCTTGTTTAACTCGTCAATGTCTATGATCTCTTGTCTGTCCATGTGTATTGCACTAGTGCGATTTACCAAATTTGTCACAATTCATTGGTGTATACTGAATAGAAAGCTGACCTAGGAATGAAGGAAAGCTTTGGTGGCTTGCTATTGAGGAATAGAGTATGCTGCTTGTTAGAGCAGAGCAGACCTGAGCTGGAGTACCACTCTTGATCACAAAGTTTCAGGATACAGTGTTTTACCTATTATGCTAACTCAAATCAAATCAATAATAAAGACAGACTTCCTAATCCACCAGTCTTCCACAGTCTGCAATGTTGCTAGTGTATGACTTGACATCTAAGTGAGATTGGAGTTCTCGCTAAAAGAAATCAAAAGATAATTATATCAACCATGTCTAATTATGCAGGCTTTGTGAGAACTTATAGAGTAAGAAAATAATCGACTCTTTCTCTCACAATCCACAGCTATAAATTTGCCAGAAAAGACAGGAACAAGTTATGTGATTTTTATATTCCAAATTCCAAAGATTTTTCCTATAAGGAACAACATAGAAGAACCTTTATCTATAGGTCATTTGATCAATATTGCAACATCTGTATCTAAAGATGGATTGTCCATTTTGAATTTTGGGACCTTATGAAATATTTTTCCTTGAGGTAGAATATAGTTCAGTTAAATTAATTCAGAATCAGATTATCAATCATCACTTTTCTCACATCCAACTGACTATCAATGCTGACAAATACTGCAGGTCAGCTATAGAGAATTATCCTTAATTTTAACTAATTTCTTACCTCAAATAGGATTAAAATTATCATCAACACCATTTTCACATACTGTCATACAGAAAATTAGTGTTTCCTAAAGTTTTTTTGTGTTCTTCCATTTAATCTAGGCCTCTATGACAGGAACCTGTGACCTGTTTCTCCCCTTCAGTTTCCAGCTGAACTCTACCTGCAATTTCACAACATGCTCAGTGAAAATCCTCAGCATAAATTCCTACTCCTTTGATGTCATTTTAGGAAATTGTACTTATCTATTTCAGGAAACCCCTTTAAGGAATCAACAAAAAACCCCTTGGCTAATGAAAACATCCTGAAAAAGATTTTTTAGTAAACTTAAAGCATTCTTTTTAGGTAATATTTCTTAAATCTTTCTAGGCTTTGGCTTAATTTAATATTGTTACACAGACCTGATCACTTAACTGCTTTGTATAAACACTGAGATGGTCTAGCATTGCTATAGCATTGCCATGACATTCCCTAAAGAGTTTTTTTTAAACTTCTCTAAGAGCTGACCAGATCTTATTTTTTACCACCTTTTACATTGCCCATTAAAATGAATAAGGAATATTAGTTAAATGAAACCAATAAAAATTATATACTCACAATTTCAAAAACACCAAATTCTCAGGTTAGATTCCAAATACATGTAATAAGTGTCCTGTGTGCTTTTATGTATACACTCGACAAGTGCAGTAAAATCTTTCTTAGTCAATTAGATATATTTATTTTATTATTCAAATATGGCAACTCTACATGTCTATCAATAGTCTTTCAAAGCGAGAGTCCCCTGAAGAGATTTTCCTGCACTTGTCGAGTGTATACTTATACTGCTGAGTGCGGTTTCCATTGCAGTAACGGTATTTTGGATTCTCATGTGTGCTTTTATGACCATATTAGTTATTTTAAGCACTTTTAAAGCTAATTATATTTATAACTTACATAATAAACATTTGTTCCTCAAATCAAAGGTCAAAACAGTGCTTTTAAAATTCCATTGGTGACTACCACTACCAAACCCCAATTTCTGAGATGTCTTGTCCACTTTATAATCTTTGGGACGCCCTGGGAAAAAAACAGGTGAAATAACTCAATTAATATTCATTTTGACCCCAATTTCCTTATGTGGTCAAGTCACAAGAATACCTAAACCAGGCCAACATTGTCAAAAAATGAATTTTATTAAATTAGAGAAGTTGATTAAACTTTTTGGTGCCAGGGTGCTTCCCAGGGGCTGCAACTTAGGTGGGAGCCTCTCTACATGCTCCCCACCAAAAACACCATGTTTTTAAACCTTTAAAACTTCTGGTTTAATTTTTTTTTTTATTTTTTATTTATGCATTTCAATCTACATAGGAAAAATAACTTTAAATACAGAAATCAAAAAGGAAATAACATATCATTAATCGATTTCCATTTGTAAATTTATGTACATTTCTGAATACATTGAAAATGAATTTAGTAATCTACAAGGAGATTTATAAAGAATATAAGCTGATAAAAGGAAAGTCTGAGAATTAACTCATTGTACCATTGAAATATAAGGTAGCACCTTACTAACTATCTTGCCTCATTACCCAAGACTAAAGATTTATGGGCCTGTTAATAAAGTTTCCTGTAAATGCGAGATAGCTCTGCTAAATCAGAAATATATCTTCTATGGTTTAATTTTTACTAACTTTTAAAAACTTTAAATGTGCCTTCATGCACTCCTTAGGCAAGCCTCCCACTGACATCATTGCTGACATCAGCAAGGACCCCTGGGTCTGCATTGTTATCGCACCAGGGCTTTGATTACAGTATCGACATTGTGTGCCCCTTTAATTACCGCAGCAGCAGCATCCCCAGCGCTGCTGCTAGAGTCAGGCCCCAGTCACAATCAGCAGCATTGATTTATTTAAAAAACTCTGATCTCCATGGCAACTCGATCCGCTTCTTCAGGCCTCCTGGAGATCCTCCTCCTGGAGGCCTGAAGATCCTCCTGGAGATCCTCCAGGAGATCCCATGGAGATCCTCCTCCTGGAGATCCCATGGCCCCAGCTGCATTGACTGTCAGAGTGGCAGTGGAGCTGGTGTTTCTGCTTACTCCAGCTCCCGCCACATGTCTGCCTTCACTTTCTGGCTGCTGTATTAGGGGAATCCCTGGAGTGGTGCTGATGGCCCATCAGCTGCTCATTCTGGGATCCCTATTTCATGGCCACTCCCCTCCTCCCTTGTAGCTCTGTGCCACTTTCAATTTTAAGTGTGGCTCTGTGCCGCCAGCAGCTGGAGGTTGACCCTTCCCTCCTGGGCCCCAATAAACTCCCCAGGGAGCTTCTCAAGCCCTCAGTGCACTTCCTGCCTATTGCAGCTGTCAGCTGCTTACATTTTTAACGTGGGCCTGGAGCCGCTGGCAGCTAACACGTGCTGCCTTCCCTCTTAGGTCCCACATACATTATTAAAAATTGGAACACTCTCCCACAGACTTCTATGCCCCAGCCAGAGATTGGGCCACCACCCCTGGGCTTCCGTGCCCCAATCACCAGGCAGGCATTTATAATATTTTATTTTACACCTTATTTACACAGTTTTGCAGCAACTGGTAAATTCTCAGTTGTCAAATTGCAGCAGACTGGAGCCCCCTGATTATTGTTTGCAGAATTCACTAGAGGCCTTGTCTCCAAATGGCGATTAGAATTCATAATAATGCAAGTCATGTTTTCTTCTTGGTTTAGTAGAATATCCAAAATGAATGGTTTTATATTCTACAGTGGCTGGATTATTCAAGAAATAAAATTCTGAAAGAACCTTCATTGGCTTAAAATGTATAAAAATAATCCAGTTGAGAATTCATATGGATGCATTGTTTCATTCCTTGTAAATGCTTCTTTGGATCACAGAAAGTATTTTTAATATGAGCAATAAAATATATTAATTATGAGGTTCCATTCTGTTAGATTTGGAAGGTATGTATGTGATGGTCAGAGAAAGTTTTTCTGGCCTTCAACTGATAAGGTACAAAAATATCCAATCCACACAGTGGCAAACACAGTGGCAAACACCTTCAATCATACTCATGAGTCAGGGACACAAAAATGTCGGCTAGATCAAATTGTCTCTAAAGAGATTGAATCAAGCATATGCTAGAGACAGCATTCTCTAATTTTACTTTCTAATTAATATTTTTTCATTGTTATAAAACATTTGTGAATAATTTGTCAGAACACCCAAGGGGTTATTTGAAATCATAGTATCCTCTAGCTTCACTCAGGCCTACTTAGACATGAGAATAGTAGCCAGTTAAAGTTTTAGTGAAAGTGTCCTCCAAAATGTAATCCCAGTTTACAGCAAACAGGGTCCAAAAAGTTGTATTTGTTATTGAGAAGAATTTTTTTTTCTAGAAAAATCTGATTATTGTAACAAGCTTACCAGGGTCATGACTTGTTTTACTGTTTGTTTAAAACTGAGAGCACAGTAACTATTTTGGTGGCAGCAAGCATGCACTACAGTGAAAATGAAATCATTCAGGGTTAATAATGTATCCATGCATTTGTCACCTCTCAATTTTATATTAATGGCATAGCACTTTTCATCACGGCACTTCCAGCACGATGGTAGCATGAGATAAATTAGCATATGCTGGGCTTCCAGTGTACGAGTATTTATCACATGCATGTTCATTGTGAATATTCTGAAAACCCAACAGGCCATGGGGTCCCCAAGTCAAGTTTGGGAAGTCCCGGTAAAGCGGGATGGAGGGAATGAGCTAGAATATGAAGCAGAAAGCAAAGGCGGAGAGAGGGACAATATTCATAACTTAATAAAGGATGTTATTATGGATTGTGTTTTCTAAAAGCCGCAATGCTTAGGATATCAGAAATGGGAGGGCCAACCTGGTGGCTCCATGGCAGCATTGTGCATGCAGAGGAACTGGATTTGATTCCCAGGTATAATTTTTCTGCTCCCCAGGTTGACCAGGGCTGAGGAAGCTGCAGAGGCAGCATTCATAGCCCCTGACGGGAGAAAATTTCTGTCATCAAGAAATGGCAAGGCTTAGAGTCCAGACTTAGGGCTCATGTTAGCCAGGTTCTGGATGAAGATATGGTTTGTCATCTCTGGCCAAGAACTGTCATTCCGAGGGCTGGACTGAGTTAGGGGAAGGGATGAAAATTAGGGGGGAAAATCCTGGGTAGATGTGAATGAAGGCCATAGTCCAATAGAAGTCAGTTCCAACTTAACTCAAGCACAAAGGAGGAGGAAAGCACCAAGTCAAACAATTAAAAATAATTTGATTTGTGCAGCCCCAAAATGTTCAGTTGGCTCATTTTTTCCATTTCTGGTTAGGATTCAGCTTTTTGGTTCTTTCAGGGTTATTTTTGTTCAGTTGGTTTCCCAAACAGGAAAATCATTAAACTATAATACCTCACCCAAAAAAAAAACAACCTCTCTGAGGCCCGCCAACCCTCCTCCCACCTCTAAGACATTCCCAGGGCACAGGCTTACCCAGATGGGCTAAGCCAGGACCAATTGGGCTAAGCTAGTTTGAATCCCCTTCAGCCCTTTTAAGCAAATCCTGGGACATTTTAAGCAAATCCAGTTTCAGGCCCTGAGAATGTCTAGTGAGATGGGAGGGGGATTGGAGGGCCTCAGGGAGGCCAGTTTCTGAAATATTTTTAACACAAAACAAAAATACCTAAAAATGTGAGAGTATTTTTGTAAGAGACCATTTTTGGTTCATTCCATTTGGTTCTTATGTTTCTCAACAAAACACATACACACAATGTCATCATGAAAATGTAAGTATTTTTAAACCTGCTATTTGATGCACCAAATTCAAATTTTCATTGCCTTTTTGGATGTAGATTTTGGCATTCTGCCTTCTCCTAGTGAGTGGATAGGACATCTTGATAGGAATAGAGACAAAGGGGGGGGAGGGGGGAGCTATCGGGAAAATAATTGTCCTTCCTCATAAGTTTGTTTGGCATCTCTTAACCTTTTTTTGCAGGTCTGTCTTTC
This sequence comes from Rhinatrema bivittatum, assembly GCF_901001135.1. Taxonomy (NCBI): domain Eukaryota; kingdom Metazoa; phylum Chordata; class Amphibia; order Gymnophiona; family Rhinatrematidae; genus Rhinatrema; species Rhinatrema bivittatum. The sequence goes on along the minus strand of NC_042615.1, from coordinate 447,955,520 downwards.
TGTCTCATCCAAGGTTTGCTTCTATTCTTTGGGGAGCTTTTCAGTGGATGGCATTTCACTTCTAGGAGGGAGTATCAGTCACTGGGGCTGACTGGTGCTAACTCTGTGTGGGTGTGTCACCAGGGTTGACTGGGCTAATAGAGGGGCTATTTATTTATTTTTAATTTTTATATACCGACATTCTTACATCAAATGCAAATCATACCGGTTTACATAAAACATAAAAAGCAGGAAATATATTTCCATAGTCAAATACAATGAACATTTATAAAATTGTTAACAAGCCATAAGGTAAGAACTTGGAAAAAAAAGTTAATTAACAGAAAAAATAAATGAAAGAATTTTAAATGAAGCACAAAGGGTTGCACAAAGGGGTACACAAAGGGGATTAACAGTGTGTTTGTATGTGTGTATCACTGCAGCTGACCGGAGATAACTAGTTGAGGTTGTGTTACTAGGGCTGACTAGGGCTAATGGTGTGGGTAGGTGTCTATCACTGGGGCTGACTGGGGTTAGCTGGGTGAGATATGTGACTGATGGTGAATGACCATCAAAATGAGTATTGTAAACTTAAGGATACTCCAGGGTGCAATGTTTGAGAAGGGAGAGAAAACAGAGGAGAGGAAGGAGGAGGAGGAGTATATAGAACCAGGTCACAGTTTCTTGATCTGTCTGAGCAGGGCCAGCGGAAGCACTAGGCAAACTAGGCCTGGACCTAGGGTACCGACCATTAAGGGCAAGAGCCATGAGGAGCCACAAGTGGTTGTGTCATGTTGGCAAGGAGGAGTGGAGATTGTCGAATCTCCATTCCTCTTTGGTGCCGCCACTCGCAGCCCCACAATGCTTGTGCTCCCTATTGGGGGTGGCAGTGCGACCGCAGGGGTGATACTCCTATTTGCTGCTGCAGTGCTGCCGCTCATGGCCTCAAATGGCTCGTGTAACCAGGTGGATTGGGGTCAAGATGAGTGGGAGGGTGGGTGCAAGTCAGAAGGTGCCTAGGATGCCTAGTCCCCTTGCAATGGCTCTGTGTCTGAGGAACAAGTCTTGTGTGGGTTGATATTCAACAAGGACAGCAGTTAGAGCAAGAACTGCTTCCCTTACATTCAGAGAAGCCACAACTTGCTAGTGCACCTCAAGGTCACAACAGCCCTGGCATTTGTTTTTTGCACTGGCACATTCCAAACACCTTTAGGGATCAGGAGCAATTGATTGCATTTACATTCCCTTAAAGGCCATCGGCAGACAATGAAGCTACCTTCCATAACTGTAAAGACTTCCACTCTCTTAAAATGCAGGTGATCTGCAATTCCAAGGGAGGCATCATGGATGTAGTGCCCAAGTTTCCAGAATCCTGTCATGATACCTACTAGGGATGTGCAGAGCAAACGTTTAAGTGCATATGCCCATATGTCCAAAGGGGGTCCCATTTGCGGTCAATATGGACATAAACAGAATTCAATGAGTTGAGTATATGTCCATATGTGCAAATAAAAATTTAAACCCCTCACCCTCCTTAATCCCCCCCCCCCCCCCAAGACTTACCACAACTCCCTGGTGGTCCAGCGGGGTCAGGACGCCATTTCTGACCAACTTTGCAAGGAGCACGTGACGTCGGCGGCACGTCGGAGTGACGTAGCGTCACGTGATTCCCCGCGGGTTCGCGCCGGAATGCTCGTTCGGCCCAAAAGGAACTTTTGGCCAGCTTGGGGGGGCCTCCTGACACCCCCAAGCTGGCCAAAAGTTCCTTTTGGGCCGAACGAGGGTGCCGGAGGGAACTCGCGGGGAATCACGTGACGCCGCGTCACGCCGACGTCACGTGATTCCCCGCGGGGTCACTTCCGGGATCCTCGTTCGGCCCAAAAGGAACTTTTGGCCAGCTTGGGGGGTGTCCCCCCCAAGCTGGCCAAAAGGTCAGGAGGCTGGCCAAAAGGTCAGGAGGCCCCCCCAAGCTGGCCAAAAGTTCCTTTTGGGCCGAACGAGCGTGCCGGCGCGAACCCGCGGGGAATCACGTGACGCCGCGTCAGTCCGACGTGGCGCCGACGTCACGTGCTCCTCGGAAAGGCTTTCAGAAATGGCGTCCTCACTCCTCGCTGGATCACCAGGGAGTTGTGGTAAGTCTTTGGGGGGGGATTAAGGAAGGTGAGGGGTTTAAATTTTTATTTTGGATCAACAATCGCGATTTCCAACTTATTCAACATAGCTATGTTGAATAAGTTGGAAATCCGATCGTTTATGTCTTATCACTTTTTTAAGTTAAAAAAAAAAATAAGTAGCGTTTTACATTTATGCTCAATACGAATGCACACCCCTAATACCTACATCCTCTGACAGTCAGGAATTCATGGCCACATCCAAGATAGTCTCATCACTAGGAGTTGGCTTCTAGGTTAGTATGCTGCTCTTACTACAATGGTCTTACCATTTAGGACCAGGAGAGCCAATCTAGCATTTAACAGGGACCAGCCTCATTGCCTACCAGTTTGGGATATCTCGTGCTCCTCTTCTCTGCCCTATCTCATACAAGTGATAGAAGATACCTCACTGGCAAACCCACAGACTGCAGCAGATGTCCACTACAACAGGTCCTACAGGCATACTAGGGCAGTAATTGAGAGAATCATTAGCCTACCTGATCAAAAGCTGAAGCCTGCCTCCTCAAGATGGACAAGATGTGTATTGTATCAGGTCCAGTGATGAAGAGGAAGAGGAGGGATAAGACCTGAATGAGGAGGAATTACAGTGCATACTTTGCCAGATTCAACAGCAGGCTATAGAAGAAAGGAGTACTCTGATACAAATACATTTTCAAAGGTAAAGGTGCATTTATTTACAACATATACGTTTTTTGCTATGCACAAATATCTCCTATGTTTCCCTTGGATGTCCTCTCCTTTCGGGAGGTTGCTCTAGTCCCTTAGATTTCCCAAGTCTGATGCTTCTGCACGGAGATGTGTGGTCACTAATGACAGTGCCTTTAGGGTCCACAGACACAGAAGACAGTGGCAAGGAGTGATAGCTGCAGGAAGGCTCCAGAGATAATAAGGGCTCCTGAGAGCCGATTTTTGTGGTCCCCAAGGATAAAGGCCTGGCTGCACTAGTGTGCTTCTCCTCTTCAGATGGTGTACAAGATGAGGCCAGAGGGGGATGTCTCCAAATGTGTTATCAGAGAGGGTGGTGGAGGCATCCTTAGAATTGTTGGAGCCATAGAAGAAGGCATCACAGGAGGTGAAGTAAATGTTTGGGGAACCCCTCACCAAGCTGGTGGAACTAAAGGTGGTGGAAGAAGAAAACATGGTGGTAGTGAACATGCAGGGGCTGCCAGGGAGCATTCCATGCTGGCTACAGCTGACATGAAGACATCTGCTGAAGCATCTCCCTTCTTGAAGAAGTCATGCACTGCAATTCTTCCTGTAGCATGGAGCCAAAACTCTGCATCTCCCGTCTTACAGTCTGCAGATCTTCCTGCACAATTTCTTTGAGGTGCTTATTTCAACACTTGCAATTTTCCATGCCCTGTCTTAGGGCTGCAGCAGGTCTGCCACCCTATCATTTTGGGGCAGCATTGACTCTTGCCTGGAGTGAAAACTATCTCATCATCAATACTTGGAGAAAAGCTGGCCTTTCTGTGCCTTCTTCCTTAAATTTTTGTCTCAGGACATCAGGAATAAGTGGTTTGCTATAGATTGGCAAGGGCTTGTCCTGCAACAAAACCTAGGTGTTCTCAGCTCTTCTGCAAATTATCTAACCAAAAAGGTATTTTCTATATCAAATGCAAATATAAATACATACACTTGAACAGCACTTGAAATTATGTTATGTTTTAAGTGCCTCACTTCACCACAATTATGCAAAGTTTTTCGCTTCTTATATAAGGACCTTCATATCACCCGGGCACAGTTTACTGAATGGTTTTCATCTTCTATGAGTCCCATTTAATCATTTATTTTATTTATTTATTTATTTATTTAACACTTTTTTATACCGACCTTCATAGTAATAACCATATCGGATCGGTTTACATATAACAAGGGTATAACTGAAGCAATAAATAAAATAGTAATTAACCAGAGAGGTGAATAAGGCAAAGTTACATTTAACAAGGAGAAAAAACTTGGGAAGCTTAAAGCTGGAAGAAAGAAAGGCAGGAGGAAATATAACATGATACAAAAGGAATTTAGGTTAGAGCATAATGTGCTTTAACCTGTGATTGTCCTTCGTTCAAAAGGATAGTGGACCTCTATCCTCTATGTCCAGGAGAGATAAAATATGATTAGTGATTGTCTGGAGGGTCATCGAATGCTTGGTGAAATAGCCACGTCTTGAGTTTTTTTCTGAATGTAATTAGACAAGGTTCTAATTGGAGGCTTGAAAGGATGATGTTCCATATAGCTGGTCCTGCTATTGAAAAAGCTCGGTCTTTTGTCAAGGAAAGGCGTGAGGCTTTGGTAGGGGGGGAATTCAACGTGCCTTTGTGAATATCTCTAATTGGTCTGTTGGAAGAGTGTAATTTGAAGGGGATTTCCAGGTCAAGTTGGAGCTGATGATGGATAGATTTGTGTATTATGGTGATTGATTTGTAGAGGAATCTAAAATTTACTGGTAACCAATGTAGTTTTCTGAGGATGGGTGAAATGTGATCTCCACGACTGGTGTTGGTTAGTAATCTCGCTGCCGCATTTTGTATCATCTGCAGTGGTTTGGTGGTCGATTTGGGGAGGCCGAGGAGAAGGGCACTGCAGTAGTCTATCTTGGCGAATAGTAGCGCTTGGAGGACTGTCCTAAAGTCTTGGAAAAAAAGAAGTGGTTTGAGTCGTTTCAGAACCTGGAGTCTATAAAAGCAGTCTTTGGATGTGGTGTTGACCATTTTCTTTAGGTTTAGTCTATTATCCAGCAGTACCCCTAGATCTCTCACATGCTTGTGGGTGATGAGTGCGTTGTGTGAGGAAGATAGGTGAATATTTTCATTGTTTGAAGAGATGAGGAGGAGCTCCGTCTTCGAGGCATTAAGGACCAAGTTTAGTCTATTGAGGAGGTTGGTGATAGATATAAGGCAGTTATTCCAATGGGTGAGGGCTTTTGAAATAGATTCTGTAATTGGGATTAGAATCTGCACGTCGTCGGCGTACAGATAATGAATTAAATTAAGGTCGGTTAGCAATTGGCATAGGGGGAGTAGGTAAATATTGAAAAAGGGTTGGAGATAGGGATGATCCTTGTGGCACTCCAAGGGTGGATTTTGTTAAAGGCGATTCTTTATTATTGATTTTAACTTTGAATGATCTGTTGCAGAGGAAGGATTTGAACCACCTGAGGGCTGATCCGGAGATACCAATATCTGTTAGGCGATCCAGAAGGATGGAGTGGTTGACGGTGTCAAATGACGCCGAGATGTCAAGCAGAACTAATAAAAAGGAGTAGCCTTTGTCTAGACCCATTATAATATGATCTGTAAGTGAAATAAGGAGAGTTTCCGTACTGCGTGCCTTGCGGAAGCCATATTGTGAAGGGTGTAGGATCTCGTGATCTTCTAGGTACTCTGAAAGCTGGGTGTTTACCAACTTCTCTGTTAGTTTGGCTAAAAATGGGAGATTGGAGATGGGTCTGAAATTGGCTGGTTCATTAGGGTCTAGATTGTGTTTCTTGAGGAGGGGTTTGAGTGACGCGGTTTTTAGCCTGTCAGGGTAAATCCCTTGGGTTAAAAGGCAATTTATGATGCTTGTCAGATGTCCTGAGATCGTGTTTGGAATGAGAAGCAAGAGTTTTGAAGGGATGTTATCTGCTGGATGGCTAGATGGTTTCTGTCTTTTTAGTAGGGATTCAATCTCTTTGGAAGATATTGATTCGAAGCTGTCGAATTTGGCTCCTTTGGGTGATTGAGGATTCTTGTCTGAGGTGAGGGGTAGAGTATTCGGTGGTAGAAGGGCGAGCGTGTTCAGGATCTTCTGTTGAAAAAATGAAGCGAGTTCATTCGCCTTAGATAGAGCTAGTTCGTCTGGGATAGACGGGGGGGTTGATTTTGTGATTTGAGTAACGTATGCAAACAGGGCCTGGGCATCGTATTGGAGATGATGAATTTTATTGGCGTAAAATTCCCTTTTTGTTAGGTCCACATTGTCCTTATATTTATTTTGTTTCTTTTTTAGATGAGTTGCATGTAAAAAGGTGGAAAAAGTGGAAAAAGTAAACATCCCTGTGTTATTGAAGGAAGGATAAACACAGTCCAACATGATATTCCGGTGATCAAGACGAAAGCTAATGGAATGCTGTGAAAAAACATGGTTTACCATCTTAGCAAAGTTGAAGATGCTTGGTGGTGGAATTATAATTTGAGCCCCTGAGGCAACGCATACAAAACGTGTTATCATGTTGGGTTGTGTTTATCTTTCCTTCAACAATACAGGGAGGCTTACATTTTCCACCTTTTCCACTTTTTTACATACAATTAATCTAAAAAAACAAACAAAAAAAAAGAATATATGGACAATGTGAACCAATGTTTAAATGAGACCCATATGTGCTAGAAGGTGAAAAATAATTAACTGTTCATGGGTGATACGAAGGTGTTGCGCTTCCCAGCTGCATTGGCTCTGCAGCTGGGCCCGCTCACCTGGCGTGACCGTCTACCAGCTCCTCCCTGACTCCCAGCTCCACTCGGCCGCAGCTCCCTCACAGCTCTCCTCGCACCGGGCTCTCCTCGCACCCAGCTCGGTGTCCTCCTTGGCGTTGACCCCGCTCTCTGGCGCACGCGTGTGGAACTCTTGCTCATTTAAAGACCCTAGCATGGGAAAACCCCAGGCGACCTGTTCTTGACTACTCCTTGATTACTGTCTGACCTGACCTCTGCCTGGAACTCTGACTACTCTTTAATTGCTGTCTGACCTGACCTCCACCTGGAACTTCGACTACTCTTGTCTGCCACATGGAACCTGACCTCCTGCTTGACCTGACTATGCCTGGCTTGACCTCTGTTACCGACCCTGCCTGGCTGAACATTCTGCATTAAGTCTCTGGCCTTACTTCTCGCTATAAACTCAGACACTCTATTCTGGTTGCTATTGGTGAAGCTCCAGCTAGCCTCTGTCTCCTCCTGTGCTCCGCCTCCTGGTGGCAGGAGCTCTCTGCGTCCGACCGGAGGGCCGTACCAATCCTGCACCAGACCAAGGGTCCATTCCCAGCGCAGCAGAAGGTCCTTATATAAGAAGCAAGACATTTTACATAATTGTGGTGAATGAGGCTGGTTAAGTTTATGTTCTCATCTCTTTTCACATCCCTCTCATGTACTTCTTGGTATACTGTGGCATATACTGGAACTTTTTTTTTTTAATTTACAATTTATGAATTTCTTTACATTCATTTTACAATGAAATAGAAAAGGCAAACAATCGGAATACTTAAGAAATATCCTAATCAGCAAGCAATAAAAAGTCTACATAATACAAAGTAATTCCAATATCCAGTCCACATTAAATGGGAAGTAAAAACAAAGAAAAAAAGAAAGAAAAAGTACAATCTAACTTGCACTAAATGAGAGATTTATTTAAACTATATTACCAGTAACACTCTCCAAAACAAGCTGCTGCAAATTTCCCAATCATCCACCCTTATCAGAAACAAAACTTCCAGATGGGCAGGATCTAAAAATACAAACTTGTTCTTCTGAAATGTAATTAAAAATTTGCAAGGAAATATGAGAAAGATAGTGGCCCCTAGGGCCATAACTTTATGTCTCAAATTTAGAAACTGCTTCCTCCTGAGTTGAGTATCATTGTGAAAAACTTGAACTTTCTAGCCACAGAAACAAAAATATTTATTCTTAAAATATTTTTGCAGGACTAAATTTTTATCTTGCTCTAAACTAAAAACAACTATTAAAGTAGCTCTAGTTTGTATATCATCAACAGATGCCTCTAAAAAAGATGTTAAATTAGGGCTTTCTGCCTGCAAAATATCCATCTCGCCCTCAGGAGCTTGATCACTTTTCTTAAACCTGGAAACATAATACATTTTTTAAAATTAATATTTCTTAATCACTGGAAATACACAATTTCTTTCACATATTTTTTTAAACAGCTCCTGAACAGATAGTAATCTAGATATTGGAAAATTCAAAAATCGCAAATTTTTACACCTCATAATATTTCTAGCCCTTCAAGTTGCTTGTAAATAATTAAAGGAAGTTCCAGTAATTTGAACAGAGGATTTACGCACGTAGGGCTTTTAAAATCCAGCCCATTATTTTTAATTTTGGGTGTGGCTCTGATCGCTGTCCGCAGCACAATCTTGGGGGTAATTTTTAGATTATAGTGGAGAACTGTGATTAAACAGTTAATTGATTGGTCACATGAACATCAGATTAATACGTTAACACCTACACATAGATTAAAATGGGAATTATCCATGGAACAGGTGCCTGTAAATATGATCTCACCAATACCACAAGTTCTGGTTTTTCAACCTTATCCCTATCCTATAGTGGTTAAAGAAAGGTTTCTGGCCATTTCAATAATAATCCTGATAGATCTTTAAGCACTGGGACATGCTTTAGGGATGTGAGCCCAAAGTGATCTTGAACAGCAACAGCAAGTGGTTAATGAGGAACTAAGAGATTTACAGCAGACAGTGTTAGAATTTGATATACCCTTAGACTCCTTTTATAATCAAAATACATATTAATAATTGGCCTGTTAACAAGACTTGCACACTGTTATATTATGGTATTTGAACAGCCTGGAAAGCAGCCAGATGACACAATAATAGCAGATTATTGACCCATTTCAAATCCATATTTAGGAGAAAATAGTCCTTTATGCTACAGATGGCTTTCTAGCCAGGACTATAGATATGATCCTCCTAATGTCCAAACACATAATAGTATACATAGACCAGGAGAATATCATATTCCTAACTGGGCTCAGAATGTCACTAAGGGCCTCATTTTCTAAAGTATCGCAGGCCTGCGATACTTTAGGGAATGAAGGGTGGGGGGCCGAAATGGGGGGCGGGCCTGCGCTAGCCGGCAGTGATCGCACCGTTGTGGTGCGATCGCTGCCGGTTTTTACACCCAATAGCACCACCATAGAAGGTGTAGCTATTGGGCGCGAACTCGGACATGAAAAGGGCCTTACCTTTTCGTCGTCCGCGGCGTCTTTGCGGAGTCGTCCCCAGTGACGCCCCGACTCCTCCTCTTCTGGGGCCGACTCCGCCCCATTTTGGTATCGCGTGCGATCCCTCTGGAAAATGAGGCCCTAAGGTAATATTTTGTGATCATTCCTTTTATGGGAATTGGTGGAGTCATAACAGAACTTATGCCCAGAATAAAGAACTCCCTTTACTGAAGTTACAAAACCTGAAGGTTGATGAGAATATTAAGGAAGTTTAATTAAAAAACTGGCAAGGCCTCTTCCGACAGATTTTGGCTGATACTTTTTTTTTTTTTTTATATATTTTCTTTATTGAGGAGTATGTTAGCATAACAGTGAGATAAAATAAGCAAAAATTACAAGATTTCTTTACACCTTCAGCTTTCAGAACATACTGGATGTAACAAATCAGTCCAGTGCTAAACATTCCCCTAATTTTTAGTTTTTATGAATCCAATGTGACCCGTCCCCTCCCTTCTCCCCTCTCCCCCCAAGCCCCCCCAGAAGAAAGGAACAAGAATTAAGAAATAAGAAGACAAACTAATAATCTCGCATCCAGGCTATTCCGGCTGCTTAACTTTATAGTCCCAACTTAAAAGAGTCTTTATGTGGTCTCGCGTAGAATTTGGAAGTAATTTCCAATATGGTAGCCAGATGTCTTCACAGTGCCTGCACGCCGTCGCTGTTTTCTGTCTGGCCGTCAGGTATTCCAATTGTAAGTGATTAGTCATACGGTTCCTCCAGAGAAGTACACAAGGCTTATCGGTTGTGATCCACATGGACATAATGGTTTGAAGCCCCACAAGAAGTGCTTTACCCATGAATAATTTCATCTGGTCAGACATAGTCCCTAGTTGCCCCTCAAATAATCGAAACAGACACAACTTATATGTGACATTTATGGTAATCGCCTGCCCCATGATAGCTTGTAATTCGAACCCAACAGCGCTCCAAAACTTTTGAATTACATCACATTCCCACAAGCAATGAAACAGGGAGCCCGGCAGTACTCCGCACTTTAAACACAAGTTAGACTCACATAATTTTGCCGCATACATCCAGGTTCTTGGCATATACATACATTGTAGTACCTTAAAGCCCACCTCCCTCAACTGCACATTATCTGTGTATACATAACATTTATCTAGTACATGTATAATTTCATCATTTGTCAGAGTGAAATCAGCTTGTCTCTTCCATTTGCTCTGAATCTGTTGAATAACTTCGGCATTAGGTATTAATTTGATCTGTCTGGAGAATGCCCTACATGAATTGGGTTTGGTCCCCCCTAGCTTCAGGAAGTCTTGCAGACCCCAAGATCTCTCCCAGTCTGGGTATTTCGTACATTCCCCTTGAAAGTAATGCCTCAATTGGAGATAGCCAAAGAAGTCCCTAGCTTCAAGTCCAAATTGAACTTGTAGAGCTGGAAAACCTTTAAGTTGTCTAGTCATGGGTTCCAAACTGTGCGCTACCGTGCTTAAGCCACGTCTTTCCCAGACTGTAAATATCGAATACGTCAATCCAGCTGGGAATTCTGGGTTTCCCACCAACGACAAAAAAGGCGATGTGGTTCCCTTCATCCCCAATTTTACTCTGCATAGATAACGCCAAGCAAGTCTGGAGGAGCGAATGACTAAACTATTTTTATAAGAACCAATCACTACGTCCCCTTTCACCTGTAGCAAGTTCTGCGGTTTATATGGGTATAGCCAAGCACTTATAAAAGAATACGGGGAGTAGACACTCGTCCCATTTACCCAATCGTGGATATGTCGCAACAGACATGAGAGATTGTAATGTCTCCAATTTGGGCAGTCTAGTCCACCCTGGCTTCTGGGCCGCATTAAAGATGCTAAAGGTAGGCGTGCCTTGTGCCCTCCCCATATGTACTTCCTAATTAACTTGTGAATAGTGGCAATTTCCTTGGTAGTTAGCCACAAAGGTAGTTGTTGTAAAACATAGATCCATCGAGGAAGTTCCATCATTTTTAGCAAGTGTATTTTCCCTGTGATGGTAAGAGGTAGGGTAGTCCAAAGCTGCAATTTGTGCTCCATATTCTTGAGCAGACCTTCTACATTAGCCTTATGTAGTCGTGTAATATCTGCCGTCAGCCGGATACCCAAATACCGCATATCACCCGTCACCCACTTCAATGGGAATGTCCCGATCCAATGTTCCTTTGAGAAGGGGCTTAACGGCAATGCTTCTGATTTATCAGTGTTTATCTTAAGCCCAGCAAAGAGCCCAAAAGTTTTCTGATGTTGTAGTACTTTAGGAAGAGAGCTCTGTGGGTCAGTCAAGAACACTAAGACATCATCCGTGAATGCAGAAAGTTTAAAAAGCTGGCCCTTATGAGAAAAACCATGTATCGCTGGGTCTTGTTCGATCTTTCGTAATAATGGATCAATTGACAATATGTATAACAGGGGTGACAATGGACAACCTTGGCGCGTTCCTCTATATATTTGAAAATTTTCCGAAGTTTGCCCATTAGCTAGTATGGCCGACATTGGTTGGTGATATAGCATATGTATACTCTGCAAAATTTCCCCTTGGAACCCATATCGTCCGAGTACAGAGAACAAGTAAGGCCATGATACTCGGTCGAAAGCTTTTTCCGAGTCAAAAGCTACTATCACTGCCCCTTGGTCTCGGGTTTTACATTCTTCCATTGCAATTAGTAGTTTAGTCATATTAATAGATATGGATCTGCCTCTTATGAATCCCACTTGTTGTGCAGAAATGAGAGATGGGAGAACCAAACTTAAACGATCGGCTAGTATTTTAGCGAAGAGCTTCGCTTCACAATTGAGCAAGGAGATTGGCCTATACGATGCAGGAGAGGCCAAGTCTTTCCCAGGCTTCTCTAATACTGTTATAAACGCTTTAGTTATTCAGTCAGGAAATTTGCGGTCTTTTTGGGCCACCTGAAAGAATCTTAATAGGGCCCCTGAAGCATGTGTCTGCAGAATCTGGTAATATTCAGCGCATAGGCCATCGGGACCTGGCGCCTTGTTATGCTTGCTACTTTTTATTACTGATAAGAGCTCCACCAACGTTATAGGGGCATTAAGCATTGTCAATTGTTCTGTAGTAAGTTGAGGGAGGGTTATGTCCGCCATAAATTCCTCCTCATCCACCTCGCCACCTTTCCTGTCATCTGTATAGAGGGTTTTATAGAAGTGGCGAAATGTAGCGCATATCTCTGCTCCCGAAGTTATTGGTTTGCCTTTGGAGTCCTTCAACTTGTCAATATAGGTTTTCCCACGTTGTGCGCGCACCAGATTCGCTAGAAGTTTTCCAGCTTTATTACCAAATCGATATAGGTTATGCGACCCTTTCAGCATTGCCCTTTGTGCCCTGACATGTAATGCCGTATTTAAGGCCCTGAGGCATTCAGTGTATATGGCCAAGTTCTCCTTGGATTTAGACGAGGCCAATTGTCGCTTAGCAGCCTGCAAGTCCGATTCTAGTGTAATTATCTGTTTATGCAAAGCCTTAGATCTAGCAATCGTATATGACGTTATCTCCCCTCTCAGTACTGCTTTACTTGTTTCCCAATATAAGCACGGGTCATTCTCATGTTCTTTATTGCATTTGGCATAGTCTTGCCATTTTGCTATCAGAAATTCCTTAAATTTAACATCTCCCGCTAAAGAACTGGGGAATCGCCATATCTTTGCCACATTAGCCGCTCCGTCTCCCAAAAGATCCACCCATATCATAGCATGATCGGATAAAGCCACGTCTCCAATTTGAGCCCTTCGTGTTCTGGCGAAGAAAATATCATCAATAAGTATATAGTCTATGCGAGACAGTGTAGCGTGAGCTCTGGAGACATGTGTGTAGTCTCTTTCTGTGGGATTTAATGTTCTCCAAATATCCATCAATTTAAGTTCTGTGCATAAGTAGGATATCCCTTTTGGGCTGGATGCAGGAATCACATTAGTTACTTGTGATCGATCCAATGCAGGTTCATGTACACAGTTAAAGTCGCCGAGTAAAATCAGGGGGCCACTTTGCACCGACAGAATCTGACCAACCAATTGTTGGAAAAATAGATGGGAGTATTGGTTCGGCGCATAAACTGAGCAAATAGTGATATCTCTTCCATTCAGTTTACCCGTGATAATAAGGCTTCGGCCATTGGGATCTGCCACCTGCTCTTTACATTCAAATCTGGTATTTTTGTGGAGTAAGATTGCCGTGCCTGCTTTCTTTCCCAGCGCTGGAGTAAAGAAACACTGACCAACCCATCCTCTTTTTAATTTTTTACTTTCCATCTCCGTTAGATGTGTTTCTTGGAGCCCAATAATGTCTATGTGTTTTCTGTTAATGGCGCTGAGTATTTTCTGCCTTTTTATTGGGGAGCCCAGTCCCCCCACATTCCACGAGCCTACCCGAAAATTATTCATCCATTTGTCCGGTGATAGCCTTTATGATACTGTAGTTCTGTTCTCGCCGAAAGACCGCCCAGCTCGGCCCTCAGCGGTACTACACTCCGCCTCATGATCCTGTATGCGATCAGTTTCTGGCATTTGCTTCTTATTGGATATAGTTGTATGTCTCCTGTCAGTCTCCAACTTCTCCGCGGTTTTGCTACTCGCAGTACTTGTTCCTTTCCCCGTCCCTTCCCAGTAATTACATAACTAGCAACTATTTTTCCCCTTATCCCTGTAACCCTTATCCCTATCCCCTTTCCCGTGGTGGATCTCTCCCAAATGGATATTAGCCCCTCTCTTCAATAAAAAAACAGGGCTGGAGATCCGTATAGATGCGTTCGGGTGTGGGCTTCCTCAGTGTAAATTTTTTTTTGCTGGTGTATATAAACTTAAGCTGTTAGATATAGGTGAGCTGGGCGCTGCCCTATGATTCGCATGATGGCCCAGTCTATATGCTTTAAATAAGACGCAGCTCGATTATTCCTGAGCCATTGACAGAATGAGTAAGCATTCTCTCCTTCAGATAAGTCCCAGCATGAACGAAAGCTACAAACCAAAATAGTATGAACTCAGGCGTTCTCATATGATTTTATGTTTACTTAGAGCGTTAAAGAAAAGAGAACGAAAACACGTGGTGATACTTGACTTTTAGTCCTTATGGAGTGGTATTGGTCAACCAGGCAACCACCTTTTCAGGTGTTTCAAAATTAAGTACTTTCCCATCTTTCCTGACCCTAAGAGTGGCGGGGAATTGCAGGGCAAAACGTATGTTTTTATTAAACAGGTCGCTGCACGTAGAGGAGAACAGCTTCCGCTTAGCCGCAACAGCTGCCGAGAAGTCTTGGAATATGATAATTTTATGGTCCTGATATTTTAGGTCCCTCGCTTTTTTAAAGGCTGCATGAATTAATGATTTTTGGGTCCAATCCAGGAATTTAGCTATAACTAATCGGGGTCTGTTTTCTGACTCCCGTCTCGGGCCAAGCCGATGTGCACATTCCACAGTAAGCTTCCCTTTTAAGCTTTCCAATTTGAGCGCCTCAGGGAGCCACTGTTCAAGGAGGGGTTTTAATTCCCCATCCGTGATAGTTTCAGGGAATCCTAGAAATTTTAAATTGTTTCTTCTCGCCCTGTTTTCAAGATCTTCTATTTTACTTACGGCCTGTTTAACTTCCTGCTCCAGCACTCCTAACCGCGTGGTCGCCGCCATCACATCCTCCTCCACCGCGGAGATACGTCCCTCTGCTATATCGATGCGGTGGCCAATTTCTCCCAGTGCTTCCTTGATATTTGTGTAATTTTCTTGCAGTGCTGCAAATTTAGGGTCTAAACCCTGATTCACCGCTTCAGTAAGTCGCTGTACTGCGGTTTCATCCAGCCCTACGCATTCATTCTCCTCACGGTGCTCCACCATCTTAGCTGCTATGTCCGCGGCTTTTGGTTTTTCTTTCCTCACCAGGCGCGTGGTCATCTTCTGCAGAATTTGAGCTCCGCAATCTATTGCCGTCAGTCTCCACCAGGAATGCCTCGATTTTAGGCACCGGAACAAAAAGTTTTACGGTCTATTTGTTAGCTTTTGTAGGGGCTCACACCCGGAACAGGGAGCTGGGCGACCTTCCCCGATCACCGCATCACGTGGTCTCTTGGCTGATACTTTTTACACATATCTTGAATGGATAATGATGACAAATACCACAGGATATTCATCGTGGTCATTATATGAAGGTGACTGTGCATGCCGATTCTGGAAGGAGAATGTTTCCATAAATCACAATGCTAAATGGATGAATGGCAATGAAAATCCTGATTTTGGGTGGTTGAGGTTTAATAATTATTTCCCTGGTCCAGTGTGCATTAAGCAGCATGATATAAGTTAAATTAACAGGCATTAGCATATGAGATGTACATTCTGCAGAACCACTTTATACAAGTATATGAAGCAACTCTTCATGATGTGGAAGGACTATATGATTTTGATATGTTACAAATTGTCAAGAATAGGCTTGGCTTCATGAAATAGAATCAGTTCAATGAGCGAATGAATTGGACATCTAACTAGATAAATGAAGCTTGACCGACGTGCTGCAAATGCGCCGTAGAGAGCAGCTCTACTGCGCATGTGCGGCACAGAAAACTCTGAGCGACAGAGGGGAGGAGGAAAGGGCAGGGAGCTGCTGCTCCGATATGTTAACAGCCTGAGCCCGTCCCTCCTCCACCGCGGGAGGGGGGGGGAGTAGGGAGGGGCGGCCGGACCGTCACGAACAGGAGGAGGAAAGAAGAGTTGCCAGCAAATGCAGTCGAGACCCACGTGCTGCGAAATGGCCTTGCTTCTTACCTCCAGCTGAACAGATTAGAAGCAGCAGGAGCACAGCGACAAGAGAACGAAGAAGATTTGAGTCAGCCCGCCCCCTGAGTCCCGCAGATAAGGAGAAGCCAAGTAAACATTCAGCAACTGCAGCAGGGGGGAGGGGGGAGCAGTGCTATCAATGGGGGGGGGGTCTCAGCCACCAGGGGAAGAGTTTACTTGGGCATCCCTCCACCCCCACTCCCCACAAAGCAGAGCAACAAAAGTGAAAGCCAGAGCCCAGCTCCCTCCTCCCTCTCAAGTCCCTGAGCGGATTTCTTAAAGGCACAGGTCTCCCATAAAGAGAGCAAAGCAAGCCTTTACTTTGATGGAGCTCCAGCACTGCTCTCTGCATCAGTGGCAGAGGGGAAGAAAATTAGAAACAAAACGTTTCCAATAAGGGCCAAGAGTAACAGATAGACTGCCGTGCCACAAGGGAAGGAGTGAGTCACATAGTGTAGTGACTGAGAGGGGACGGGAGGGGATGAGAGTGAGGGATGGGATTGGGAGAGGGTGGGGAGTGACTGAGGATGGACGGGAGTGAGAATGAGGGAAGGGGAGGTGAGAGTGAAGGAAAGGGGGTTTCAGTGAGAGGGGAGGGAGGCAGTGGGAGAAAGAGGGTGAATAAGGGAAAGGAGTTTGAGTGGGGGCAGGGGAGGGAAGGGAGGTGAGTGGAGAAAGGGGGGTGAGTGACCAAGGTGAATGAGAGAGGGGAAGGGGGAGTGAGGGAGAAGAAATGAGGAAGAGTGCCGTTTCCGAAAACCAAACCGAAAAAAAATGTTTTAATGTAGCCCGTTGTTACGGGCTTAACGCTTGTTCTTTAATATTTCTACAGTACAAATTGCTTTAAACCTCACTAATGAAGAAGTTAGGATAGTGAAAAGACGTTCAGATGCATTAGTTTAGGGAAAATCCATATCCTGGAAACAAGTCTATTTGGGAAATAAGAATCTTGCTTGAACTTTTAATACCAGAACACATATATTATCACAATTTGAAAGTCCATAACATGGGAATTCTACATCTGGATCTACCTTGTTATTAATTTTGGTAGTGCAGCCTTTCCAGATTGCAAATCAAGTTAATGACTCTTAAATACCATGCAACCAATTCTCCCACCCCCCAGTGTTCGCTTCCCCCTGTCCGCTGAAAATTTGCCCCCTATCAATACTCCCTTCTAATCTAGCCTAGAACATATTCCTCCTGTAACACTTCTCCCCCTTTGAATTCATCCCCCCTGGTAAAGCCTTGCTATTATCAACATAGTTTTTCTGTACATATCTACATTGTTAATCAGTTCCTGTTATTCTATGTGTTTGCTTTGTAAAGCCTGTTGCTATATTATATCAATTATGTGTTTCTTGTAAAGCCTGTTGCTGCATTATGTTACTTGAAAACCAAGGTGATGTTCCAAACGTGCTGCGGTATATAAAATACTTTAAATACATAAATAAATAAATAAATAAATAAAATATCTACAAACCAAATACTGCATTTTAAGATACTTTGCAATCTGTCACATGGTAACTGAATTTAAGACTACTAAATCTGACTGCACGGTGACCTCTGAAGTAATTGCAACTCCATTTTTAGAAATCTATCCTTTTGTGAAATTAATCACCACTGGCCCCAACCATGAGATTTTAGGCAGCATGGAGGCCAAGCTCAGTGAGGACTTTCTCAAATAAGTTGGCAAGGGATTTTCTAGTTGCAGCAGCTACAAGCACATCTCCCTGAGGTCCTTGGAGAATGGTCACCCATTCCAATGGGGAATCCATTGCTGCTGTGATGGAATGCCCTATCCATTTGAAGGATCTTGGCAACTTTGAACCTGGTTGTTCTTAGAGTTCAGAAAGGACTAGACAGAGAATAATCATGAATACTTATTTAATGTCTATTCAGGTTTTGCCAGCCGTGAATCATGGCAATTCCTGATTCTCGAAGAAATAAGCCATAAATGCTATAGTCAAGGTTTTTGTGCTATAATCACATCCTGCAACCTTACAAGTATATGGTATATATTGGATCTTTTCCAGAAACAGACTCTTGTTCAATCTCCATTTCAGCTGCATTTTTAATTCTTCAACTGTATTGGGTGGATATAAAGCAAGTATAGCCCAGGAGGTGATAAAATTATCCTTACTTGGTATTTTAAATTCCAGGAAACAATGCACCAAAGGACTAGGAAGTTGCATGACTCTGTTAGTCTCCTGGAACATAGATTCTGGTTGCACTGAGTTGCTTGAGGCAGCCCCAGGCCACAGATTTAACCCATTGGTGAGCACAGTAATCTTCTTTTATCATTCTATGTCTGTCTTTTTAAAAGGCTTGATCAATTAACTCATATATAATTTTTTAAAAAAGCATATATTTTTACTGATTACTTTGTCTGATTCTACTGAGTTTCTCTGTCCCATTAAATATTTATTGTTCTCACTGACACATTAAAGATTTTCTCTTTTGGTGCTACCATCAGAGCTTCAAACCAGGAACTAGGCATTGCCACTATATTTGACATGTGCTTTCCAAAAGGCTTTACGTGAAGGGCTCCTAGGTCAATGTCAGCAGACTGTGAGATAGCTGAGGCAATGCTGTCATCAGTGCGCTTGCAGACCCATGTGACACAATGCATCCAATGTACTGGTGAATATCCTCAGAGGCACATGGATGTCACCTGAGTAATGTGACTGGGAAATGGCAAGTCTGTGATTGATACCTTAAACCTTCTACCTGTAGCTTAAGGCTGTGCCTTTAAGCAGCTGAGCTACTTATGATTTCTAGATCAGTTAGGCTCCATGTTCAAAGCCGTGCTGGAGTTCCCTCATACCTATGCCACTATGTCACCCACATGTTAGGCCTAGGACAGGGTCCAAGCTGTGGGGCTACCAAGCAAGACAGTGCAAGCTAGGGAAAGCTCTTTATACTGTATTGCCAGTCTTACATGAACACTATTGTGAGACATGGATGTTTTAGACTAACTATTAGTCAGAAAACATTAGGCATGCCACATGTCTTTGGTGTAATCTTTACTTTCAGTACACATTTTGTACTACAGTCTTTTGCTCCTTTGTCAAGATGCAGCCTAACTAGGCCTACATGGCTTCTGTGGTACAGTGAACCAGACAGAGGAGCAGTGAGTAAAAGAAAGAGAGAGAGAGGACAGCAGCTGGAAACACTCTACTGGGGTTTCTTCCATGGAAGGGGAAAGGTTAGTTGAGGCGTAACAAGCAAAGTAGTGTTGTATGATGCTTTTCCAAAGCTGGCGGCCAGACAGCATGGGGGACTCAGCTTCTAAGGTTGGACATGGGGGTTCCTCAGGTAGATCTGGAAGTGTGTCTATTGGAATACTATGGCACTGAGCAAGAATGGGAATATACAGCAGAGCAGCACTATCTCCACCAATCTGGGTGGGGCATACATTAAATCTCCCTCCATTTTGTCCAGTGAAATCTACTTTTGAGAACCTTGAAGATGTGCTCTATGACTCTGCGGGTAGAATATAAGGCCTCAATGTACCTCATGTCCATGGGTATGTTGGGAATATCTACTTGGATGAGAAGCCAGATCCTGCAACCATATCCTGAATCTCCTGTGGGACAGAGAGAAGGGCTGCATCATTCACACCACTGTGACTTTCTGATATTGCTGCCAACCAACAGTATGCTCTAATACAGTAGAAGATAAGCTCTGGCTTAAGAAGAGCCAGAGCCTTTTTTGCAAACCCAAATCCATGGAGCCTTTTTCTGTGACACAATGGGGTAGATTTTAAAAGCCCTGCGCGCGTAAATCCTGCTGGATTTACGCACGCTGGCGCACCTATTTTGCATAGGCTGTCGGTGCGCGCAAAGCCCCGGGACGCGCATAAGTCCTGGGGCTTCGTAAAAGGGGCAGGAGGGGTGTGTCCGGAGGGGTGTCGGAAGTCCAGTGGTGTGCCCGGGGCGTGTCCGGGGTCAGGGGGTGGTCTGAGGTGGGTCCGGGGGCGTGGCGATGGTTTGAGGGCGGTCCCGAGTCCCCTGGCATTGCGGCCTCGGAGGGAACGGAGGCAGGCTGTGCGGCTCGGCACGTGCAGGCTGCCGATTTTGTGCAGCCTTGCACACGCTGACCCTGGATTTTATAAGATACACGCGTGGCTACGCGTGTATCTTATAAAATCCGGCATACTTTTGTTTGCGCCGGTTGCACGAACAAAAGTACGCGCACGTGTACTTTTTTAAGATCTACCCCTATATGAACAGTATAGCATTTGTGTATACTATGTCAGATCTTCCAAAATGGGAAACTGTATCTTTGTTCCTACCAAATGTGTGCATGTCACTCACTACCAATCTATTCACTATCCATTTGTAGCATTCTTTTAACACTGAAGCGGTACATGACAACTGCCACGCATGTCACAGCAGCAAAACATCCACCTGATGGTGTATTTGTGCAAGTCCCTGGCTGTTCTGCAGAATGTCCTCCAGAGATTCACATTTGTCTGAACTGACACAGTGAATATGCTATGCCTAAATGCACATACACAGCATCTGTTTTACCAATGTGATGGTCAAGACAAACTGTGGCGAACATCCTGGCTGACCGATCACTATCAGGGCACACCTGATTTGGGAGTCCCTACATTGTGGACACTAAAATGTTGTGAACAAGTGAGATTTCAACTGCCCCAAATGGTAGGATTAGAAAATCCTATTGTTTAAAGTGAACCTGTAGAAAGAGTCCACAGTGGCTAGTCAGCCACAAAGCTTTGTGGCAAGTGCATTGTTTGGGCACACAACATTAGCAGGCTTCTCCAGCATGGAGAGAGAAAACCAGGCCCTGGCCTGCTTGTAGACCTAACTGTACAAGATACTTGTCATGTACCCAATGATGTCACATCTCTCACAGCCCCCCTTGTCCAAGCAGTTGGCTGGAAAGACATAGCCAAAGAGGGAATAGAGAAAAAAGCATGTGTCTTACCTACGAGCCAACCGTCACTGTAGAAGTCATCCTCCAAATTTTCTAGCAGGGCCAATTGCCTAAGTATAAAGGAATTGTTAATGGCTCCCGGATACCCAGCGAACAAGTTGAGGATGCACAGTTGAGCGTCACAGACCACTTACAAGTTGATGGAGTGGAAGAGCTTTCCGCTGCAGTAGATCTCCTCCCTGCAACGGGATGGGATAATGGCTACATGAGTGCATTCGATACCTCCCAGAACATTTGAAAAGTTGGTAATGGCATAAAAGTGTCTCTTCAATTGCATCAAGTCCTGCCTGCCATGAGGGAATGCTGTGCAACATTTAAAGCTGTTATGTCCTGTCCTGGCCCAGACAGTGTTGTTTGAATCTATGAAAGGTACAAGAGGAGTTGATTTGTACAATGCACTCTCAGGTAGAGAGTGTCACTTTTGCTGTTCATACCTCTGACTGTGTATGTAAAACCACCCTTCCAAACCTACCCCACACCAAGTTAAAGTATCTTTTCTTAACAGTGGTATAGAGAGTGACATATTGATTTCTATACAGAGGTGTTCTCTCTCCTTTCCTCCTTCCCAGAAAAAAGGTGTAGTTAGTTTTTGCATGTGTTAAGTCCCCCCCTAACAATAAATAACTCTTTTTTTTATCCACCTAAAATCTAGCTGGATAAGATGCTAAATATACCGAAATTTGCTATTTAGATGAATAGCTGTCAATTATTCATCTAAATGGCTTTTGCATATCTACCTCAGGATTTTCTTTGAGCTAACTATCCCCTCCTGGCACTACCAACATATGGGGCTTTATTTTACATAGTATATAGCCAACTACAGAGTCCAAAAAAATGAGATTCTTTTTCTAGTGCTTTCTTAGCTTTGAATTTGACTAATCAGTCCATCAAAAATGTAAAGGCCACAAAGTATCCACAAGACGTGTGGTAGAATGGGGTAGTGAGACAGAAGCAGAAGAACGCAGCGATGACAGCTTGCTGAGCAGCATGGTTCAGGCAGAGTGATAAGCACTAACAGGTTGGTGAAACTTAAGGGTCTTACCGAGACAGGAGAAGAAAACTTCAAGTATTCTCATCAGACAACCCCTGGAAGCACTTGCTCACTTTGGACATGTGCTTCTTCAGTTGTGCTGCAACTGTAGCTGCCATGGCTAATTGATATTCCTAGGATCACAACAGGTTTAAACTTTATGAGGAATCATATTTCTCATCGGGAAAGCAGAGTATGTCACTTATTGTATTTTCGAAGTTTATTTATGATATCCTGAGGCAATGGAAATGAATGCTTCATACTTATAATTGTCAACGGTGGCCACAGAATTTAACATTGTCTGCCTTTAGGGAATAATAAGGCTTTATTAGATTTTTGCAAATAGTTGCTTACTACTTGCAGATATGATTAGACAAGGGCAAGTGCATCCTAGTGTCAACTCTCTTTGGGGAGAACAATACTTAGAAACTTACAGGATATTAATATGAAGAAACATAGAGATTAATGCACTTTGAAAGAGTGTTTAAAATGCCATGATGAAAAGTCCTTATTTGAAAGATATTTTGTTCATCTACAGCATAAAATAAGTCACTTTCAATAAACCCACTTGCTGATTGCAAGCCTCTGGGTGATGCTTCTTTCACATCTATCATTTGCTCTAGCAGAGCCATTGGTTTTGACATTCCTTGCCACAAAGGAATAGCAATATATGTTTTCTTCACAGCACGTGTATTTTGAGACATGACCAGACAAGAACAAATCCCCTTTATTTGCAGCTAGACACCGCTGAAAGGCAAACATCTCCAAAATAAACAAACAAACTAAAAAGACTTGTCTGAAAGCCTGCCATCAAGCCATCTCAAATCATTCATCAAATAATAACTTGCATACCAAACCATTAATCAAAATTCAAACTTTTAGGGAGAATATAAAATTCACTGAATCTCAGCACTAATTCTGGCCACTTGGACATCATCTAACATGCAAGAAAAAAAAAGAAAAGCAAAGGAAACCCCAAGCCAATTTTCATCATCTGTATTCTTCAATCATCCCCTCATAGCTCCATAGCTCCAATCATTACTGCCATTAGCAGTGGTTCTTCCATCACAGCAAATTTTGCTGATTTCCTAAAGGCATCAATAGTCACTAAAACTTAAAAAAAAAAAAAATTCTGCTTCCTTATTGACCTGGTTCTGATAATGGCAATGGAAATATTCTTTTAGATGGCCATCAGAGAATCCTACTATGTTAGGACCCTAGTATTATGATAAAAGTCCTACCTTCCTAAAAGTTAGATTACGTTTCCAGGCAAAACACGACAACATGACTGTAATAGGGATGTACAGAAGCAAAATATTCATTTTTAATTCTTTCATTACTTTTTTTTTGTGGGGGGGGGGGGAGTTGTTTTTGTTTTGTTGGCTTTAAATTATTTTGTTTTATCATTCAAATTTGTTTTCAGAAAATAGTGCACGCTAATTTCAAATGGCGTGCACTATTTACAAGTCGAGCGCATTATTTTCCACAAACAAATCTGAACAAACTTTTTTTGGTTAATTCATTACATTTGAAACAAATCAAAAACAGGTTGTGTCCTTCCATTTTACAGATTTGCTTCAAACAAATGAACATTCCTAGACGGCAAGTCAATTTGATCCCAATCTTCAAAAGATCCTAGGTGCTTAACTTTAAGAGTTAGGTGCCTCGACTTTAATTTATAAATTTGTTGCCTTTGCGCACCTAAATTTAGATACCTTAAATTATAAACTACTTACATTAAGGTGCTTTAAAGAGGAGTGGGGCCAGGGCAGGGTAAAGAGGTTAGGCCCACAGTACTGATTTTCAATGCTAGGCCCCTAACTTGGATAGCCAAATCTAGGCCTCTTCCGCCTGGTAAGAGATTAAAAAATAGCAGGACTGAAAATCCTTCCCATCCTCCTTTGCTGTTGTCCCACTATTAGCATTACTGTCAGAGCAACAATAGATGGGAAGCTGGGAGATCTGATTGTGTCTGCCTGGCTTAGTTTACTTTTTGGGTCACCAGGCAGGCTTCACGGATTGGAAGGAAGAATTAGAGGGATTCCCTTGGATGCACATCAGCATTTTTTTTTTTTTAATCTTTGGTCCAACAAGAGTCGAGATCACAATAGCTGCCAGCACTGCTATTTTTATTTTGAAATCTTTTTTTCTGAAAGGGAGGGGGAATTGAAACAAGGAAGAGGGAGATATAGCTGCCTAGTGCTGATTTTGAGCACTAGGTAGTTAAGTTTAGGTGCCTTAGTTTTAGATCCCTATATTCAGCTACATTTTTAGGGGTAGTCAAAGTTTGAACCCATTTGAAGCCAAGGAAACACATGTCGGCTCCTCAATAGGCTCATGAAAAGGTGAACACTAACAGACTTCATTTGTGTTAATAAATATCTAGGAATAAGTTTTACAGTAATTAGAAAAAACAAACCCTTCTCGAGATCTTTACATTCAAGCAGTAACAATCAACAGCGATGATTATGTGCTCTTTATCTTTATTAAAATTTGCTAATAACTTAGCATAATGGAATAAGTGATGTACCTACTGTACCATATATATTTCAATAGGTTAAACAAACATAAAATCACTTTAAAATAGATACATACAGTGACAAGCCAGATATAATTTTAGCAATTAGGTTATAAATAGGCCTGTTTGTAAAGGAAGGTTTTTAGAAGGATTTTAAATTATTTAAAGCACTCATATAGGGACATTTCCTCTGAAAAACTATACCACAAAGTTGGTGCAACTACTGAGAAGGCACAATCTCTTATCTCTTAAAGGCATGCACATCTAACTGATGGAATATCCAGCATACCTCTCTAGAAGGACCTAAGCAACCTTGTAGGCTGAAAAGTTTTTAAAAAGACATTGGCCCATTGGCAGATTCCAGCATTGATCAATTTGAACACCTTTGTGACAATTTTGTACTTGATACATTGCAGAAATGATAGCCAGTGTAGCTCCATAAGTGTTGGCCTGATACAATCTCTGCAATTCACTAGATATTAAGCGTGCTGCAGAATTTAAGAGTAGCTGTAATGGTTTTGATTTTGAAGCAGGGAGAACAAGGCAAACTGTGTTACAGTAATCAATTAACGGTACAAAAGTCTGACTTTTCTAAAATACATTTTCATCTAGAAACAATGCTTAGTTTGTAGAATTCGGATTTGATGAGGGATTTAATATGGGGATGGCAGGTGTGATTAGAGTCTAGCCAGTCCCCAAAACTTTTGATGTTCTTTTTGATGGGGAAGGCATTGGCAATGCCATTGATGACAATTGTGAATTGCTCCATATCAAAAATACTAAAAGAAGGATTAAGGTGAAGATCATCAAACATATGAGCTATATTCAAAATCCTCATGAGGATGCCCCACTGGCAGAACATTGGCTATGAGCAGCACACTCCCAAGAAAACAGAAGTATTTCTAGTTCAGAGAGGTGATATTTGGGAGGTGTATTTGTTAGAAATGAATGCGCAATCTGAACTGAAAATGCACATTTATGTTTTGGTTCATATCAAATGAAATGAATCCCTTCTAGCTTTTTTCAGGTTTTATTTTGTTTTGGAAAATAGCGTGCATTACCAAAACTAAAAGAGAATGAACTACCTAGCCCCTAACCAAAAGAGTAGCTAAAGAATGTTTGAGGGCATAGGAACACCTTAACTGGTACAATACAGAAATGAACCTGGCCATAGGCTTGGCTCAATGTACTTCGATATAATAATGTACCAATGGGATGGTATCCAACCATATTTAAATAGAATATGCTTTATCCAACTTTTAAATTTCCTTTATTTTAAATTTTTATATGCACTTAAAAATTTTTCTTAAAAATTATGGGGCGGATTTTCAAAGGCCCGTGCGCGTAAATCCGGAAGGATTTACGCGCGCAGGGCCCTCGTGCGCCGGCGCGCCTATTTTGCATAGGCCGCCGGTGCATGTAAATCCCCGGGGCTTCCTGTCGGGGGCGTGTCGGGGGGGGGGCGTGTTGAGATGATGCGCCGTTTAGGGGGCGGGGCGCGGTGTTTCAGATGCGGCGACGTGGGCGTGGTTTCGGCCCGGGGGTGTTCCGGGGGCATGGCCGCGGCCTCCGGAACAGCCCCCGGGACCGGACCACGGAGCGGGGCACCCGGCCAACGCGCGCAAAGTTACGCCTGCTTTTAGCAGGCGTAACTTTGCCGACAAAGGTAAGGGGGGGTTTAGATAGGGCCGGGGGGGGTGGGTTAGGTAGGGGAAGGGAGGGGATGGTGCGGGGAGGGCGAAGGAAAGTTCCCTCTGAGGCCACTCCGAAATCGGAGCGGCCTCGGAGGGAACGGTGGCAGGCTGCGCGGCTCGGTGCGCGCAGGCTGCCGATTTTGCGCAGCCTTGCGCGCGCCGACCCCAGATTTTATAAGATACGCGCGGCTACGCGCATATCTTATAAAATCAGGCGTACTTTTGTTCGCGCCTGCTGCGCGAACAAAAGTACGAGCTCACGCTTTTTTAAATCTGCCCCATGTCACTTAATATTGTTGCTTTCTATTTAAAGTAACCAGCCAACTTGCCAATTTTTCATTTTTAAATAAAGATGACTCCAAAAGACAGCATCACTGTGCTGTCATTGCACAATATCCATACAATGGATAGAATACTTATTGTATGAAAGTTGAGTACAGCACATTCTATTTAAAGCTGGTTGGACAGCATCCCATGATTATATTGAAGTACATTGAGCCGAGCCTATGGCCAGGTAAATTTATATATGGTACCAGTTAAGGTGTTCCTATTCCCTCAAAAATTCTTTAGTTAAATAATGTGTGCACTGCCAAGAATGTTTTTTAAATACCACACCTTCCCCTGCTGTCCTTCCTTACCCCTTCCATAGCATTGGCCTAAAGGTAAAAGTAGCTTAAACAATCCCCCAGTCATTCCTGCATTACTGGTTCCACTTTGAAACCTCAGGGCCAGCTATCTCCAAGTTGATTTTCAGCTGTAAAATAATATGGCCATAAAGCAATACTGGGCTTCAAACTAATCTCAACATGGAGCTGGATCCATAGGGTTGGGTCCATGCCCACAAATGTGTTTGAATGTTTCAGGGCCTTTACCGAAAGAATAATTAAGCAGAAATCTTGAATGGATTACAATGACTACAAAGGAACATATTTCTCTAGCCTCTGAATCATGTAAGAAGGGGAACGATCAATCAATATCCTATTATTGATACACAACATTTTTAAATGAGTCCTTATTTAAGTGGAATCCAGTGTATAGTTATCAGAAGAGACTGCAAACATTTGTGGTGAGATAACCCCTCACTCTTTTTTCCTAGAGGGTGTGCCGTAGGAGGCAGAGCCAGGTCTAAGCCAAGAAGCCTCAGAACATAGAAGATTCACAGAAAAACTACATTTCCCAAGGTTCCTGTGAAAGATCTATACCAATGGGCATCAAGACTCTCTGAGAGTAGGGAGGACAGGAACCTAAATCTCCATAACAACCTAGATGAAATGAGACTGATATAGGATTGACAGTAGAGCCTGAGATGCAGGATGAGATGAAAATGGAATTTCCTTCACTCCAGGATGAGATGGCCATAGAAACTGATTGAAGCTGGGACTGGATGAATCCTGTTAGTTCATGAACAGGGAAGTTGAAACTATTGACTATTTTTATGTTTCTCCTTTCTCCTTTCAAGGCTGAGTTGCAAAGAATTGGACTCACAGCACTATGCACAAGCATTAGGAGATGAGTGGTGAGCCCAGATTCCCTATTCCCCGACAGTAATACATGGGCAGAATCTGGTACCAGAATATGTGGTTGAATTACAAACTGAAAAACCATTGGAATGTTTCCTTTTGTTTTTCTTTTGTTTGAGAGACACTGCTTGATGAACAATTTCTGCGAGTTCCTGCTGCTGGGATCAGCATCATTGGGTTACAAACTGCACTACCATTTAATGGAATTTTGAGTAAGAAACTGTGTGTAGCTGGTTCCCTACTGTTGAAGGCAGCCTTGCTGGCCCACCAACAAAACTGCAGCCTATGATTTTCTTTTTTAATTTTCCTTTGGGAGAATCAGAATTGCTTTGCAAATCTGGTATTCACTGCTCTGCTGGAAGCAGTGCCCTACAAGCTCATACTGCACTGCTATATGATTATGCTCTCATGTCGATGGCACTAGGATTGACTCCTGGGCCAAGCAATTGGTGCGGATCTGAGTGCAAGGGTTAAAATTTGCAGTGAAAATCCTGCAGACGGGAACCTGCTGTGGAAGTACAGTCTGCTGCTTCACTGCAACCACCTTCATGACGAATTTCAGAGACTAGGAATATGCCACTGACCATAGCTTGACCCAGAACAGACCAGCAGGGCAGTGAGGAGCTAGAGATCTGCTGCAACAAGGGAGCAGAAATGAGAAGCTGGGGAAAGCATTGTGAGGTGGATCAGAAGCAGAGGGTGGTTTTCAAACTCCTTGACACTTGTATCATGCCAGCCCCGAGAAGAAACTATAATGCACAATCATACAGGTAAAATTAAAAAATACATGAAAGAATCCATAGGATTCTTTACTAAGCAATATGTTTTGTAGAAAGGATATATTGGTAATGAGTGTGGGGAAATTGGTAAGATCTGTTTGTTAAAATCAACCCCATAGGAGGTGCCAAGATGAATGATTCCATTAAAGCAGTGCTTCTCAACCAAGTCCTCGGTGCTCTCCTATCCGGTCAGGTTTTCAAGATATCCACAATGAATATGCATGAGATAGATTTGCATACAGTATCACTTAAACACTTGCTGATAGGAAACCGTTTGTAAGCTATCCCTCTGATTTTCTGAAAGTTGGGGGCTACAGTAAAAGGGTGGTGAATTTTCGCATTGATTGAGAGGATAGCTTGTACTCCTAAGGTGTGTCTGCAAGGCACAAATGTTGTCTCTTTGCTGAATTTTGGTTCTCCAAAAAGGATTCTGGGAATCTGCTGCAACCTGATGCACATTTTAATGATAGAATGAATTTTACTTGCTTTCCCAGCTTGTGTAATCTACCAACCTGGTATCATAAGGAGGGTGGAAAAGGAGAGTGTCCATCCAATACTAAACTCACAGGAGAAAAAGTAAAGATGGTATGAAGTGGAGTCAGTTTGGATTTAAGGAGACCATGTATTCAGGGGTGCCCTTCAGAGAATAGGAAACCCTAAAACCTGTTACAGAAGGATGAGCCATGACAAAAAAAAGGGGTGGAGGAGGAAACAGGATTTCAGACAGTGCTGGGGAGAAGCAGACTAAAGTTATTCATGTGGGCACCAACCACACATAAAGGTAGAAAGTAGAAAGCTGAAATCCAGAAGCTTCAGGGTAGCATTCACGGAAACGCTCCCCATTCCACGTGCAGGACCCAGAGGCAGGCAGAGCTCTGCAGTCTCAAAGTGTGGATGAAATGATGGAGCAGGAAAGAGGGCTTTAGGTTTCTTAGGAACAGGGTAACATTTTAAAGCAGGGAGAGCCTATTCCTAAAGTATAGCCTCCACCTTAACCATAGTGGAACCCAGCTGCTGGTGCTAACTTTTATAAAAGCCAGAGAACAGCTTTCAGTCTAGATCATGGCTGAATGCTGACAATCATTCAATGCATAGTTCAGAGGGAGGTATCTTCAAAGGATACTAGCATAACGAGGAAGTTAGATTATTCCAACAGAGAGGTTGTGATAGTGATAGAAGCTGCCCAAGTGCATTTATATAGAGTATAGAGAAATTAATGATTCCAAACTACTACCCCTTTCAACTGCTAGGCAGACTGTGAATTTGATTAAAATAAAACATACTTTGAATTGTCTGTATGCGAATGCCAGAAGTCTAAAAAATAAGATTGGAGAGCTGGAATAAACAAAGAGATAGATATAATAGGCACCTCAGAGAATTTATATATCCCTTATGTTAACGCTACTACGTGTGAATAAACCTTGAAAGAAACCTTCAAGGAGTGGTGCTCAAGTGTCCGCCGGCTAGCTGCCTCCATCCAATGTGACTTCTTCTTCCTCTCTTTCCATCATGGCTCCTGTCTGTCCTTGTCTTCCTCCATTTCTTCTTTTTGGCTCCCTGCACTGCGCTGTGGCTCCTTTCTGTATTTCTCTCTTTACCGTCTCATACTCCCTCTGACCCTCTCACCACCCTCCTCCTTAATTCCTCCCTCCTCCACGGCTCCCCTTTATTACTTTCCCCTCCTTCCAGGTTTTTCCGTCAACAACAGGTCTTACTGTAATTCTTTCAGAAGGTTAATACAATGCAACAATTCTCCTGTGAGGCTGCAGAGCTTAGGAAGCAGAGCAAAGAGCAAGTTATGGGAGCAATAAAGCAGAAAGAAGAGATTTAATAGAAGTGCTACAGTTTATTAAACACTTCCTTCTCCATTGACTTTGGCTGGCAGAGGGAAAAGAAGGAGAGTCCGTGAATTAGCAGTTATAAATTTTTCGTTGCTCTCCCTTTCAGAGAGCAAAGACCTGGGAATAGTGCAGACGGCTAGAAACAGGTTCTGTCAGAAATGTAGACACACAGCGAGCCAAACCAACAAACATGAAGTCTAAATCACAAATCTAAGCAAAGGTATGGAAAAAAGCTGTACTCAGTCTGCCTTTTTTTTTTTTTTCATGCACATGAAAGAAATGAAGACAAAACGATCAAAAAATGCTGCTGCTTATTTGCGTTTGTGTGACAGTCAGGACATGTTATTTTACTGTGACCGCTGCTGAAGTTTGCTGCTTGAATTCTGGGAAGGTGCATGTTTTTTTCACACTCAGCAGTAGCAGGCCCAATGTGTGTCTGCATGCCCACGAAATACCCGCTGAAACATTTCCTTTCCGCATGTCAGTGATGTGTGAATTGCACAGAAGTACACAATGTAACCTTGAATGTACATGCATACCGTCCAACAAAGCCTTTAAAAATTACCTCAGAAAGCACTGGCACCACAATGGCAAATCTACCTCTCCTGAATACAGGGCACACCCAGTGGACAGCCAGCAGAAGGAAATCATGCCCCATCATTCTGGCAGGACCAGAGCAGCAACCAGTCTCCTTTTTGGGACATGAAAGCATAGGACTGACCAGCAACTGGGCTACTACCACAGATATACTCAAGGAAACATTAGGTCTGATATGTTCACATGGTAGCTCTGTCTGAAGTGATAAAGACTAAGAGCACTGCATTTAGTACACAATGCTGCAGCTTGAACCTTATTGGGTTTATCGAAGTTTGAGCTTGTATGATCCATGTTGCAGCATCTGCCAGTGAAATGGCAGGAGAAGCTTCGTCTCTTGGTCACCGTTCATAAACTGATGTAGACTTAAGTGAAGTACGAGAAAGAGCTTTTTCCACAGCAGTGTTGAAATTGTGGAATTCATTACCATGTGAACTGAGATTACAGAAAGGCCTAAGGCAGTTTAAGAAAGAACTTAAAACGTGGATTTTTAAAGTGGCTTATGATAGCAGCAATGAAAAATAATTACTTATGGTTAACATCAAAATTCCAATGCCTGGCAAGTTGTAAGGCAATAATAAAATAGAATGATAAAGATTGTTTTATCTGAATTTAAAGATAAGAGGTGCTTGTAAAAAATTTTTTTATTATGTTTCATTTATCTATTATGATTTTGTAGTTTTCTCTTTTCAATTTTTGTTGTGAATCCGCACAATTGTTTACAGAGTGATGGTATATAAATAAAATTACTAAATAATATTAATAAACTGAAGAACCTTGCATGATAAAGAATACATTGTCCCATTATATTCCTATTAGGACATTGTGCTCCCATTCTGCTGGACTATTAAATGAACCCCCCTTGAAAAGGGATAGATTGTCTCAAACATGTGTTACAACATTTGATTTTGCAGCACCAGCAATTTGTAATAGTTTGCCAGGTCAGCTGATGAAAGTCCGGGATTTAAGATTTAGGTGAGGGTTAAAACCATATTTTATTTTCAAAATGCATATGGTCGAGAGAAATGTAAGGTATGTTTTATTGTTTGTTTTACATTTGTTGTGCAGTTAATTGCAATTTTATTATACGTTTATTTTTGTAATCTGCCCTGGACAACATTTATATTTGGAAGTTGCGGAATATAAGAATTTTAAATAAATAAATAAATAAATAAATAAAATAAAGTGGTGCTGTGGAGGTCATCTTCCTGGCATCTTCCTCCCTCTGTTTCCATGCCTCCAGATATCACTGGATGACAGACATAGACAGAGGCTACACCTATACTGCTGGAGGATCTATTCTAACACAAAGTCAGGAGGTAGTACAAAAACCCATCTGCTTTGTCATACTATTGCATGCTTTAGTGATTGCCACATTATAGGGGTATGCATGGAAAAAAACATTCTGTTTGTTTTTTTTTATGGTTTGGTTGTCATTATTTTATTCATTTTGTTTCTCAAAATCATTCATTTCTTTCATTATGTTGTTTTATTCATTTTTTATAAAGTCAATGGAGGAAGGACTGCATCCTATTTTGGATTCTAACATTGGGGTTTTTACATCCAGGTTTAATGAAATCTGCAGCCAGGAAACAGCATCATAGGAAACACTCCAAGACACCAAGAGTGGGGGAAAATGGCACCAACAGTGGAATGAGAGAGACAATACAGAATTAATAGTGAGAAGAAAACTCCAAGCTACCTTGAGGTGGCAAAGGGCACCAAAACAGTATTAATGGCACCTCATGGCACTGACAAAGGGGCAAGCAGCACAAACCGACAAGAAGATCCTCAGCTCCAGGGACTCCCATAATTCCAGGTGCAGCACATGTGTAAACCATTGAATCCTTTGGTAGCCCCTATCATTCACTGCCTTAGTCAAGTTCCTGTCACTGTCTATAATTAAAAAAAAAAAAAAAACAACCTCAAGATGGCATTGTGTTTCTGGGTTTAACCACCAGTCTTCTGTGATCCCTTATTACTGATAAGATACGGCTCTGTCCATGACCTGGGTGTGCAGCACAGTTCACCTGTACCATTGGTGTGTGTCCTCTCTAGACCTGCTTCCTGAGCCTGCCTCATCCAGCTGCCACCAGTGTGAAATTGGGGAAAAGGTAATCATGTGTAGCATTCTGGCTGGTCCAGAGGTAGATGGTGAAAAGGATTCTGCTATTCCCTTCCACCTTGGACAACTGTGTCTGCATCTAGGCATGCCACTGCATATACTGGGTAGAGATCACCCACCTACTAAATGTTATTCTGGCGGCAAACTTTGTAATTTGGGGATAAGGAATGCATTAGCTATCCCATGTTCTCAATCACTTGCAGGAGATGGTCATCCAAGGAAATCCATTTCCCCAATGATCCATACCATCATCTTTGATGCTCCCTGCCTATTGGCCCAGGATGATGATGTGGAACAGCAGTCCAATTGCTCCATGGCAGCTTGCAATTAATGTGGGGGTGGGGATGCTAGCTTGCTACCTCACTTGGGAGGCAGGTTTCCCCTTTGCTATGGCTTTCCTTTCCTGATGCAGCTGCTTTGAGTGGAGGATGGGGTCCACAGACTAGTATCAGCTTCCTCTAAAATTGACACTAATGGAAGTTGTTTTGCAAATGATAGAGCACTGTTTGGAAGATGGTCCAGTACCTTATATTTACTGTTGGCCTTTTGACATTGAATGTATTTTGCAAAATGCTTATCTTCAATTACTTTAGTGTGTCCACACCTTTGATGTTTTCTGGTATCCCTTTTCTGGATCCTTGGGTGCTGCTTCTGGGACTGGAGCTCAGGGTGAACCAGGAGCTAAGAGTCTAGGGACATCTCATGCTCTTCACTGCCTGCTGCTCCTGAGGGGTGCTCTTGGCCCAGTCAGAATCCCTTACTGCCTGCAGTTGCTTACTGGATATCATGCTAGGTACTCCAAACTCTGATCAACTTCCTGTTGTGTTCTACGCTCGTGGAAGGCCATGAGCGCGGCCCCCTACCTCACCCACGACGGCAACCTGCTGCGGGAATTCCAGGGGAAAAACCCCTGACCTGATGCCTGCCGCTTCGGTGCGGGCTCCCGCCCTGGCCGCCGGGTGGGGAGCCGTCCCTCCTCCTCCCTCGCAGCGTCCGGCTGCATTTCCTCCATGGAGGAAATCCAAGATGGCCGCTGCCATCTTTAGGCATGAGGCCGCGCCTCCTCATTAGCTTTAAAGGGACATGATCCCTTTAACCAGGTTCAGCTGTTCCCTATGAGCCAGAGCAGAGGAAGTATAAAAGGAGACTTCCTCTGCTCATTCCTCAACTTGGCAACATCCTTCGTTTGTCAGGTCTGCTTGCTTCGGTGAGTCTTCCTGTGCTTTGGATCCTCGTTCCTGTCTTGTCTTGGAGTTCCTGGTTCCTGACTTCGGATCGGCTAGCGGTGATTCCTGGTATTGACTTCGGATTGGCAAGCGGTGATTCTCTGGTGTGTGACTTCGGACTGGCAAGTGGTGATCCTTCAGTGTGTGACCTCAGACTGGTAAGCGATGACCCTCTGGCACTTGACCTCAGACTCCTTCTTGAACATCATCTCCAAGGGCCTGCCTAATCCCAATGGCCTGGGTCCCTATGGGCTCCTCCCGGGGGGACCGCAGGCTTCCAGGGGTGAAGCTCCAGTCAGCCCTTGCACTGAACTTCTTGACCTCTCAAAGGTCCACCTAAGTCCCAGCGGTCCCGGTCCCTACGGGCTCCTCCTGGGGGGACCGCAAACTTCCAGTGGTGAAGACACACTTCCTTTCTTCACCTCACGACCCGTCTGCCTTCACAGTTGCCTCTGTCTCCTATGCCGAGGGTCAGCTGGTCACATCTTCTGTTCCTGCCTTGCCACCCGACGGGAGAACCTATGGACCATCATCCCAAGGTATTCCATCCTCCCATCAGCCCAAGGGTTCACAAGCCTGAGCATAACACTTCCAGACTTTCAATATCCCCTTCTGCTAATTCTACAAATCCCTTACATGATTTATTTAAATCAGTAGGTTCTGCAAAGATCTGCTGCAAATATTAGTCACAATGGAATAGGGAGTATTGTGCTTGTTTTGGCTGATGTCATTCTACTTTTAATATATCACTACTGCTGTCTTCCTTCACTGATCATGCCTTTTCCCGTCCCTTCACGATACTAACAGTGGAGATGGGAGCAAGTATCTGCTGTTGCACCTTCTCAGCCATCCTTGACTCTAGCTGTTTTCTACATCTTAAAATTCTGTCTTGATCTTAGTTGTATGAGGCCCCCAATGGACAGTTTCTTGCCTTCAACTAGCAAAGGGCTTTAGTAGGCTCCTTTGATTATTTGGCCATCAGCAGGAAGTGGGAACCAGAATTTGTTGCTATTTGGAAACAATTATATTCAGGCTCACAGTCTGCACTTTGCCAGTTTGGTCTTATGTGTGGTCCTATGTTTTGCTCTCCTTTTTGGTCCCAATTGCTTATGTGAAACAAGTGTTCCATTTGGTCCTAATTTGCTTTGTTAATTGAGTCCTCTTGCAGTGGTCCAATATTGCTTTTGTGGGCAGCTTCATGTCGCCAGGTTTCCCTGCAGTGGTTCTGCCCTGCTTCTGTGGGCACATTCATGATTTCATGTTTGGGTTCTATATTGCCTCGTGTATGCCTTTTTGTTTCCTGTTTTCCTGTCCATGTCCAGCAGGCCACAGTATCTGAAGGATTAATCCCTGGGGAAGGTAGCCAAAGCAGGCAGAAGATGCCTGCCTCTGCTCTTGTTAGAACCCACCAGACTTGCATTTCCTACTCTTGACTTTAGGGTCACATCTCTGGCTAATTATTGTTACGCTTGGGCTCCGGTCAGGAGTCGTGAACACCACCCAGCAGGGTGGCTCCAGGTGGAGAGAGACAGGAAGCTAGAAACAGTGTCAGGTTCCAGGCTGGGTCAGGGCAGGCAGCAAGTATCAGAGTCTGGGTTCAGGCTGGGTTAGGGCAGGCGGCAAGTAGCAGTGTCTAAGTACAGGCTGGGTCAGGGCAGGCGGCAGTCAGCAGTGTCTGGGTCCAGGCTGGGTCAGGGCACAGTAAGCAGGGCAAGGCAGGTCAGAAGGCCCGTAGGCCACACACACACACACAGAAGGCCCGTAGGCCACACACCAATAGCGGGGCAAGGCAGGTCAGAAGGCCCATAGGCCACACACACACCGACAGAAGGCCCGTAGGCCACACACCGTAAGCAGAGCAGGCAGGTCAGAAGGCCCGTAGGCCACACATACACAGAAGGCCCGTAGGCCACACACCGTAGTCAGGGCAAGCAGGTCAGAAGGCCCGTAGGCCACACATACACAGAAGGCCCGTAGGCCACACACCGTAAGCAGAGCAGGCAGGTCAGAAGGCCCGTAGGCCAGGTAAGAAAAGCGAGGAAGAAGGCCCGAAGGCCACGCAGGGCAAGGCAAGGAAAGGCCCGAAGGCCGCGCAGGGCAAGGCAAGGAAAGGCCCGAAGGCCGCGCAGGGCTAGAGCAGGAAGCCCAGGTGAGCTCGATGCCGAAGCACCGAGGGAACTGTCAGGCAGGGTTATAAGGGCCAACCCAGAACATAGAGTGGACAGGGGAGATGGCCTGGGCCTGTCAGGAGAGCCAGCACTAGAGGGACCCCTGGTGGTGAGGCGGTTGCACTGCTGCCAAAACTGTAACAGTACCCCCTCCGCAAGGCCTCCCCCTCCTCCTGGGTCCCATCTTAGCAGGGGGTACTCAAAAATGAAATCAGACCCCTCCGAGGGCAGCAAACAGCTGGAGCAATTCAACAGGCTCAGATGGCTGAGTCAGAAAGTCTGTTAGTGGTACCGGTTTGAGCCCCTCCGGGGGTGGCAGCAGGACCGGTTTGGCAGGCTCGTCTCGGGGTAGTGCAGCAGGCTCGGGCCCCTCTCAGGATGAAACAGCAGGCTGGAACACCTCTCCGGGCATTGTAGCAGTTTTGGACCCCTCTCGGGGCGATGAAGCAGGCTCGGACCCTTCTCGGGGCGATGAAGCAAGCTTGGACACCTCTCGGGGCGATGAAGCAGGCTCGGACCCCTCTCGGGGCGATGAAGCAGGCTTGGCCCCCTCTTGGGGTGATGAAGCAGGCTCGGCCCCCTCTTGGGGTGATGCAGCAGGCTTGGATCCCTCTTGGGGCGATGCAGCAGGCTCGGCCCCCTCTTGGGGTGGTGCAGCAAGCTCGACCCCCTCTTGGGGTGATGAAGCAGGCTCGGCCCCCTCTTGGGGTGATGAAGCAGGCTCGGACCCCTCTCGGGGCGATGAAGCAGGTTCGGACCCCTCTCGGGGCGATGAAGCAGTCTCGAACACCTCTCCGGGCGTTGTAGCAGGTTCGGACCCCTCTCGGGGCGATGAAGCAGGCTCGAACACCTCTCGGGGCGTTGTAGCAGGTTCGGGACCCCTCTCGGGGCGATGAAGCAGGCTCGGACCCTTCTTGGGGCGATGAAGCAGGTTCGGACCCCTCTCGGGGCAATGAAGCAGGTTCGGACCCCTCTCGGGGCAATGAAGCAGGCTTGGCCCCCTCTTGGGGTGATGCAGCAGGCGTGGATCCTCCCTCGGGGCGATGCAGCAGGCTTGGCCCCCTCTTGGGGTGATGCAGCAGGCTTTGGCCCCCTCTTGGGGGTGATGCAGCAGGCTTGGATCCCTCTTGGGGCGGATGCAGCAGGCTCGGCCCCTCTTGGGGTGATGCAGCAGGCTTGGATTCCCTCTTGGGGCGATGCAGCAGGCTTGGCCCCCTTTTGGGGTGATTGCAGCAGGCGTGGATCCTCCTCGGGCGATGCAGCAGGCTCGGCCCCCCTCTTGGGGCGACTTTGTTGCAGTTGCAGGCAGGCTCGGCCCCTCTTGGGGTGATGCAGCAGGCTTGGATCCTCCCTGGGGGCGATGCAGCAGGCTTGGCCCCTCTTGGGGCGACGCAGCAGGCTTGGCCCCCTCTTGGGGTGATGAAACAGGCTCAGATGCAGAGCAGCAAGGTTAGAAGCAGTGCACATAGAAGACACATATGCACTGGCTGTGGGCTTGAGTTACCCCGAGAGGCCCAAACTCTGAGGCTCCTTATTTTGTTTCTGGAGGAGCAGTTTAGAGAAGGCACAGGCAGTTCTAGGACGTCTAGGGAATGTGCTCGTAGTGTCTCAACAGCAGCTGTGGGAAGCAGAGCCCTGCTTAGAGTAATCAACTCTCTCCGTTTGAGGGAAACCTGTTCCTGAGGCTCTAGCACTGGTGTCACAGAAACCTTCTTGGCCAGGTAAGTCCTGGGTTTTTCTATCCACAAAACTGCAAGCTAAAATGTCTGTTTTAGTGGAGCCAGAAGCAGAATACCGGTTAGGAGAGCTGATTGTTTTTTCTAATGGAACAGCTGATCCTAAAGCAGAACAACGGGGGAGCCAGGGTTTGCCTGGTGGTAACAGACACGGAAAGACAGGAGCATTTCCACCACCCTGGTTTAGGATTTAAACAATTTAAACATTCCTGATAGACTGAGACGTTCCTCTTATGACAACCACTGCATACCAGTGTTCTTGGTCTGAGAGTTGACATGCAAGACAGTTCTGTAACTGAGATAGTTCAAGTCTGGCAACAAGCACAGACATAAAACTGAGCTAATGTGAGTGAGGTAAAAGAAAAATTGGCTCACCGGTAGTACCAAGACCTATCTCTTCCCCTGGAAAATTGATGGCTTCTGCATACTGTTACGCTTGGCTCCGGTCAGGAGTCGTGATACACCACCCAGCAGGGTGGCTCCAGGTGGAGAGAGACAGGAAGCTAGAATCAGGTGTAGGTTCCAGGCTGGGTCAGGGCAGGCAGCAAAGTATCAGAGTCCTAGGGTTCAGGCTGGGTTAGGGCAGGCGGCAAGTAGCAGTGTCTAAGTACAGGCTGGGTCAGGGCAGGCGGCAGTCAGCAGTGTCTGGGTCCAGGCTGGGTCAGGGCACAGTAAGCAGGGCAAGGCAGGTCAGAAGGCCCGTAGGCCACACACACACACACAAAGGCCTGTAGGCCACACACCAATAGCGGGGTAAGGCAGGTCAGAAGGCCCATAGGCCACCACACACGACAGAAGGCCCGTAGGCCACACACCGTAAGCAGAGCAGGCAGGTCAGAAGGCCCGTAGGCCACACATACACAGAAGGCCCGTAGGCCACACACCGTAGTCAGGGCAAGCAGGTCAGAAGGCCCGTAGGCCACACATACACAGAAGGCCCGTAGGCCACACACCGTAAGCAGAGCAGGCAGGTCAGAAGGCCCGTAGGCCAGGTAAGAAAAGCGAGGAAGAAGGCCCGAAGGCCACGCAGGGCAAGACAAGGAAAGGCCCGAAGGCCGCGCAGGGCAAGGCAAGGAAAGGCCCGAAGGCCGCGCAGGGCTAGAGCAGGGAGCCCAGGTGAGCTCGATGCCGAAGCACCGAGGGAACTGTCAGGCAGGGTTATAAGGGCCAACCCAGAACATAGAGTGGACAGGGAGATGGCCTGGGCCTGTCAGGAGAGCCAGCACTAGAGGGACCCCTGGTGGTGAGGCGGTTGCACTGCAGCCAAAACTGTAACAATTATAACATCAAAATTGGGGGGGGGGGGGGCTAGTCCTCATTCTACGCCTCTCATCATCACTGCTATTGTGCTACCCTCAGATCTCTCTGGAGGAAATGATTTTCCTCTTTCTCTCCTTCTGATACCACTACCATGATGAACAGACATCAGTATAATATATTTCAAAATATTTTGATAGATCAAACAATTTAATTTTAGCTGGGGACCATCATACTGCCCAGTGGGTACTGAAGTGAATTTTTCAGGCTATCAGTGTTCTCACTGCTCTTGGGCACACTTTAATCACCATTCCAAGCAAATACTTAAGCTATTTTTTTTTTTATTTTTTTTAATTTTTAAATTTTTAAGTTTTAATGTTAAAAAAGATAATTCCCCCATTTGGCACAACACCAACAAGAATCATGTTTTGCTCACGCTGTTCTAAAATAGAAAGACAAGTACTTAGAAAAATATATGGCAAATGGCACTCTTGGGGATAAACATCAGCATTTCTCAAATACATAGTAGGTACTCATGAAAGGAGCGTGGCATTTAGTCTTAAGCGTGCAATGCCGACAACACAGTGTACTTGTCAGGCAACCCTTTAAACTTGGTACTAAGCATGTGGCGGTGGACTATTAATGAACCCCCCTTGAAAAGGGATAGATTGTCTCAAACACGTGTTACGAGATTTGTTTTTGCAGCACCAGCAATTTGTAATAGTTTTTGGAGGCAGCTCACGATTTGAAGAGATACAATGGACTATCCGGGAGTTTGTTCCGCCTCATTGGTGTGGAGGCAATCATGTTAAAACATTAAGACAATGTGAACCAACATTGGATTTTTCCAGATCCACAACACGTTACCAACTCCATGGACTAAACTGTGGAAATTGAATAGACAGTTTTCTTTTGATTGGGTTGTCAATTTTACACTGATGGTCCGTGATGTAGTCTGACATATAAGTCTTACCTTTAAAATTACCGCCACATGCTTAGTGACCAAGTTAAAGGGTTGGCTGACAAGTACACTGTTTGTCGACATGGAACGCTTAAGACTAAATGAACCCCCCCTTGAAAAGGGATAGATTGTCTCAAACACGTGTTACGAGATTTGTTTTTGCAGCACCAGCAATTTGTAATAGTTTTTTGGAGACAGCTCACGATTTTGAAGAGATACAATGGACTATCCTGGAGTTTGTTCCGCCTCATTGGTGTGGAGGCAATCATGTTAAAACATTAAGACAATGTGAACAACATTGGATTTTCCAGTTCCAAACTGTTAACCTCATGGACATAAACTGTGAAATTGAATAGACAGTTTTTCTTTTGATTGGGTTGTCAATTTTACACTGATGGTGTGATGTTAGTTTGACATATATTGTGCTTACCTTTAAATACGCAACATGCTTAGTACCAAGTTTAAAGGGTTGGCTGACAAGTACACTGTTTGTCGACATGGCCACGCTTAAGACTAAATGCCACGCTCCTTTCGTGAGTACATACTAGAGGTGTGAATTGTGTGATCGATCGTCTTAACGATCGATTTTTGGCTGGGGGGGAGGGAAATCTTATCGTCGTGTTTTATTTTTTAAAAAATCGTTTAAAATCGTAAATCGGGGGCGGGCAGGAAAACTGGCACACCGTCGCCCGTATGCCCTAGTGAGGGCAAAGGTAGCGCCGGCGCCATTTTGGCAATACGGCCCGCGTGCAGGAGGTCGCTTCCGGACCCCCGCTGGACTTTTGGCAAGTCTTGTGGGGGTCAGGAGGCCCCCCCAAGCTGGCCAAAAGTCCCTGGGGGTCCAGCGGGGGTCCGGGGGCGATCTCCAGCAGGCGTGACGTCGGGAGCCAGGAAAACAAAATGGTGCCGCGCTACCTTTGCCCTGTCACATGATAAGGGCAAAGGGCCACCGGCGCCATTTTCAACGCAGCCGTGGCCAGAGAGAGAGAGGGGAGATCGCGTCGGGACCCCTCCACTGGACCCCCAGGTAATTTAAAACATTTGGGGGGGGGGGGGTTTCGGGAGGGTGGGGGATTTCTTTTAAAGGTTCGGGGTGGGTTTTTAGGGTTTTTTTTGTGTGCCGGTTTTCTCGCGCCTATTTAACGATACAATACACAATTGCCCCTGATGATTCAACTTGGGGCATTTGTATTCTATTGTGCACTCTAACGATTTTGGACGATTTTAAAATTATCTGACGATAATTTTAATCGTTCAAAAATGATTCACACTCAATAGTACATACTATTTGAGAAATATGATGTTTATCCGAAGATGTGCCATTTGACATATATTTTTCTAAGTACTGTCTTTCTATTTTAGAGCAATTATTTTGAGAGATACATCTTATTGAAGTTGGATCGGCAAGCCCCTGAGGCAGCGTGAGCGAAACGTGATATCATGTTGGGTTGTGCCAAATGGGGGAAATATCTCTTTCTTACATAAAAACTTAAAACATTTAAAATTAAAAAAATTAAAAATTAAAAAAATAGCTTAAGTATTTGCTTGGACCAGTGATTCCAGTGTGCCCAAGAGCAGTGAGAACACTGATAGCCTGAAAAATTTGCTTCAGTACCCACTGGGCAGTATGACAGTCCCCAGCAAAAATTAAATTGTTTGCTCTATCAAAATATTTTGAAATATATTATACTGACATCTGTTTTTCCACTTGATATTTTGTCTGTATGATTTTTGACTTCTATTGTGTGATTTACCATTGCCATGATGTCATTTTTTAAAACAGATCACTAGTGGATAGGGGATTTTAGCGTTAGAATGTTTATAAACACCAGTATTGACACATATAAATAGCAGGCCAGTCAATCACTTTTGTCACAAACAGAGCAAAGTTAAGTGAACTGATGATGCTTTCTGAGTGACTAAGTACATTAAGGGGTAGATTTTCAAAAATATGCATGGGTGTATATGTGCGCGTGCTACCCGGTGCGCACACATGTATGGCTGATTTTATAACGTGCGCCTGCAAGCACGCGCACGTTATGAAATCGGGGGGCGGTGTGCACAAGTGGGTGTACAATTGTGCACCCTGCGCCCGCCGATGCCCACGGGCTTTCCCCGTTCTCTCACCCCTAAACTAACCTTCCCACCCCTTCCCCTTACCTATCCCCCCCCCCCCCCCCCAGCCCTCTCCTAATCCCTCCCAAAATTATATTTTTCCTTCTGCGCCAGCCTCGGGGCAGGCGCAGTCCTGCCAGCACACAGTCCCCAGGCACAGCAGCAAGTGGCCCCACCTCCACCTGCCCTCGGACCGCCCTTTCTGTAAAGCCCCGGGACTTGGATGTGTCCCGGGGATTTACGCACGTCACCGGGCCTTTATAAAATAGGCCCAGCGCGCATAAGGCTTTTAAAATCAGCCCCTAAATCAAACTTGGTGCAAAAGTCATACACACTGATTCTATTACACATAAAAAGCAGGGGGCTAGCTCTGTGTCACTGCAGTGCACAAACACATGACACGCTGCAAGAAACAGGCAATCTATCTG
Source organism: Rhinatrema bivittatum (assembly GCF_901001135.1). NCBI lineage: Eukaryota > Metazoa > Chordata > Amphibia > Gymnophiona > Rhinatrematidae > Rhinatrema > Rhinatrema bivittatum. Next base: position 447,912,637 of record NC_042615.1, on the reverse strand, counting down.
CCTATATCTTTCCTGTAGCCACTGGCATACTGTTAGCTGAAGTGGTAGTCTTACACTGATGGTAAACACTGTTACCCTCTCACAGAAATTACAGATGTTTTTCTGATACTAGGTAGCACCAAACCCAGCTAGGGACAGATCTCTAACAGCACACTTTGCTTTCTCCTGTAAACTTTTATTCACTAAATTTTGAAGCAAGGAGCTGTAGAATATCTGTTTTCTCTCTAACAGGTCTATCCAGTAACGAGCGGTAGGAAGAGCTGCGTTAGTGCCCGGCGCACCTGCGGTTGCCGCACGCACAGTGCAGCTCACCTACCACTCGATCCTGTATGTAAATAGCTTGCAAATGCAAGTTGCGTTTAAGAAGCGTCCGTGAAGCCTTAGGCCCGCGCAACCCATTTTACTGGATAGAGCGCCTATACAGTATCCTGGGTGCGCGGGCCTAACGCTTCACGGCCACGCTGGTATCTGTCATTTCAAATGTCATTTAAAATGACATTTGAAATGACAGATACCAGGAAGTCGGGATTGCCAGTCCCCTCTCTCCCCTCCTCCTGAAGCAGGGCGCGAAAAGCAGCCTTGCTCCGGGAGGAGGGAAGAAGGGACTGGCAGTGTAAAGCGACGAAGCGGCGAAGCGACTTACTTTTTGCACCCCCCTCCGGACATCGGACGACCTCTCCTGCCTCCAGCTGCTCGCGAAGATGGACGCCTGCACGGCCGCTGAAGACGTGACGAAACGACGTTTGGCGTCACGGCATGTGATGTCACGTCTTCAGCGGCCGTGCAGGCGTCCATCTTTGCGAGCAGCTGGAGGCAGGAGAGGTCGTCCGATGTCCGGAGGGGGGTGCAAAAAGTAAGTCGCTTCGCCACTTTACACTGCCAGTCCCTTCTTCCCTCCTCCCGGAGCAAGGCTGCTTTTCGCGCCCTGCTTCGGGAGGAGGGGAGAGGGGACTGGCACGGGGGAAGCCACGATGTCCGGAGGGGAGCTGCAAAAGTAAGTCGCCGAGCGTAGGATTGCCCGTCCTCTCCCCTCTCTCTCTTGCAATTTTTTTTTCGCTTTTTTTTTGCTTCGGGAGGAGGGGAAAGGACTGGGGCTGTCCCGGAGACCAGCATCCATGGACACGGCCAGGGAAGGTGAGCGGGGGCTGGGGGAAAGCTTGCCACCTACCCTTACCCCTGCCTCTAACGCAGGGGTAAGGGTAGGCGGTAAGTTAGCAGGTTAAACGCGCGGCAAAACAGCAGGGAAAGATCGCGATAGTCGGGGAGCGGGTTACTGGATGCTAGGGAATAGCTAATTCACTCGTTTGCATGCAATATACATGCCGTGCGGAAGGGGTTGCCCGGGGATTTTAGGACGCGTAAGTGTAGGTTAAAGGGGGTTGTGGATCGCAGGAAGGGCTAACACGGCAGGAAAGTGAGTAGAACGCGGGTTAGGAGCGGGGTAAACGCGGCCGCACTTTACTGGATAGACCTGTCTGAGATCCAACAGAATAACTGAGCAAAATGGTAACTGCTCAAAGTGCTCTTAGGTTCACCTAAAAAAAAAAAAGAAGTAATGATAAATGATATGCAACTGCCAGCTGTGATAGGCTGGTTTAAAAAATGCTGAAAACATGATTGGTCTTGCTTCTTCCTTGTCCCAACCCTAATTGGTTCTATTCAGACTGGCTTCATGTCCAAAATATGCATTGTTTTGCTCCCCACCATAGACATTTTAAACTTTTTTTATTTAAAATGTTCCTCATTATATCAATAACCCATAACTTTAATGGGAAAGGGTTTAGATTTCTTAGGGAACTACACCCATTCAGTTTGGTTAACTCATAGAGAATCAAGAATCTACTCATTTGTCTTGTTTTTTACATTCACTTAATCCCAATGCACATCCCTACCACATAATGCCTCCTTCATGCGCATGTTGCCTCATTATATGCTCATCATCTTTTTAAACTGTGTACAGGCATAGGTTTTCGACAAATTCGTACTAACCTTTATGCAATAAAAGTGTTGCATAAAGACCGTTATGATTACTGTGATATATATATATATATATATATATATATATATAATGCTAATGTAGATGCTTCTTTATACCAGCATAAATGCCTATTCTGCTTAGTGAGTAGATCCCCTAGATGTATATAAGTAAAATTGGTACAGAATGTTAATAATATACACAACAGCTTTTAAATATGATGAGGACAATTTTCTACTACTACTTCCATTACTGCTACTATACAATTTTGTAGAGCTACTAGGTTTATATAATGCAATACAAATACATAAAAAGACAATTCCTGCTCCAGACACATAGATAAGACAAATAAAAGTGAATTTTAAAAGCCTGGCATGTGCCAAAACTGGGAGATACTCACACAAGGCGGGCCGGCATGCACCGAGCGAATTTTGAAAGCTATACAGATATGCATGTACTTTCCGCTGTCCCTACAACTGAAAAGTTTAAAAAAGGGGTAGGGCGTGGACATGTTCTGGGCATTCCTGTATTTTAACTTGAAATTAGCATGCAAATACTTATGTAAACTGGTGCACACTAGGGTCCCCTGCTACGTAATTTTACCTTTGCTGTGGCTAACAGGCAAACTGTAAAGCAAAATTCTAGGCATATCAGCGAGGTTTTATAGGTCTAACAGGAGAGAAGGGGATAATAAACTAGTGGGGTTTGGAAGTCTTATTCCTTACCTGAGCGAACTGGGAACAAACTGGGAAATTTTATAATGCTGTCGGTGCGTGTGTCTTTTAAAATCCCCCCACTTATGTGGTAGAAGTGGCATTTACGCACATAGGCGCACATCCATTTAAAATTGCATGCACATGTGCATGCAGTCAGGCTATTTTATAATATGCGTGCATATGCACTCGTATGTTATAAAATGGCCACATCCCTGAGAGCGGATCGACATATGCGTGTACATGTGTGCCTGTGTGCTGGTTTAAAAGTTACTGTCAGAATTTCTATTAATCACTTAAGCATTATGTTGTACTTGGTGGCAAGCGGGCTCCTGCCATGAACAGCCGTACACTCCTCACAGTGCTTCAGCTGTCAGCACAACCCAGTCTCTTGGCATCTCTGCGATATACCGCCACATGCCAATGTGGCAGAATGTTGCCAGTAGCTCCTGCGGCAGGATGCCGCTGACACTGCCTGTCCCCTCTCTTCTAGGGCATGCATGCCCGACGTCCTCAGATTTAAAGGGCCAGCAGCGGGAAAGTACTGGAGGTGCCTCTTGATGACATCATCCCCTCAGGCCTCTAAAAGGCCCCTGCAGACTTTCCACCAACACCTCGGCAACAAGTCTTCCTACTTGCAAGTATTGCATGTTGTCACAGCATCTCCTCCCTTCGGCGCAGTGCTCCTTGTCTTCGTTCTTCAGTCCCAGCATTCCATGTCTTCAGTTCTTATCCATGTTCTCTATTGACTGCATTGTCTCTCCTTATCCTCCTGCTCTGCCTATCTGTCTTTCCATTTCCTTTGGATGGATACACAATATTGACCAAGGCCTGGATACTCTCAAAAGCTGCCTTCCACCAAACCACTGCCTGACTTTTGGATACTCGAACGCCACCTGCCACTGACTTTTGCCTGCCATCGGATAGGCCTCACCGCAACCCAGCGACCTCAAAGGATCTCATTACCAACAGCAGAGGCCCCGCCTAAGACTTGCCAGCCCCAGTACCCAAAGGCTCATTTTGAAGGAATGTAGACTGGTAAAAGTGAAGCTTCAGTGGGGCTTCTGCTTCATCCAGGTCTGCTTGCCTACAGTGAGGACCTGCAGGGTTCCCTCCTACAGATTGTGTCAATCCCACCTTGGTCTACCGGTCCATGAACTCAACACATGGCAGTAAAACATGTTTAATATGAGAGGGTCAAGATCAGGATAAGGTAAGGATTTTTCATTTAAAAGCAATGTCAAAGAGATGGATCATTAAGTGGCATCTGAACATGAACAAAGATGGAGTTAGATGCACCAACTCAGGTAAGATATTCCAGGCACACGGTGCTGCAAGACAGAAAGCATGGAATCTGGCACTAGCAATAAGGAGAAGGGCACAGACAGGAAACATTTTCCTCATGAAAAGAGATCACAAGATAAGATATAGGGGATGAAAGAGAGGAGTGGTAGATTGAAGTTGTAGATTTTTCAATGCAATTTACTTAGGTAAAATGGCTTAGCTGAAAAATGCCTTCCTTTGCCAGGCTAAAAGTATGTGAAATCATTCCTAGCATATACTTTTAACCAGTCTGCAAAGAGGCATTCACAGTGAATACAAGGTACAGAGACTGACAATTTCCCCATTGGGACTCTTCATTTTATTATTTTTTTGTTGTTGTCTTTAACTGGATCTAAATATATATTAACCATGAGCCTTCTAGACCAGTGCCTTCCTACCCTAGTATTCTGTAGAATTCAACTTGAGACTATTGATTGTTGCCATTGTACTATGTTCATTTACAGCCTTGAGTTTTGCCTTTAAATCTCCTTTTCACTTACTATTATTCGAATCAGATGTTGCCGAGCAATCCAAGGTAAGGGTCAAGGCATGGTTCACTTCAGAGCTATGCCCAATGCGGCAGTTAAGTTCAACCAGCAAATGTCAGTGACTTTTGTGGCTCCCTTCTCTCATGTCCTATAATCAATGGTTCCTGCAGTGATCCTAGCTCTTCTCAGCCCTTCAAGTGGGAATAAAAGTGGGCAATTAAACTTAAAATATTTCCCAATATGCTAGTATACTTCAGCAATGTAGGATGTGTACATTTTGATGTTTCATTCTTTCATGGCAGACCCACAATGGTTTAATGTTACAAGAGGCCAGTTTTTACAAGATCAATTCAATATATTATAGAAAGGAAAATATCTTGTGAGATTCCATGCTTATTTTTGGCAGAAAGCATAAATCCCAACTTTCAGAACTGTCCTTGGCACACTATTTGCCCGCAGAGATTTATGCTAGCATTTTAAAACTGTGTGGCATTTGCTGCACACTTTGTAAGATACTATGTGTTTCTTCCCAAAAATATACCTATACATTTCGGTTAATCGTATATTTGTAATGAAGGAAAACACATACTTTCTCTACTGTTTTTAAAATTATGCACATATATTTAACACGTGCAATAAACATAACAATGCACATGTAGTTTAGTTTATTTCATTTCATCCTTGATTACCTGCAAATCCAACCAAAAGATCAATAAAGTTTACAATGAATAATTTAAAATATCAATAAATTTACATAACAAAATAAAACAAGAAATCAACCATTTTAGCAAAATACCAAGTTACATATCCCAAGACATTGCAACCCAAGACAAGTGTAAACTGCAAATTAAACATGGAAGCAGTTTATAATTTTTTTTTATAAAGTATTTTATAAAGTATACATATACTTCACTTCTGAAATTACTTGGGAGCATACATGGAATCACCAGTTTCCTGATACTTCCACAAGGTTCACTCAGAAATTCACCAATTCATGTCCACCCTCCAGTACGTCACACTGAACCACCACCAGTTTATCAGGCCTCCCACTGAAAAACCACAAAGGACAAATGTGATTTTAACTGTGTGAGTCAATTAGCAAACATAAATATGTACTGACAAGTTTAGTAATGTTATGCATTTATAATGCTTGCAAAATAGTAACCTGTGCGCATACTTCCGCCCTCTACTCCAGAACACCCCAACACCACCATTCCTTTTTTCCCTGAACATTTATGTGTGACAGCAAGTATACTCTTGTATAGAAATGTGAATTGGAACCGGAATCGGTTCCGATTCCGGGTTCAGGGACTATCGTGAAATTTTGTTTCGTGCGGTCCGATCGTTTTTTTCTTTATCGGCTGCGCCCCGAGCCGATAAACAAAAAATCCACCCGACCCTTTAAAACACATCCTTTAGCTTCCCCCACCCTCCCGACCCCCCCCCCCGGAGAGCTGGATGGCCCGCCATTTTTAAAGATGGCGCCAGCCGTCCATTACTCTACCATGTGACAGGGGCCGGCCAATGGCACAGATACCCTGTCACATGGTAAGGGCAAAGGGCCATCGGCGGCATTTTGATTAGTGGCAGCCGATGGCCCGAGAGTGGGAGATTGCTCCCGGGACCCCCACTGGACCATCAGGTACTTTAAAAAAGTTTGGGGGGTCGGGAGGGTGGGGGAAGCTAAAGGATGTGTTTTAAAGGGTCGAGGTGGGTTTAGGGGTTGTTTTTTGTGCCATTTTTCCCGCCCTCCCCCAAAACGATAAGAAACCCCGTGAACAATTTCATGGGGTTTTCCTATCGGTTTCGGGAGCCCCCGATTTCTGACGAGTTTGAAAATATCGTACGATATTTTCAATCATCAGAAAAACGATTCACATCCCTACTCTTGTAGTTTATAAAATATATACGCACGTACATGCTACTTACAAGAGTGCATGCTAATTTTATGCACATCCCCCACGCAACTCTTTGAAAACCACCTCCATAATGAATACTGTAAAAGCGACATATTTGGAATTATATTCTAATTAGTGTCCATTTAACAAGTGTAAGAGCATAAATATCTTTCAAAATACTGCAGGAAACATTAAGAAGTCCATTGCAGTATAGAGCTTTCTTTTATCTTTTCATTGTAGTAAGACAGTTGAAAGTCAAAACAGGTGTGATTATAATATATAATTATGCACTTATTACCTGAATGATTTAATTGTAAAGCAACTAAGTCTATCTTATACACTTACCAATCACAACAGAGCTTTTATGGCAATCAATATTTAATTTGTTTCTACTGACAACAACAGCCTCTAAATTCAAATTAAATACTTCTTTGAAATGTTAAGTGTTATCTATTTATCCAGTTAAGCCAGCCTATACAGTCTTAGCTCCATGATTCATCGTTATTTCTGGAGTCTCAGAGGATTTGTTAGTTGGTAGGACGTTAGCAAACACATTATGCACATTACATACCAGTTGCTATTCGTGGCAGCAGTTCCAGGGTGTGAGGTCACTTCATCATAAATTATTATTTCATTGAGAAGAAGGGCCACATCTAATTGTGATAAATGAGCAAGAGTTAAGCCAAACTGGCATCAGAAGATGCTCAATTCAGCATCAATCATCCAGGAAAGATTTCATCATCTAACCATTACATTATAGTCTGCCCAGCCTACCTATCTATGCCACCGTGCTACTGATTCCGATCCAGGTAGGAATCTTAAATAAAAGGAGAGAGAGCCTGGAGCATACCTTTTAGTAATGTGAACCAAGATAATGCAAGCAGAAGGTTGCTGAGTTCTGAATTGACCTGAATCATTAACTTGCCACATGATTTCTGTTAATTCACTTTATTTTCTTTTGGCTTAGTCAAACCAGCTGTAAAAGGAAAGTGTAACTCCATCCTCAGGGATTGTGTAACTCCATCCTCAGGGATTTCTGCCAAGGGAGAGGAGGCTACCCAAAAAGAAATACTCCCCTACTTGCACCCACAGCTTTGAGAGCATAGGGGAGGGGAGGTTGTGGGTTTCGCTAGCGACTCTGGGATACATAATACCAATGCCATTGACACTCTTTTCTTTGGATCCCTGTGATTTGTACCCCACTCCTGGGAATGAGGTACAGCAAAAAAAAAAAAAAAAAAGCACCACTCCACTGTAAATATTTAAGGATTTTACTATCAAATGGGTAAGCAGAACAAAAAAAAAAGTGCAGGAATGAAAAGGCAGAAACAATAGCAATTATACATTAACAACAAGAAAAATATACGCATAAAAGTATAGAAATATAAAAATATTAATTTCTCTGAAACTCTTATATTAAGCAGTTTGCCACATTAAACAATAGCATTAGTCATTTTGAAATGTCAATAGCAATATGGGATTTGCTTGTTTAGGATGCCCTTGGTAAGATAACCTTATTTTAACCCGGAAATCCAGGGGGAACTTTCAACTATTGCAATAAAAAATGTTTGTTACCACTTTTCCCAAAAAGTCCCCAGTCCAGGATATGTATAAATTCCAAATAAAAACAAAGCAAAAAACAAACAAACCCACAATATCACACTGAGGCCAGTCTGTTGATGAGAAGTCAGTTGATAAACCACAATTGAATTGTTGCTGTAATTTGAGTAATGTAGACTTCCAGAAAGAAAAAAACCCCTCCAGATAAGGAATGCTCAACAGAGGTGAACAAACTGAATGCCCAATCCTTTAGCAGGTATTTGAAAACCCCGAGCTGGTTTCTGCTCAACCAGTGATCAATAGGAATTATTTTCTGGCAGTTCAACTGATGGAACAGTCTAACAGTCACTGGGGCTACACAGCTGCTGCCATAGTAGCTTAGATGCTGGTACTTGGGTGAAGAGCTTCACCAACTTGACTGGATCAGAACTCTCCTTCCTTAGAGAGCCAACAGAATATTCCGCCTTTGAGAGTCCTTACTATCTGACAGAGATGTGAATCGGATTCCGCTTCCAATTCACATCATTATTTTTTTTTGTGCGGCCCGATCGCGGTTTTGGTTATCGGCTGCGCCCGAGCCGATAAACAAAAAACCTTACCCGACCCTTTAAAACTGTTCCCTTAGCTTTCCCCACCCTCCCGAACCCCTCCAAAACATTTTACAAGTACCTGGCGGTGTGGAAGTCCCGGGAGCGATCTCCCGCTCTCGGGGCCGTCGGCTGCCACTAATAAAAATGGTGCCGATGGCCCTTTGCCCTTACCATGTGACAGGGTATCTGTGCCATTGGCCAGGCCCTGTCACATGGTAGGAGTAATGGACGGCCGGCTCCATCTTTAAAAGTGGTGCGGGCCATCCAGTGCTCCCACCATGTGACAGGGGCCAGATTGTCCATCTTTGGATTGTCCATCTTCACATATGGGTCATCCATATGAGTTTACAAGCTGAGGAACATGGAAAGGGGTTGTAAGAGGCCTTTGCTAGTAAAATACAATTTGGGGTCATGGAGGTGGAATTCGGCAAAATAAATAGGTGAAGTTGTAAAGGTATGGTAGGGAACAGTATAATTGCAATGAGTATTTACTTGACCTGAGTACTGGCCATATTTCATTAATATGAAATGGGGTGAAAGAAGACCAGTTCACATAAGGGTCAAAAACTGGACTTTGAAGAAACCACATCAAGCAGGTAGTAAGTTTCATTCAGGTGTCATCAAGTGTGATCCCTCCATCAGGCTAGGAATAAAGAATGTTATGGCATAGGGACTAGTCATCAGAACTGTTCATATTTAAATTAAAAGTCATTGAATCGTTGGGCCAATATTTGAAGCACTAGTCAGCAGGCTTATGGACATGTGACACAGTAGTTGAAGTATGCAGGACATTACAAAAGAACTCCTTCCTTTGACAGATGGCTGGTAGCTTACCGAAATCCCCCTAGTCTGCAAGGGTAAGATTAACAGGGAGCGCGGTAGTGAACATGTTGGCAAAGTCAGTCACAGTAAAGCATGTTGGTGCAAAGCCCACTCTAAGTCAGATGTTGAAATGGAACAGCTGGATGGCTTGATTATGACGTTGGTAAAGATGAAGATCAGAGGAATCAGCAGGCAACAGAAATAGAATCAGGAATATAACAACATCTTGACCACGCTCTTTGATCTTACAGCAAGGAGAGACAGCATAGCTGCCCCAAGTAGTAATCGTAGTCGAAGGATGAATCACATCCAGAAGACATCTCAGCTCCCTTTCACATTTCTTGCAGCAGCTTTCCTGTGAAATGTGATTCCCATCACTTTGAAATGTTTCTGGGATTCCAAAGCGAGGTATGACTTCAGTTAATAGTTTCTTAGCAATGGTGCTAGTATCATCTTTAATGATAGCAAACACCTTGGTCCACCTACTAAACCTAAAAACAACATGTAACATATCTCCAATTTAACATTAAGGGCATCACATAAAGTCCATTTTCTATTTAACAAAAGATCCCCAGGGACGTTTAGGTGCGATATTGCAACCCAAAGGCTTTGTTGCACTGGAGGTGAACCCTTGGCCTGGTGCAGGATTAGTATGGCCCTCTGGTCGGACCCAGAGAGCGCCTGCCACCAGGAGGCGGAGCACACAAGGAGACAGAGGCTAGCTGGAGCTTCGCCAATAACAAACTGGGGTGTCTGCAGGTTGAGCCCTTGGGTACCTGGAGCGCCTGGACTTAGGTGGGCCTCAGATGGTCTCCTGGAGAGGTGGTGGAGGGGTGTGCCCACCATGAACAAGGGTGCATGGCTGATGCAGAGAGGATGGACCAGACCTAAACTGGAAGCTCCAGAGTCCTCAGGAAGGTTCTCCGGCCGAAGCAGGCAGCGCCTGCGGGTCTAGTCAGGTGAAGGCTGCAGGTGGATTCCAAGCAGGTTGGTCGGGTAGCCACAGTAGCCCAGAAGAGTCTGAGTGAAGTGCAAGGGTCAGAGTCAGAATATCAGTCCAGAAGTGGTCAGCCAAAGCAGGGGTCAAATACCAAGGTCAGTCCGAGCGTAGTCAAGTCAAGTGAGGGTCGGTTCCAGGCAGCAGACGAAGAGAATGGTCAGGCAGGCAGTGGTCAGTTCCAGGCAGCAGACAAGAGAGTAGTCAGATAGTCCGAGGTCAGTACCAGTGATCAATCCGAGAGGTACTACCTGAGTAAGGATACAGGAACACACGGAAACTCAGGAACAAGGAGACGCTGGAACAAGGAGACACTTGGAACACAGGATTAGGCAAGCTTACTACACCATGGTGTTGACCCGATTGTCAAGGCGAGGTCCTGGGGACAGGGCTTCACTATATATAGGGCTTTCAAGTGAGACCAGAGCTAGTCAAAGGCAGCATGAGGTGAGCAGGCCCGGCGTGGCACCCATGAGGCCGGGATGCGAAACAGGCTTTTTCCTATATTATGTATTGAATAGGTGTGATATTTCTTTACAACACTAAAAAACAATATCAATCCTTCCCCCCCCCTCCCATCCTTGTGTGCATGTAATCTTGTAGGAGCCAGGCAAGCAAGGGAAGGCAGACTTGCCAAAAAACCAACCCACTAAAATGGCAATCCCAGAGGACCCTTCCACTCTGCGGCTCTACTTTTACCTAACCACAAAACAGATACTTTTAAAAGACTATAAAGAAAAAAACCCAAAGACACCACACTCAGTTTTAAATACCACAAGACCTCCAAACTGCCGCTCTAACCCAGGCAATGTGACTCCAAATTTGGGGGACCATATCCCCCTGCATGCCCCTTTCCCAGGCAGGACTCTCATCTCCCTGTCATGGCTAGAGAAGGGAGTTTCGAATTGCCAGGCACACTAACTTCATCCAAAAGGGATTCCAACACTTATCCACTCTATACAAAACAATAACATATTAAAACCTAGATCTATACTATAATCTAAGCCTATATACCATACCCCCCTCCCTTAATTCTTGTGTCTCAGTGGGGCAGTAAAACAGAACCATTGCAACACATGAAATAGTAAAAGAAGAAATAAAAATCAAAACGCATCAGAAATTTGAAGGAGACAGGGAGATTAAAGGGTCCAGAGGAAAACCAAACCCTGTGCACCACTAGATCACAAAATAAATAAAATAGAAAGGCAGCAATTTATAACCACTCAGTCAAAAAACAAACAAACAATAAATCCTGAGTATCCTTGGCAATAGGTGTTTCGTCTGCCATGAAGAAAGAAAAAAACAGAGGAAAAAAGAAAATATATAAAGTAGTAGAATTGCAAAGTGAAGAGTTTCCCCTTTCCAGGGGGAGAAACAAAAACCCCAATTTCTCCCCCTCACCACTGCCATTGCACCAAGTGAGAATTTCCATATAAAAACTGGGCATTATGAAATTCCTCTTCAGTCCCAAACTTTTAGCTCTATATCACACTGTCTGAATTTGTACAAAAATACTTTTAAAAATAAGAACCAGAAACAAGTTGCAATCCTACTTTCTTTATTTCATCATCAGATGCGTGCACTCTGATAAAAAAAAAAGTTACCATCAAAATCAGGAAGCTGTTCTGAGTTAGTGCCACAGTTTTACTTCTTATATATGCTGTATAGATCATGATAATAAGCAATAAACAAAACAGCTGGCAGTATTTAATACTCTATTTTAATATTCATTCATTTCCTGTAACCAATACCTATGCATACGCTTATGACCCGATTTTTAATCCCCTGCACGCGTTAAAAAGGGGTTACTATGTGGCTGGGCCTTGTGCGCCGCGCATTTTCAAAATGGCACGGCCAGTTACGTGCAGAAGTGCTGGGCCAAAGAAAAGGGGCGGGGGTGGAGGCGGCCGGTACAGCGGGAAGGGACGGAAGGCACGCGCAAGTTGCTGCTGCTCCAATGGAGCAGTAAGCAACAAAATAAACAAAAAAAAAGGTAGGAGAAAGGGTTTAGGGGTGGGGAGGAGAGGGGAAGGGGAAGGGGAAGGGAAATTAGGGTAGGGAGTAGGGGGTAGGGAAGTTCCCTCCATGTCCGCTCCTGGGGAAGGCCTGCGATGTGTCACCGTGCAAATTTACAGAACTTTACCCCCCTGGCGCGTGCTACGGGCAAATGCGAACGCAGATTACAAAATCCGGACACATGTGCGCGTGGCCCAACGATTTTTAACATGCTCACACTCGCCCCTATGAAAATCTAGCCCTTAGTGTTGCCCACATGATCTATATTGCTATATAAGTAATATCCTGGATACCTAGCTATACATCATCATTAGTTCACTTTAGGGATGTGAATCGTTTTTTGACGATTTAAAATATCGTCCGATATATTTTAAATCGTCAAAAATCGTTAGAGCCGCGATACAATAACAATTCCCCATTTATCGTCAAAAAATCGTAAATCGGGGGAAGGGGGAGGGGAAGGGAGGGCGGGAAAACCGGCACACTAAAACAACCCTAAAACCCACCCCAACCCTTTAAAATAAATCCCCCACCCTCCCGAACCCCCCCAAAATGCCTTAAATTACCTGGGGTCCAGAGGAAGGGTCCCGGTGTGATCTTTTACTCTCGGACCTCCGTGCGTTGTAGAAATGGCGCCGGCGCTACCTTTGACCAGGGCAAAGGTAGCGGGGGTCCGGGAGCGATCTCCTACGCTCCTGCCGTCGGGGGACAAAAAAACAAAATGGCGCCGGCGCTACCTTTGCCTTGTCATATGACAGGTCAAAGGTAGCGCCGGCGCCATTTCTACAACGCACGGAGGTCCGAGAGTAAAAGATCACACCGGGACCCTTCCTCTGGACCCCAGGTAATTTAAGGCATTTTGGGGGGGTTCAGGAGGGAGGGGATTTATTTTAAAGGGTCGGGTGGGTTTTAGGGTTGTTTTAGTGTGCCGGTATTCCCGCCCTCCCCCCCCACTGGACCCCAGGTAATTTAAGGCATTTTGGGGGGTTCGGGAGGGTGGGGATTTATTTAAAGGGTCGGGGTGGGTTTTAGGGATGTTTTTAGGTTGCCAGTTTTCGATTTACACATTTACACGATTTACACGATATTTAAAAAACCCAAACTGCGACGATCCGATCCCTCCCCCTCCCAGCCGAAATCGATCGTTAAGGCGATCGATCACACGATTCACATCTCTAGTTCACTTGCCTTATGTGAGCAAATGAGGAAGTTTCATTTTTTAACTGCATATCCAGGGCCTTGTCAGACGCAATGCATAAATACAGGTGGGATCCTAACCAAAGTATCCCTCTAGGTTACTGATGTATGGTTAGCTTCCTCTTTAGCCTACTTTGTCACATGTCCTGCATTAAGCTATATTGCCCAGCTAAACTGCGTGGTCTTAAACCTTATGGCAACTGTCTGTACAGCTAATAAAGGAATTAAGAAATGCAATTCCTGAAATTTACGACACTCACTGTAAGGATAGCGTTCAAAACTGTTTGCATGAGCTCATGTACGTCTGTATATAGGTGCATAGTAATTTCTACTGTATATTATAACCTGCATGCTAATGATATATACAGTATGAGTATATTTGCATATGTAAAACATGTATGTAAAAACAGAGAGCCTCTCAGGTTCAGAGTTATCCAAAAAATAGCGGCACTTATCCAGACAAGTTCCAATGTTATATATATTTAAACCCCTGCTTCTTTTCTCTGATCCAAGTTATATTACTCCCTTGTTTTTGTAACTGCATTCCTTAGCCTTCTCTTGTTTAACGTTTTTTACTACTATTACTATTATTTATTATTATTATTACTTAGATCAATGTTATTTATTGCCTTTTGTTCCCTATCTACTTGTTAATTGTAAACCGACATGATGCGATTTTTATCGCGAATGCCGGTATAGAAAAACTTAAATAAATTAAAAAAAAAAAAATGTATGCGGCTAAGTAGCAGCACTTAGCCATATACATCTGAAAAGTGGTATTTGTCCATCTATGTAGCACTTTCTGGACTTATCCAGGTATGTAAGATAGTCAGAAAAGTTTTTTTAAAAAGCGCTATTTATAAGTTCTCATTTCTCCATCTAAGTAGCGGTAAAGGTGCTCCTTAGTTGGATAAGCAGGACTTTAGCCACCAGGTTGGGCAAACGAAATGCATGCATATTTGTGCTTCAAAATTTAAAGGGATATGCAAATTGATTTTACTTGCGTTATTTAGATGCATTTACCTCCCCCCCCCCCCCCCCCCAAGCTGACTTTTACCCAGGTAAGTTAGGGAATTTTAAAACAAGTGTGTGGGGAGCAAATTATCAGTTTTACCAAATTAGTCTACCAGTCCATCTTCAGCTTGTGAAGACCATTCTGGCTCCTCAGTCCCCCCCCCCCCCCCATATCACCTAGACCCCTCACCCAGTCATTTTTTCACTTTTGAGATGCTTATGTTCACATACACCAGATATCGAGCAGAAGTAAATATACGCAATTAAAGACTTAAGCACGTCACTTTTGCAGACTGTAAAACAGCAACATAAGCATGTAAGTGTTGTCTCTCCCTAGAACCCACTGGCCCGCCCCATTTTTATATGTGACAATTTTCTCAGGATCTCTGATTTACGTGCGTATGTGGCAGTTTTTAAATAGCATATACTTGCATATGTGCTATTTTATGCGTGCATGTACTATTTTTTAGGGATGTGAATCGGGCTTTGGACAATTGAAAATATCGTCGATATTTTCAAAATCGTCAGAAATCGGGGGCTCTCCCAAACAATAGGAAAACCCCACGATATTGATTGTGGGGCTTTCCTTATCGTTTTGGGGGAGGGCGGGAAAAAATGGAACACAAAAATAACCCCTAAACCCACCCCGACCCTTTAAAAGTAACCCCTTAGCTTCCCCCACCCTCCCGACCCCCCCAAAACCTTTTTACAGGTACCTGGTGGTCCAGTGGGGTCCCGGGAGAGATCTCCCGTGATCTCCCGCTCCGGGCCGTCCTCTGGCTACCGGGCCATCCTTTGCCCTTACCTTGTGACAGGGTATCCGTGCCATTGGCCGGATCCTGTCACATGGTAGGAGCACTGGATGGCCGGCGCCATCTTGTGCTCCTACCATGTGACAGGGGCTGACCAATGGCACCGGTAGCCCCTGTGACATAGTAAGGGCAAGGCTATCGGCGCCATTTTGGTTCCTGACACCCGACGGCACGAGTGCAGAAGATCGCTCCTGGACCCCCGCTGGACCCCCAGGGACTTTTGGCCAGCTTGGGGGGGCCTCCTGACCCCCACAAGACTTGCCAAAAGTCCAGCGGGGGTCCGGGAGCGACCTCCTGCACTCGCCGGTGCCATTTGAATACTGGCAATACGGCCCGAGTGCCATCCAGTGCTCCTACCATGTGACAGGATCCGGCCAATGGCACGGATACCATGTCACAAGGTAAGGGCAAAGGATGGCCCGGTAGCCGGAGGAAGGCCCGGAGTGGGAGATCACTCCCCGGACCCCCACTGGACCACCAGGTACCTGTAAAAAGGTTTTGGGGGGGGGGGGTCGGGAGGGTGGGGAAGCTAAGGGGTACTTTTAAAGAATCGGGGGTGGTTTTTTGTTTATCGGTTGGGCAGCCGATAAACAAAACGCGATCGGGCCCGATGGGGAAAAAACCCACATGTGAATCTGAACCGGAATCCGAACCGATTCCGGTTCTGATTCACATCTCTAATATTTTTTCATGCACATCATCTTTGAAAGTTCACCTCGCGGTACAAGTATATTCATTCAGGCTCTATGCACATACCTATATACTTGTATTTCAGGCAGGCAATTTGTAAAAGTCCTTGTTCATGGGTAAAGCACTGTTTTACCTGCAGAAAGGCTTTGAAATTTTTCCCTCCCTATGACTAGCTTGAAAAGTAAGCTTTCCTCTGCTGCCACTTTATGACATGTGATTCATAGAAGACGATGATTCAAGATGCATTAATAAACAGAATCTTTGACCCTTTTGTTTGCTAAGTTCTTTGTAAACATCCATCTTTAGACATTTATTTTTCTCCCTTTTTTTCATTAGGTTTTATATATCCCCATTCCAAATATTGCCCAGGTGACTCTGGTATCTCAGCCATTTTCTCTCCTTCCCTGGGACTGAGTGCAATGTCTCTGCGGTATGCCTGAACCCATCTTGGGCAGAAAGCTTGAACCTGAGACACAGGACCAGCCCTTCTTTTAATCTTTGGATAACAAATAATCACTGAGCATCCCAGGGCCCTATTTTCAGTTTTAAGTATATAAGTACATAAGATTTGACATACTGGGTCAGACCAAAGAGCCATCAAGCCCAGTATCCAACAGTGAAAATCCAGATATAGGTAACCAAACTTGTCTGATTAACTTTATCTGGACACGACCAGTTGAATATCAGTTTCTAAGCCACCCATAGTTATGTTTGTACTCCTGCTACTTTAGCCATTTTTCAAAGAGAAATGACCTACTTTGTTCCTCTTTCAAAATATGTTAACATGCATGTACAAAATTGCTCCTGGTATATTTGTGACTGGAGTAATGTGGGGAAAGCAATGTGCATATATTTTAAAATTCAATTGTAAGACATGCACCAAGTCTGCGTCTTGAAATGCCTGGTTTTTTAGAGCAGCTCTGTGTGGAGCAGTTTTAACCCTAATGAATCCGGTTGTCAATTTATTTAGCTAGCTGGCTCGATCCATTTGAAAGCTGCCCTCCACATGACCCAAAACCTTCAAGTGAAAGAGTATGCTGGATTAATAAAATCAGATTTATGAGGGATTATTTTAAACTCATTACAATTTGCTTTGGCATTTTTATAGCCTGCCTGTTTTTTTGTCCTGCCAAACCACAGACATTCTCACCACCAAAAGAAATCAGTGAGCTGCTGATTTGAAATGAAATTTCCAGGTTTTCTTTTGGGCTACTTGGCATGTGAAATCAAAAGTCCGTGCCAGAGACCTTAATGTCATTTCAAGAAGCTTCAGCATCACACTGACGCACACTGAAAAAAGTAAAACAAACAAGAGAGCGGCATGTGGTAAAACACCCCTGCTGAGCCAAGACATGGAAAATGCTTGATAGAAGCACGAGATTTGATCCTCTGGCTCTGGAAGTTCAGATTTAGGGTAGTTTAGTTTACTGGAAGTCCAGCTGGATACTTACCACTTGCTTTTTAACCAATATACAATATCTGTACTGGGACAGTGAGCTGCAGAGGAAATCATCCTTCAGTGGTAATTTGCTATACAGTCACTTGCCTTTGCTAAAGTATTCAGGAGCTGATGAAAATAGCACTGCAGTAGCACTAGGATGAGACTGCAAACAAATAGAATGATAAGAGGTGATGCATAGATAAAACATGTTTTCCACTTTCCTGCCCTGCTTTACTTCTGCCTGGGAAGACAATTGTATTTTTGCTAGTAACATAAATGGAGAAATAAAAGGCTGGATTGACAGCATGTCACACGACGGAGGAGTAGCCCAGTAGTTAGATCGGCAGGCTGTGAACCAGGGAAGCCAGGCTTCAGACCTTGCCGCTGTGCCTTCTGACTTTGGGGCTGGTCGCTTTGCCTCAGGTGCAAACATTGTAAGCCCCCCTAGGGATGAAATACCTAAAGAACTTGAATATGATATGCTTTGAAGTGTCATAAAAGGTGGAATATGATATAAAAACACAAATTAGTATTTAGCAATTGTGCATCTACTTTCCCCACCATCTTTCTCTTTCACACACAGACACATATGACTGCTCAAACACATGTGAAACAACTGCTCACATCTCTATAGAGTTTAAAAAAAAAAAAGATGGAATTACAGCTGTGTTTGCCAATCAGCTAATGCTTGTCTGGTCAGATAATTTACAAAACATTTTAACCTCAAAAGGGAGAGGGTAGCACTGTACAGGTTATTGCCTTCTTCAGCTTAGCAAGTGAATCAGAACAATGACAAATTGCAAAACAGATCAGAAGTGAGCTTGCGATGCACTTGTCCTGCGAGTACTGCAGGGACCTGGCATTTTGAAAACAGATGCTGATTCTAAAATGACTGTGAGAAATCGGGGGAGATGATTTGTAACACATGAGCTATTCAGAATTTATTGTCTTTAAGCTACGATATCCCACTGTGCAGTATGAAAAACTTTGCTTCTACACTGCTCCTTCCTTTCCTAGGTGTGAGGGAGTTTCACACTATTATACATATGCCTGTGTATCATTAATTTATATAAAGCAACAGTCTCATTGTAATGCTCTCGTTTAGTGTTGCATCCATATACTTTGAGATAAATATCTCCATGCTCCTGGTATATGATATATGAAGTTGTTTTTTGGAGTGCTTTTAGGAGCGAAAGTGTGGCATGATAATGTCTTTTTGTTCCAGGTATATGTGTTTATTGTTTGAGGCGTTTTATTTTTCATTCATGCTGGAAATAAATCTAAAAATAACTTTTCTGGGCACCCTGCCTGAGCAGCTCAGACTACATACCTGATAAGAACAAAATGTTTTACAGATTTCTACATGTGCCAAGATTTGTCTGATGAAGAAAAATGAAGCTGAGCTACGTACAGGCCGTCAGGAGCCCCAGGACTGGGACTGATAAATATCAGCATCAGAGGCTGCAGACTAAGCAGTAGAGCAAAGGAACCAAAGAAAGACCATGTGGCCCCTATGCCACAGAGAGGGGTATAGAAGCTGAACATGTTAGCAGGAGTGCGGGTGAAGCAAAGGTTTCCTTTTGCAGGGAGGCCTGTGTGCTAGAAATCTTTTCATCTCTAAGTAGACATCTGCTGGAAGTGCACAGGATGTGCACGGAGGCAGGAGGTCCGTTGGAAGTAAGAGGAGAAACTTCCAGTGCCCTGGGTCATCTTCTGTGTCAAGGGGTGTTGCTCACCTCTCTGACTGACAGGGGGGGGGGGGGTGCATCCCTTCAGGGGCCTGGGAATGAGAGGAGATAAGAAAAAGGCACGGCTCTCCTGAGTCAGGGGGCTGTTTGGGATTCCACTGGAAAAAATGGTTGGAGCTGAGATCCTCTCCAGGGATCCCAGAAAGAAGCAGCCAGGAGTGAGGCGGGGGAATCTCCACTTAAATCCCTATATTCCTTGGAAAAATGGTGAAGACTGCTCTGAAGCTGCAGGATACACCTGGACTTATTAAGGTAAGGATTCTGCTGGATTAGGACCCTACACTGAGCCAGAGAATCTGCCTTAGACTTGGGGAATCTAGAAGACATTTCTGATAGGTTTTTCTGCAGTGAGTTGCAGTGAGTAATCATTGATCTGGGGAAGGAGTAGAAGAAATGCTATCCTGGTTCTGCAACAGGGGACAAAGGAAGGAGAAGTAACAAAAGTTACTGGAGACCTTGTGTTGCTATACCGAGAAACCATCTTCATGAGGAGAGTTTGTGAAAGAGCACTAAAGCTTTCTTTGAACTATGATTTTACCTAAGTTGTACTTCTACCTGCATCTGCTTGACTGTCACTATGTTTAACGCTGAAGACTTTGAATTAAACTATCTTTTCTTTAGAGCACAGTTAGAGACTGGAGAGTTTTTTCTTTGGATGGAGTGTTCTTGGCCAGACACTGGCCCTGCAGGAAAATCTGCCCCCACCTCTCAGCCCGGGAGAACTGTTCCCCAATCTCGGGGTTGTCAATACCAAGCACCCTGAGACTGGGAAGGTGGTCCCCACAAAAGGGGGGGGGGTTTACAACAGAAACCCCTGGTGTATATATATATGGTCCCTCTAAGAAAGCTCTAGGACATCTCCAGGGATCAGTGATTGGAGCGATAGAGGGTACGGTCCTGAGAACGATCAAGATGTAAAGCAAGAAGGCATAGGTAATCCTTTGCAGGTGCCATGGCTCCCTTGCCTGGATTGGCTCACCTGGTTCCTGGCTTTTGGCTGGTGGATTGCCTTGCCTAGTTTCTGACTCCTGAATTACTTTGCTTGATATCTGAACTGCTGTGCCTGATCCCTGAATCTGCTCCCATTACCCCTGGCCTGCTTTCTCTTCCTGGAAGCAAGCTATTTTAAAATGTTGCACAAATGGGATTGAACAAGTAAATAAAGGATGTTTTTATAAGCTTTCAAATAAAATTAAATCAAGGTGACACTCCATGAAACTAACAACCAGCAGATTTAAAACAAATCAAGTAAAATACTTTTTCACGTAACATACATTCAAGCTTAAACCTGTTGCTAGAGGATGTGATCAAGACAAGTAGAATAAAGAAAACAATTGCTATCGCTGCAAATGAGTAACAAGAAATAGATCTACCTTTGGGATCTGCCAGGTACTGTGACCTGGATCATCAATTATCAGAGACAGGATGCTGGACTCGATGGATCTTGGTCTAACCCAGCATGGTATATTCCCTATGTTCATGTTGCTCTGTGAACTCTTACATACCCACATATGCTCATAACGCCTGAGTTTCCAAGATTCAGTATCTGCATCAAACCTACCCTTGCTGCAGAGTTTACCCTTTTCTGTAAAACTGTGGGGCACTAACAAACCTTGCCGAATCCCACACCTGTGCAGAGTCTGGCTGCAGGAGGAGGTATTTGGGTGGGGAGCACATGGGTAGCCTCTCTTTCCCTCTCTCTCTCCCCCCCCCCCTCCCTTCCCTGATCCTGGATTCTCCCATAATCTCTCTCTCTCCCCCCACCCTAACAGATCCCCTAAAACCTGTCTTTCTCCCCATCCCTGAAATCTCATCTCTCTTACCTCACAGAATCCCTCGTCTCTGAGATCCCTCTCTACCTTCTGCCTTCACTGATCCCTGAAATCACCTCTCCTAACTTTGGACCAGACTAAGATTGCTTTTCTCTCCTGGGCCATTCATTCTCCAATACACAACTTCCTCCCTGTCATCTGCCAGCATGCTGAAGTGGAAGAATGGCATCTTACACTGGTACCAATCCCCACTTTCACCCAGGGTCAGTCTCATGGCTCAAAATGTGAGCTTGGACCTCAGCAATAGAAGCTTAAGATGGTGTAAAATCTCTCTCTTCTTTTTCTGGTGTGTGAGGAGGAGGGAGGTGAGGGAAAGGACACTGGATTAGCAATGGTGGGGGCAGGAAGGGAGAGAGGAGTGGGGAGTGGGAGTGGGGAGAGTGAAAGTGGACCAGGGATAGGGAGCAAAGAAGAGGAAAGGGGTTCACCTAGCTGGGGAAAGGGGGAGCTTTTGGAAAAGGAAGGAAAGGGAGGGTGAAAAGTTTGAAAGGCTGGCAGTCCTGAGGGGGAGCTGAAGCTAATTAGGAGTCTGCACTGGGTGAGTGCTGAGATTTCTCTAAAGCTCATGGGTGATCTGGTTGTGGAGAGGAGTTTGCTTAAGCCGTAGGATGGATCGTGTATTGGGGAGAATTGCGTGTTGAGTTTGAAAAGTTTATAATATAAGCTTGCCTTCAAGGGGAATTTGAGAGGTCAGTATTCAAAGGGTTCATCCAACTAACAATGGAAGTTAGCTAGACAAAACCAAAGATTTGAATATTCCCCTGCTCTCCAGCTAATTAATACCCCACAATTTACCTGGATAGGAAGAGGCAGTGCTAGGGGCATGGCTGGTGTGTGGTTTTACTTTACCTGGCTAGCAATGATATTCAGCGCTTGATAAGTATGACTAGAAAAATACCTTTCCTAAAATTATCTGGATAAATTCATCTGGATAACTTGCATGAGTATATTCAGAGGAACACTTATCTGTATAAGTTCCACTGAATATCCAGTCAGAGCTTCCAGGTAACTTTCCTGCTCACTGAATATTGACCTCTGAATGTTGTTAAAAGTATATAATAAGCTTGCTTGTGTGGGGAAATTATGTGTTTTAAAAAAGTTTATAATAAGAAGTTTGCCTATGTGCGGAATCTGAGTATTTGTTTTTCCTATCCACCCCAGACTTAAATCTTGATATTAGAGGGTTGGGAAACAAATAGTGTATAATAGGAATAAATTAGTGGCCTCACACAAAAGGCAAAGTTACTGTGAAAACATTTAAAGAAATAGTAGGGCAATTATAGTTTAATGGCAAATACATTAAAGAATAACCAAATGTAAGAAACCTAAATATTTAAAAGAAAGTAGAAACAAAAATATAGTCAGTAGTCCAGCAGAGAGAGGAGGCTACACACTTTTCTTTGGACTGAGTGTCACATGTATGAGTACCTTGTCAGCTGATGGGAGGTTGTAGATGTGCACCCAGTGCAAGAAGCTCTACCTCTCAATGAATGAGTCCAAACTCTGGAGGCTAGAGGAGCAGAGCTAGAGGAACTAAAGCATGCAGAGGAAACCTTCAGGTACATAGTAAGACAGTCCTACCTCTACTCTGGTAGCCCTCTGGAAGATTAAGGTCACCTGAAAGACAGAATTGCCTTCTTCAAGTAGAAGTGATTGTTTTTATTTATTTATTTTTAATTATATCTTTATTAGATTTAAATCATATTGCAAGAATCATGAAACACGATATAAACAAGAAAAGGAAAAAATACATATACCAAAACAGTACATGTAAAGAAAGCAAACCATATCTTTCTCTATACAGTCCACATTATGTTGGAGCCACCATTAAAGGAAAATTTCAAATAGTATTAATCTCCACCTCTATAGCCAGTAGCCAGCATTATCAATAAACAAGAAGACTTAGCTAAGAAAAATGTCTCCAGGTGCATTGGATCCACAAGCATAAACTTATTTTCTTGACATGATATATATATATATTTATTTATTTATTTAAATTCTTTTACTATACCGATACTCAAGATGCGGTCTTATCGTACCGGTTTACAATAGAACAGGGGAAACCAATTAACAACTATATAGAAGGTAAAAAAGTTACATCAAACATGGAGTGAAAAACATGGGAGCTGGAGGACAGGAAAGATATTTTAAAAATGATAATAACTGAAGAGTACTAAAATAATAATAATAAAGAGTACTAAAATAATAACTGAAGAGTATTTACATGGAAATTTCAAATAGAACATCGCTTCTAGAGATAAAATTTGAGGTTTAAGTTGTAAGAATTGCTTTTTCTTAGTCTGTGTCTCCCTAGATATGCCCATAAAAATTGTACTTTTTGACCACAAAATAAATTATCCTTATATTTAAAATATTGTTGAAAGAACAATTCTTTATCAGTGGTCAATGCAAAAAAAAAAAAAATCAACAAAGGTAGACCTAGTAGGAATATTATCATCAGAGGTTTGCAAAAATAAAGATCAGGACTCAGAACAGGATGCAGAACATCTGCATCCCCTTACTTTCTGCTAGTTGTTCTTTTTTTTATCACTATATAATAGGAATTGGATAACAGGAATTTCTTCTCTGGCAGGAATTGCAATATTTTAACCACATATTTCTTAAAATATTCTTCCCCTGAAATCAGACGAGATGAGGAAAATTCAACAGACGAAGGTGTTGGACCTAAGTCTGTTTTCAGGTATCTCACATTTAGCATAAAGCAAAACCTTGTCTTTTATACCTACATTAGACACTGACTGTAAGTTGGTAATAGAGGTGCATTGAGCAGACACTTTAGTTTCTAAGGATAAAAACCTAGCATTCACTTCCTGCAGTTTATTGGCAGTATCCCTGGAAAACCAACATAATTGGGAAACGGTATTTGACAATTAAGAATCTATGCGACTACAGCTTTCCAAATGTCCTTAAGGGATATTTCCCCACATATTGATGGCAAATTTGACTTCCTCATTGTGCCGCCAGCCTAAACTTGCACAGGAGTTGGAATTGGAATAACTTCCTTCCCATCATTTGCCTGTTCCATATTTGATTCCAATAAAGAGTCAATATGTCCCAGCAAGGGTGAAGTAATAACAGTTACCTGATCCAGAAAAAACCTCTTGTGTCCATATTAGCTGGCATAACCAAATAAGAGGTGGAGATTGAATTTCAGGACTCAAGGAGGTATCCTTCAGATCTGATCTCACATTTTCGTGCAGTGATGAACTACAGTAAATAACATGACGATCCATTGGACCACAAATAAGAGCAAGATAGAGGCTAAGGAAGGAAAATAATTCTTCCCCTTCCTCTTTTTCCCCATCTTTAGCTGGCAAAACATAGATTAAAAAAACAGCACAAGGGGCGCGCCCCTTTGGCATGCAGGTTCAGTGTGCTATTGGCGACATGCTGCTGGCTTCCTCCTTTAGTAGGCCCCCTAGCACAGTGATATTGTCAGCGTTGGATGGCCTCAATGACCCCAGGTGTGTTCTCTCCATGGATCCAGGCAGTGGTAAGGGAGGAAGCTCCAGAAGTGATTTTATAGCTAGAACCTATCCTCCACGTATCCTCTCAAACTGAATATGTGCCTCTAGGGGTGTGTACCTAGGTGGGAAGGGATAGGACTGCTGTTATTATTCCTGACTCAGTTATTTAAAATGTAGATAGCTAGGTGACTGATGGGCTTGAGGATCACTTGGTTACTTACCTGCCTGCTACAAAATTGGTAGACCTCATGTATCATCTAGATAGGATTTTAGAGAGTGCTGTCATGTCAACAACATAGAATGATGGAAGAGTTTCTGGAAGTCAAATGTATACTTTTACAGGAGATAGGAAATTTAAATTCAGAACATCTATGGTTGCATTCTCAAATGTTCCCAGTTCAATGTATAGGATCCAGAAGTCAGGCTGGACTCTGGATTTTCAATGCATGGATGAAAGAATAGTACAGAGAAGAGGGCTTTAGATTCATTAGGAACTAGAGAATATTATAGGGAAAGGAACCTATTCTTATGGAATGGGCTGCACCTTAACCAGTATGTATGGAACTTTGTCTGAGCCAGCATGGCAAATCTTATATAGGATGAGGGTGGAAGAAGACAGGAGATATGAGAGGTAGGTGGTGAGGATGGAGGTAGCATGGGAAAGGGAAGAAGGGATCCAAGATTGGTTGGTAAGAGTGGTGGAGTGGGCAGAAGAGAAGTTGAATGGTGAGGTGGAGGAAAGACATGCAAGGAGAGGCAGGGAGTTTAACTGAGAGATAGAGGGATGAGAGACTGAAAGGAGAAAAAGCTATAGGAGGGATCAAACAGGACAAAGATAGAAGCAGAGTGTCTTGCGAGAAAAGAAGAGTAGAGGGATAGAAACAGGCAATTATCGGAAGCACCACCAAAAGGAAAATGTCTAATGTGGCCTTGTAAACTTGCTATAACATATTGAGTAACAGAGGTGAGAGACTGGATACCTTCATTCGACACTCCTAAGCCCATACTATTTTCATGCTTCTCTCTCCAAACTCTGGACAGCACCACTGTGGCCACTTCTAGAGGGGAATACCATAGAAAATGGTGTAGTATACTGACTATTTTGAACATCAAAATATGTCTCCTATTTGGAGGAACATGAGCCTACTGAAGGGACTATAAGCCACTTTACACTATTTGAGAATTATTCTCCTCTGAAGGAAATTTTCTCAAACTAGGAAATCTGGAATTGGATGACAGACATACACAAGACTTTTGTGATTATGAGTGGAAGTATTTAGTTCATTGTTTAATGTGGTCGCTGCTTGGCCACTAGACTGTACTATAGTGATTTGTGTTTTAAAATGCTAAAGCATCCAGTGGTAGGTTCACTAAAAGTTCAGATGTATAAAGCATTTATAAACTCACTATGTATATAAGCATATATAAACTCACTAAAAGTTCAGATGTATATAAGCATATATAAACCAGCCAGATAACTTAGATCTCTCTCAAAAAATCTCTTAGATGTACCCACAGTTAAGTTGGCAGAGTTAACTAGAAAAAGGGCCTTTTCAGTAGCTGGCCCTATATTATGGAATGCACTCCCAGATTCTCTTCATCTTATTTCATCTACACAACAGTTCAAAAAATCATTAAAAACCCACTTATTTCAGAAAGCTTACAGTTCATTCATTAACTCCCAAAACTAATACATACCCACTTCTTCTTCATCATCAATTATTTCAGATTGTTATATCTTCTATAGCTATGCCACAAACTCAACCCACCTCCTGTTTATCATCGCAGGGTATGCATGCATGTTATTTTAATACTGTATTGTTATTTTACTGTATAATTTTTATTTCTTTTATTTAATTTATTTATTATGTATGTTTTGTTGTAAACCATTTTGATTAATTCTTTTGAATTGTAAAGGTAGTATATAAACATTTTTAAATAAAATAAATAAATAAAAATAAAAGTGTGTTCTGTCTTAACATGGAGAATCTTCTGACAAAGGAGGTTCAGATAAAATTCAAGGAATATATGTGAAAGTTACTGAGTGATAGGATAGTGCTTCTCCTAAAAGGGATGGGACCAAAGGGGGTGGGGGTAATTAAAGATCTCTTTCAAGAGGCACAAGAGGAGATTTTGGATTCATGGTTCAGTTTTTGGGTAAAACTAGAGCTAGTGTGCCCACAAGAACTGAACTAGGAGTTGAGATGAAGTTTTGATGTGGAGAAAGTCTATATGTGCAAAAATGTGAAGAACTGTAAGAAAGGTAGGATAACAGGGAGAAGTTGTCATGCCTGACTTGCCAGCTTTGGGATAGTCCTTGGAAGGAACCTTTCTCTGGATTGTCTGGATTTTGGTCTTGGGAAATCGGCCATTAGAAGAGAGTGGAGGGATTTTCTCAGGTCCATCTGCTGAAGTGTGAGTATTATATTCAAGATCAAGAGAGAGTCTAACGTTTCCTGGACCACAGAGGACCTGGCTAAAGAAGGAGTGACTGTGAATGAAATCTGAATTCTGAAGATATAATTTGAGTGAGTGGTGAAGTTCTATACTTTTTTGATCTGGATTTTTTCTACTGTTTGCTGGGAACTTTGAATTTTGAATTTGCTGAACTGGCTATTATTTTCTAAGTAAACTCTTTTTCCGTTTGGAGCACCAATTTTGAATAGGCTGTTATTTTTTTAGGTAAGTTCTACCAGGTTTGGCCTTGCAGAAGAGCCTATCCCTATTCTACAAGACCCAGAAACTTTATTTCTCCATCCTGGTTGATTGAATTCAGTGCTCTTTGGGGCTGGGAAGATGACCTCTGGTTGAAGATAGGGTTACATTAATATACTTAACTGCTTTCCTAGTCCAACATGATTGATAAAGAAACATTTATTATGCTGTTTCTGTTAACTTCTAGAAAAATTGACCTGAGTTAATTGTTCTGTAATTGATTGTCAGGATATGGAATAGCACCTTCAGTGTCTATTAGGAATGATAAAGCTCATTTGTGGTTTGGAAGTGATGATGAAGTGCCATTCCTGCTAGACCAGTCTTCATATATGGGATTTCTCTTCTATACAGCTGATAGATACAGAGGACCTACCTCTTTTATTACCTCCCTCTGGGTTATAAGGATGGTGTAGTCCTGGACCATTACCAGTAGTCTCTGTCTCTATCAACTGTAGACACATGAGGATATTTTCTTTCAGAGCTTATGATCAACCCCAGCCAGGCTGTCCTCATTGCCCCTTGGTCAATAGCACTTAGGGGTTGATTTCCCCACTTCTCCCCAGGATTTCCCTGTCAAGTCCTCTGGAAATAATCCCAGTACTTTGAGGCATCTGAGGATTCCTTGGGGAAGAGTTCCTTGGCCTGAAAAGGAACCAGAGAGTGAGTCCTTTTCCAAAAAATAAAACAAAGGATCAGCATTTGTATTTGGCTGCAGGGCTGCTGGACCAGTATCCTCACTCTCTCTCTTTCTCTCCCAGCATCCCCTTCACCTTGCAAGATGCTTGGAGAACAAAAACATTTAAAAACAAAACAAAGGCCTAAAGAAGTTGTGGCAAGTGCCTCAGAGATAGTGAGTTACTGGTGGAACAGGCTCCATGGGGGAGACAGTAGCTGTGCCACTGTGTTTTTCTGATGCATCAGGCGGAGAACTCTGCACACACAGAGGGAGGGAGGTATATGTGTGTACCATAGCAGTGGTAAGCACAATGTTGTGGACCACAGGGAAGGTAGTCAGCAAAAAAACAAAAAAACAAAACAAAACAAAAAAAAGAATAAAGGCTCCCATAGCAGGAGCCCCAAAGATGCACAGGGACAGAAGGTGTCTTGCATTTGGAACTAAACAAGTCCTGAGTGTTGCTGACTCTTTTTGCTCTATATGTGAGGGCAAGCCAGACCAAAGGTCCCAGGTAGGGATGTGAATCGGGCTTCGGACGATTGAAAATATCGGATGATATTTTCAAAAACGTCAGAAATTGGGGGCTCCCCCAAAACGATAGGAAAACCCCACAATATTGATTGTGGGGGTTCTCTTATCGTTTTGGGGGAGGGCGGGAAAAACGGCACACAAAAATAACCCCCTAAACCCACCCCGACCCTCTAAAACTAATACCTTAGCTTCCCCCACCCTCCTGACCCCCCAAAAAACATTTTACAGGTACCTGGTGGTCCAGTGGGGGTCCCTGGAGTGATCTCCTGCTCCCGGGCCGTGGGCTGCCACTAATCAAAATGGCGCCGATGGCCCTTTGCCCTTACCATGTAACAGGGTATCCGTGCCATTGGCCGGACCCTGTCACATGGTAGGAACACTGGATGGCCGGCGCCACTTGTTGATGCACCAGACCTTGAGCTTCCTGCTGTAACAAGGGGATTTGGGAAAGGTCTCTCGTGGGCACTACTAGATGAGGCATCAGTGGGAGATGAGTGAAATCCAGTTTGTACCCATGGGAAATTATATTGAGAACCCATTGATCG